>NC_092340.1:115825937-116442500 GCF_046630445.1 Rutidosis leptorrhynchoides
GTCCAATCTACTGTGACAACACCAGTGCAATTGCCATTACCAACAATCCTGTGATGCATTCAAGGACAAAGCATATTGATGTTCGATATCATTTCATTAGGGATCATGTTCAAAAAGGAGATGTGGAGCTTTACTTCATTTCAACAGACCAGCAGTTAGCAGGTCTTTTCACAAAGCCCTTAGATGAGAAATGTTTTAACTACCTCATCTCTGAGCTGGGTATGCTTGAACTCTAAAATAAAAGAAAATTTTGTTGGTGTGCTGGTTCTACAGCATGTAGGGAAAACCAGTAAGGCACAAATCTTTACTTACTGCCTAGATGCCAAACAATCAACACAACAAGGTCTTTTATGTCATGGTTATACAATGTATAAAATGAAGTAATAAATAGCTCACAACATTAAAATGATACCTTAAAACTGAAACTCATTTAATCCCAATGATTTCAATTAAATACACGACATATTAAATGTAACAAAAGAATTTTTGAATTTACTACAAACTTTTACTTTGTGGTCTTTAACTTCTATTTTTGAATTAAAACCTACTGCATTTAATGCGTAATGGGAGTGATGAGTGTTCAAGCCGATTAAACGTCATGTCGACAGTCTGTGTCCCCTCAAAAACGTGCCAGTCTATAATGTCTGCCCACGCGCCTGTAGATGACAGTTGCCATCTTCTCTCTCCTGCACTTTTTCACCAATCTGAAAGGTTAAATAGGGTGATTCATTTTCCATAATAACCATCAATTATTAAAACTTTCAAACTCACATTCTTCTCTCAAAAATCCCCAAATCTTCAAAATATTCAAACATTCATCTTCAACATTCATCAATGGCAGACCAACAACAATAACCACAACCCATTGAGAACCAACCAGAGGAACAACAACAGAAACAGCCACAACCAGAACAGCAACAACAACCACCACCACCGGTACCGGTGGAGCAAAATGAACCGGCACCATTGTTTGCTTTGCACCCTAGCCTTGTAAAGGCTGATACAACGCCTGATCATGAACTTATTCGCCTATCTAGAGGCAATGCTGCTCAAGCTCTTTCCATTCCCAAGTCAAAAGCCAACATGGGCTATGAGACTTTGATTGATTACGTTCAGCAATCTCCACTTGCTAGATCTATCACCGGAGTTTCTTCCAGATTATATCCGGCCTGTTTAGGCAGATTTTGGTACACGGTTACAATGGCCAACACTCCACAGGGTACCCCATGTGTTCATGGCATGGTCACTGAAACCCTATACTGCTCCGTCACTGTTGATGCCATAAAACGAGCTCTACAATTGCCTGGTGGACCATTTGTTAATTCACATTCAAGTGATGAAGTTAGGAGGGAAGTGTTAGAGATTATTGGCTATGCTGGTGCTGTGGCCCACATCCCATTAAGGAAGCATATGCCACCGTTGTGGTACTATTTCTTTGGTTTGCTGACACAGTGCATCAGCCAGAAGTCTGGAAGTTTTGATCAATGCTCAGATTTTGAGCTTAAGATAGGTCATAGGTTGTTGTTGAACCAAAACATTGACTATGCTGATGAAATCTACTTGAGGTTAAGGGAAATTGTGCTTGCACCTAAACGAACACACTTGATCCCTTTTTCAAGGTTTTAAGCCTAGTTTTTGAAAACGAGATGGGTGATGCCTATAGGAAAATTACTGATTTTTCAATAGACCTGCCTTTCAAGCAAGGGGGAATGATAAAGGAGAAACCTGCTGCTCCACATGTTGACTTGATGCCAGCAATGCTTGAGTATCTTGCTGCTCTAGGTGGAGCCACCCAATCGACTGCCTCTGGTAGTGCACCAGCTGAGGGGGAGGGACCTCAGCGCAAGCCAGTCACACTCAAGAAAAGGCCAGCTACCACAACTAGAACAGCCACCGTTGCAGATACTGGTAAAGCAGTAGTTGTATTAGAATCTAGTGCTCTCTGATAATAAAGAACAGCCCTAGTCTTATATACTGACTACCCACTTCTAGTATTGGAATCCGTTGCTCATCTATTTCTTGGTAACAGGTAAATATAAATGCACTAAAGCTGGCTCCAAGCATACCACATGGGGAGATTGCACCAGTCTCAACTGCTGCTACTGAAAAGATTGCTGCTATGGAACCTGGTGCGTCTCTAGACCAAACAACGGAAATAACTAACATAATTCAAAATATTTTATCTGCTAACTTAAATATTGCTAAGCTGACTGGTTTTAAAACTAGTGTTAAGAGGAGTAGCAACCCATACTCCTCTAACCATGCACCTCCACATTTTTCAAAATTGTACTTCAAGAAATATCCTCTGCTGACAGTACAACTAGCAGAGAACATACTTGACCCCCAAAGCAGACTTGAGCTGGGTCCTCATCATGTTAAACCAGCTCATGCTACTGCTCAGCCCACTTATAACTTGGATCATGATAAGAGTCACACTAATGAATCAAAATGTGCTAAAACTCTTACACTATCTGAGTCATCATGTGTTGCCAATGAGTCAGCAGAGTCACAGATGAACTTATAGACACCACACTCTGTCTTAATCGAAGAGCTAACTAAAACACACGTTTGTCCCCATAGACCAACATCAGATGAAATTGTTGAGTCAAATTTATTTGATTATGCTATTGTTAACAAAACTTGTTACTTTGTTTCAGATCTTAGTAGGGCAGCAGATGTTACTTCTACTGATGATGTGGCTGGTACTGGCGAGCCCTCTGTTGCTGCTAGTACTGGTCCTGTTACAGTCATTACTGATCCTACTGCTGCTTCTATTACTGGGGATGAAGTGGTTCCTGGTTCCACTGATTCTATTGTTAATGAGGAGACTCTTACTGCTGATACTTTTGTTGCTCCTTCTGTTATCCCCAGTGGTACTGCCCCAACTACTGATTCTGAAGTAGTTGGTGAAATGGTGATTAAACCTCCTCCTGCTACTCATGTTATTTTTCCTGAGGAGGTTCTAGTGTCTGAACTTAGTGGTTCAATCGGTATTTTGGATGTTGCTGCTACTAAATCCAGAGAATTCTTCTCTGTGAATGCTACTGGTAATCTTAATATCTCTGATACAACATCGGATACCTTCTTTCAAGGTGTTGTGGACACTGTTACTCCACGTTCTACACAGTCACCTACTACTGTTACTTGTTCACAAGAACCACAAATGGATGTTGGTACCTCTGCTACTACCACTGCTTCATCTTCTAAGGCTGAGGTCTCTGCTGAAAAGCCTAAGTATGTTTGCCAGATGCCAAATCTAGAAGAGGTTGTACCTAAACATGTTATTAAAGGATTATCCATTACTCCTAAAGTTGCTTATCTAGTGGACCAGCTGACAATTGATCCACAAACTGCACTTGTTGAGGCCAGCAAATTACCTGATGAGGATCTGACTCAACTACTATCACAGTTGGATCAGCCAGCCAGAGAAGAAGTTTATGAGAGGCTGGATACACTTGAAAACATTAACGAGCAGCCATACTACCATGTCTTTGGTATGGCTCATGCTGCCTCCCTTGGCCTGGTACATGGAGGCCTCTCAAGTTTGTCCATGATCCAGATACTGGTAAGTTTGTCATGCAGAATATTCCTGATTCGCCAGTACCTTCTGATTCATCAGCTTCTTCCTCATCATCTTCTTCATCTGATGGTGATGCTGATAAAGGTACTGGTAAGGAAGAGCCAGTCATTCATGATAATGTGACTGGCTCCAAGGACAAACCAGTGGATCTTAATGATGATGCAACTAATGATGCTGCAAAGGATACCAGTGGTTCTAAACCTTCGGGTGAAGGTAAAAATGATGGTGATCATGGTGATGAGTCAAATTCTTACCTTCCACCTCCACCACCCCACGACGGTACTCCTATTATTGTTGCTATTGAACAACCATCCACAAGTATAGCTGATACTTCTGATATAGCTAGGTTGTCTACTCTGGCTTTTTACAGAACCATTGCCAGAATCACACCTGATATCACCAAGACCATCAGGGAAACTCTAGTTGATTGCATGGATGAAGCTATCCGACGAGCTGGTTGTATTACAATTTCTGTTATTGAAACCCAGCTGCGTCAAGTTACTGCCTTTGCAGGATCTAGTAGTTGATGCCATTCGCCGTCATTATGAAGAAGAAGATCTGCTTAAGCAGCGAATCATCTCTCACAATGAATATATTGATCATATCACATGACTTCAAGCAGAACTGGATGCTGTCAATCAAAGGAATAGATTTCTGAATGACGAAAACAGGGTGTTGGAAGAGAGATTGGAATCACAGGAACATCAGATGGCTACCAAGATTCCTGCTTCTACTTATGTTACTATGGTTGACACAATGCAACGCATGGCTGCTCTTCAAGCTGATGTTAGAGCCAGTGTAAATCAAATGGACATGGGTGTTGCTAGATGTAACGACCCAAACCAAAACACAAACGAACCCGCAGAAAATATCAAAAAAAAAATTTGTTTGATCAGCAAATGGCGCGGCGCGCCAGAAGGCCGCGCGGCGCGCCATTCTGGTCTGTTCCAAAAGTCTTGAAATGCGAAAAAGATTGGCCACTTCCCGACATAATTAGACAAAACGCTTTTAACAACATATTCAAATATGTAAAACTAACACATTCCATTAATAAAATGAGTTTTACGAAGCGGGGACCACATCGGCCGTTTTACGAGTTTAATACAAAATATGAGTTTCGACCATCAAAAAGTTTAAGTACCAAACTACACTACGAGCATGGTGTTTGGGATTAAACTACCAAGTCTCGGTCAAACTCCAAAAGCTAAATATCCCAAAACCGTTCTCTAACAACGACGGGATCTTTAATCCAAGATGATGCCCTTACCCTTGTCCACAACCGAACCTATAAAAAGGTAAACAACGAGAGGGTAAGCAAAGCTTAGTGAATGCAATAATTATACATACATATATATAACTTATCTATTTGCAATCACATTCACCAAATACCTCATACGAACTTGTAACTCAATTAGCATGTCATCGTACCCAAAACACTTAACAAGTCGTACATTAACACAAAACCGCATTAGCATATACTCAACATAATATATATATATATATATATATATATATATATATATATATATATATATATATATATATATATATATATATATATATATAAACAATTTGCTAAATAAACGACAATCTCAATATGGTTAACCATAAATGCTCTGGTGCTACCGGCTCGTGGTTCACACCATACGCAATTGAGTCATACTCTTTTATAGTGCTACCGGCTTGTGGTTCACACTCGATGCTATCGGCTCGTGGTTCACATCTTATTTTATAGTGCTACCGGCTCGTGGTTCACACTCAATGCTACCGGCTCATGGTTCACATCTAGTTTATAGTGCTACCGGCTCGTGGTTCACACTCGATGCTACCGGCTCGTGGTTCACATCTTATCGCACACTTGTTATGGCACTACCGGCTCGATGGTTCATACCATAACACCCACAAATAAACGTGTCATATACACATACGTATAATTACTCCACTCACCTCAAAATCTCTTGTGAAAGATAATCAAGCTCGAAAATCTTCAATGTAATGTACCTATTACATTATACAGAATATCAATCACAAACTCAAGTTGGTCAACTAACTAAAACTCCATTCTAGGGTTATCTTGCCCCATGGTGCAATTTTGACCCATTTGCAACCCTAACCCTATTATTTGGGTTAACATCCCTAAAACCCTAATCATTATCCAAGTTAGGTCCTAAGACACTTTCCAATACAAAGTTTATGCATCAAACACATAAATTTACCCACTTAGGTCCATCATGACCCATTTGACCATTTAAAGTCAATACACCCATTTCGGGTCACCCACTAACCCACTTAACACCCATTTACATATATATATATATATAAGTGTGCTCGTACTTTAACTAACCAATTTAGGTTCATAAACATAGTTTAATACTTTGAAAACCCTAGTTAATCATCTTTGGGTCTACATGACCCAAATTCACCCAAAACACCCAATTTACTAACAAATGGGTTTTAGGTTCATCACTTACCCCAAACCCTAACTCATAATCAAATTAAAATCAAGAAATCAAGATTAGAGCATACCACTACCACCAAAACATAGCTAGAGGAAAGATGAACAACTTTGAAACTCGCACTAAGACCCGATTCAAACTCCTTCTTCCTTTAATGGAGCTTTCTCACTCTAGAACCTCCTCTCTCTCTAGGATTTAATGGAAGATGATTAAGTGGGTGGAAATGGAGTAAATGAGGCTCCAACAACTGATCCCAAGCCTTAAATTCGGATTCTGAAATGACCCGTTCATATACATTATAAACGATTCATAATAGTTGATTACATCGCGAGGTATTTGACCTCTATATGATACATTTTACAAACATTACATTCGTTTTTAAAAGACAAACTTTCTTTACAACGAAAGTTGACGGCATGCATACCATTTCATAATACATCCAACTATAATTGACTTAAAAATAATCTTGATGAACTCAATGACTCGAATGCAACGTCTTTCAAAATATGCCATGAATGACTCCAAGTAATATCCTTAAAATGAGCTAATGCACAGCGGAAGATTTCTTTAATACCTGAGAATAAACATGCTTTAAAGTGTCAACCAAAAGGTTGGTGAGTTCATAGGTTTATCATAACAATCATTTCAATATATTAATAGACCACAAGATTTCCGTTTATAAATATATGTACACTCGCAAGTGTATAAAACCGTTCTGCTTATGTTGAGGCTTCAGTAACCAACCTTAACAATAATATAATAAGTCATCTTCGCAAAGATGGATACGTACACTCGCAAGTGTATAAATTATCCTCGAAGTACTAAACATCCGCCCACTAGCTCTTATGTCTAGTGCAGCCTACAGGATGGGGGTGTTAAGCCCGATAGATCTATCTTTAGGATTCGCGCTCTGATAATGCTAAAAACGAACATATATTTCATAGCATTATTCCTCAAGAAAGACAAGCTTTTAGTTGCAATTGTTTTATTTACAAGTGATATTCGTTTAAATAATAAAAGGTGAAGACAAAAGACAGATTCGACGAATTGAAGACGCAAACGACCAAAAAGCTCAAAAGTACAAAAGACAATCAAAAAGGTTCCAATTATTGATAAGAAACGTCTCGAAATCACAAGAGTACAAGATTCAAAACGCAAAGTACAAAATATAAAATTGTACGCAAGGACGTTCGAAAATCCGGAACCGGGACCAGAGTCAACTCTTAACGCTCGACGCAACGGACTAAAAATTACAAGTTAACTATGTATATAAATATAATATAATATATAATTAATTATATTAATTATATATATATTATATTTATATATAAAAAACCGTCGGCAGAGAAAACTCCAAGGACTGAGCTGTAAATACTATCTCCGCGACTCGCGGAGTTTGAAGGGGTTTTTGCCGCGAGTCGCGGAGCCCCAAAATTCAACTCTGGCTATAAAGCAAACCGAATTCTGATCAAATTTCAATATCTTATTTCTCTCTTCTCTCAATATATACGTAATATATATATATATAATTTATATTTTAATTTTAATTTTAATTTTAAATCCTAATAATAAGGGTATGTTAGCGAATGTTGTAAGGGTGTAAGTCGAAATTCTGTCCGTGTAACGCTACGCTATTTTTAATCATTGTAAGTTATGTTCAACCTTTTTACATTAATGTCTCGTAGCTAAGTTATTATTATGCTTATTTAAAACGAAGTAATCATGATGTTGGGCTAATTACTAAAATTGGGTAATTGGGCTTTGTACCATAATTGGGGTTTGGACAAAAGAACGACACTTGTGGAAATTAGACTATGGGCTATTAATGGGCTTTATATTTGTTTAACTAAATGAAAGTTTGTTAATGTTAATATAAAGATTTACAATTGGGCGTCCCTATAAATTACCATATACACTCGATCGGACACGATGGGCGGGGTAATTATATGTACGAATAATCATTCATTTAACAGGACACGGGAATGGATTAATAGCCACTAGAATAATTAAAACAGGGGTGAAATTACATTCAAGGGTAATTGGTGTAATTGTTAACAAAGTAGTAAAACCTTGGTTTACACGCAGTCGATAACCTGGTGTATTCATTAAACAAAGTATTAAAACCTTGTTACAATTCGAATCCCCAATTAGTTGGAATATTTAACTTCGGGTATAATAATAATTTGACGAGGACACTTGCAATTTATATTTATGACTGATGGACTGTTATGGACAAAAACCAGACGGACATATTAAATAATCCAGGACAAAGGACAATTAACCCATGGGCATAAAACTAAAATCAACACGTCAAACATCATGATTACGGAAGTTTAAATAAGCATAATTCTTTTATTTCATATTTAATTTTCTTTATTTTATATTTAATTGCACTTCTAATTATCGCACTTTCATTTATTGTTATTTAATCGCACTTTTAATTATCGTACTTTTTAATTATCGCAATTTTATTTTATCGCATTTTTATTATTCGCAATTTCATTATCGTTATTTACTTTACGCTTTAATTTAAGTCTTGTATTTATTTTATATTTTACATTAGGTTTTAACTGCGACTAAAATCTTAAAATCGACAAACCGGTCATTAAACGGTAAAAACCCCCCTTTATAATAATAATAATATTACTTATATATATATTTGTATTTTTATAAAAGTAAACTAATATAGCGTTGAGCTTTGTTTAAAGATTTCCCTGTGGAACGAACCGGACTTACTAAAAACTACACTACTGTACGATTAGGTACACTGCCTATAAGTGTTGTAGCAAGGTTTAAGTATATCCATTCTATAAATAAATAAATATATTGTGTAAAATTGTATCGTATTTAATAGTATTTCCTGCTAAAATTAATAACTATTTTATATACACCTCGCTGCACATCAAGTATTTTTGGCGCCGCTGCCGGGGAACACTCTTAAACGCCGGAAGCGCAACGCTAATATAAAAAAAAAAAGATTTTTGTTTACTTTTATTAAAATTCGCTTTTGTAAAAATACGTTTTAAATATTCGAAAATATAAAAAGAAAAACAAAAATATATGTATTTTTAAGATTTTGTTAAATATTTAAGTTTTATAAGTTTCTTTATTTTTATTTTAGTTTATAAAAATATAAGTTTTATTTTAAAATCTTTTATTTAATTAAAAAACAGAAAACAGAAAATAAAAAAAATAAATAAATAAAGAAAAAAACGCGTCGAATATTGAAAGCTGTCAACTGAATTTCTGAACCCCGCGACTCGCGGGGTTTGAAGCACTAAATACCGCAACTCGCGGAGCCTTTCTGACACGCGCACAGGAAGCCCTAATTCAGCATTAATTACGATTTTTAATTAATTATTATTAATATTTAAACCTAATTATTATTATTATTATTATTAGTTTTATTTTTACTTTTACTTTTTATTTATATATTTTAGTTAAATTAGTTTTATTAAATTGTAAAATTAGTAGTTTTATTAAATAAATAATATAAAAATAATATTTTTATAAAAATTGTACTTTTTACAACTTTTTGTATATTTTTATATTTTGTACCTTTTTAATCGTTGTAGCATAATATTTGTATTTTTCTCTCATATTTAATTTTAAACTTAGTATTTGCTATAGTTATTTTTACTCCTAGATTTTTAGGCTTTGCCGTAGAATTCCTTAAGTGCTTTTTCTTTAGACTAAGATTTAGGTGCTTTAGAATTTTGCGACGCCTTTTTAAGTTTTAGTTTCTTTTTAAGTTATTTCCATTTGGGATTTAGTTTTTCCTGTAAGCTTTAATATTTTTAGACACCTTTTACTATGTACCAATTATCATTCCAATTAGTAATTTCAATTTGCGATTATAATTTTAAGTTAGTTGTAGTAATAAGGTTAGGTTAGTAAAGTATTTTTAAGTTTTTATAAGTTTCTTTTATTTTTCCGTCACCTTTTATTTTTCAACCATTATTTTTCCTTTTTCGATTTTTTTCGACGAACTCTTTTTCTCTCTTATTTCTCGCCATTCTAGTTTTTAGGACTTAGAATTTTTTCTACTTCTTATCTAAATTTCTTAAAATTACCAAAATTTATTTTGAGTGGTTAAATTAATAGACATCAAAATTTTCTGGTTCGTAGTAATAGTTGGATTTGTACGTGGACCGGGTTATTGGAGCCAAACAGTCCTCAATTATATTGAGACCAAACGAATCCTGCCCCTCTGCTGCATCTTTTGGCTATTCGAAACGTGGGCAAAATCAGAAAAGTCTATTGATTGGATAACTTATTATAATTTTTCTTTCCTTTTTAAAACTAATAGGATATTCAGTGAATGCACCGAGCAAGACGTTCACCACCTTTTGTACGTTCACCACCTGTAACTCGATCAAGACATCGTTTAACAAATATAACCGCCATTGATTTTTCTTTAGAATCGTCATCCAGTAGACCAAGTACTTCAGTTCAAATTTCCGATAATCCATTTTTTGAACCCAACCTCACAATTGAGAATCCGGAAAATATTCAGGAACGGTTCATAGATCCTGAACCACTAAACTTTCCTCCGGAACCACCAATCATTCAAACAGAGATTGTTGAGGAACGAACCATTAAAACAGAATCATCTAGTGATACCGATTCAACAAATTCAATTATGGAGAATCTGGAACCTTTAAGTATGGAAGACCGAATGAGAGCTAAACGCACTGGCCAAGGTCACGCAATTACTCATCCAGACATTAATGCGCCAGATTATGAAATCAAAGGACAAATTCTACACATGGTGACTAATCAATGCCAATTTAGTGGTGCGCCGAAGGAAGATCCAAATGAACATCTACGTACCTTTAATAGGATCTGCACACTATTTAAAATACGAGAAGTGGAGGATGAACAGATATATCTCATGTTATTTCCCTGGACTTTAAAGGGAGAAGCCAAAGATTGGTTGGAATCGTTACCTGAAGGGGCGATCGATACATGGGACGTTTTAATTGACAAATTTCTTAAACAATTCTTTCCTGCATCTAAAGCCGTAAGACTTCAAGCAGAAATTGTTACGTTCACACAGAAGCCAAATGAAACTCTATATGAGGCGTGGACAAGATATGGAAAGTTGTTAAGAGGATGTCCTCAACATGGTTTAGACACCTGTCAAATAGTACAAATATTCTACCGAGGATGCGACATCACTACAAGGAAAGACATAGATATAGCAGCTGGTGGTTCTATTATGAAGAAAACCGAAACTGATGCTTACAAAATTATTGATAACACTGCTTCCCACTCACATGAGTGGCACCAAGAAAAAGATATCGTTAGATCATCTAAAGCAGCTAGAGCCGATTCTAGCCATGACTTAGATTCCATTTCGGCAAAGATAGATGCTTTCGAGAGACGAATGGAAAAGATGACTAAAGATATTCATGCTATACGAATTAGTTGTGAGCAGTGTGGAGGACCACATTTGACAAAAGATTGTCTCAGTATTGAATTAACAATGGAACAAAGAGAGAATATTTCATACATAAACCAAAGGCCTGGAAATAATTATCAGAATAACTATCAACCGCCAAGACCAATTTACAATCAAAACCAGAATTATAACCGAAATATTCCATACAACAACCAACAAGGTCCTAGCAATCAACAAGTATCCAATAATACTTACAATCAGCAAAGACCTAATTTTCAAAACAAACCACCACAACAAACCGATGATAAAAAGCCGAATTTAGAAGATATGATGACGAAGCTAGTTGAAACTCAAACACAGTTTTTCACATCTCAGAAACAAACCAATGAACAAAATGCTCAAGCATTTAGAAATCAACAAGCTTCTATTCAAAATCTGGAACAAGAAGTAAGTAACCTAGCAAGGTTAATAGGTGAAAGAAAACCGGGAAGTCTACCGAGCGATACAAATGCTAACCCCCGGAATGAAACAGCTAAAGCTATTACCACAAGAAGTGGTACAACACTTAAACCACCGGAAATACCTGTAACTTCTGATGAAACTATTCCTACTCCACAAGAACCACAACCTGATCAAGATAAGGAAAAAGAACCGGTAGTTGAAAAGGTTAATGAAGATAACACAGTTAAGGATAAACCTTATGTTAAACCATACCAACCACCACTTCCTTACCCGAGTAAAATGAAGAAAGAAAAACTTGAAGCCGAGCAATCCAAATTCTTGGATATGTTTAAACAGATAAATGTAAATCTTCCTTTCATTGATGTGATTTCAGGAATGCCAAGATATGCTAAATTCTTGAAAGATCTAATCTCAAATAGAAAGAAAATGGAAGAACTCTCGGCTGTCACTATGAATGCTAATTGTTCAGCAGTGCTGTTGAATAAGATACCAGAAAAACTATCTGATCCAGGAAGTTTCACAATTCCATGTTTTCTGGGTAGTCTTAGTTCAATAGAAGCATTGGCAGACTTAGGTGCTAGTATAAATCTAATGCCGTATTCACTATACGCTAAACTAGACCTTGGAGAATTGAAACCAACCAGAATAAGCATACAACTAGCCGATAGATCAATAAAATATCCTAGAGGGATAATGGAGAACATGCTAGTTAAAGTTGGTACTTTAGTATTTCCAGTAGATTTTGTTGTTCTGGACATGGAAGAAGATTCTCAAGTTCCTCTCATATTAGGAAGACCATTCTTAAACACGGCTAAAGCAATGATAGACGTGTTCGGTAAGAAACTGACCCTAAGTATAGAGGATGAGAGTGTTACCTTTTCAGTTGATAGAGCAATGCAACAACCACAATCTGCAGATGATACATGTTATTATATTCAAACTATAGATGCACATGCAGAATTATTAAAAGAATTTCCAGAATTATAAGGAACAGGATAATGTTCTTTAGGAGAAGATTATGAACCAATTGATGAAGCTGAAATGTTAGCTACACTTATAGCTAATGGATATGAACCAACAACAGAAGAAATTCAAATGCTAAAAGAAGAAGACAGATATCGATATAAATCATCGATAGAAGAACCTCCGAAATTAGAGTTAAAGCCACTTCCAAACCATTTGGAATACGCTTATTTACATGGTGAATCTGAATTACCTGTAATAATATCGTCTTCTCTTACTGAAAATGAGAAATCACAACTCATTTCTGTGTTGAAAGCTCATAAACCAGCCATTGCATGGAAGATTCATGATATTAAAGGAATAAGTCCTTCGTATTGCACACATAAAATCCTTATGGAAGAAGGTCATAAAACGTATGTGCAACGCCAACGAAGACTAAATCCTAATATGCAAGATGTAGTTAAGAAAGAGATTATTAAACTGCTAGATGCAGGTTTGATATATCCAATCTCTGATAGTCCATGGGTAAGCCCAGTTCAATGCGTGCCTAAGAAGGGTGGCATGACTGTCATTACAAATGAGAAAAATGAGCTTATTCCTACTAGGACTGTAACAGGATGGCGTGTATGTATTGATTATAGAAAATTAAATGACGCCACCAGAAAAGATCACTTTCCCTTACCTTTCATAGATCAAATGTTGGAAAGATTAGCCGGAAATAGTTACTATTGTTTTCTAGATGGATTTTCCGGATATTTTCAAATTCCAATAGCACCCGAAGATCAAGAGAAAACCACATTCACGTGCCCTTATGGTACTTTTGCTTACAAACGCATGCCATTTGGACTTTGTAACGCCCCTGCAACCTTTCAAAGGTGTATGATGGCGATTTTTCACGACATGATAGAAGAATGCATGGAAGTATTCATGGATGACTTTTCAGTCTTCGGTGATACATTTAAATCATGTCTAGTTAATCTGGAACGAATGCTAATTAGATGCGAAAAATCAAATCTAGTACTTAATTGGGAGAAATGCCATTTCATGGTTAAAGAAGGCATCGTTCTTGGACATAAAATTTCAAAAGAAGGAATTGAAGTGGATAGAGCTAAAGTAGATGTAATTGCTAAACTTCCACATCCCACCAATGTTAGAGGAGTTAGGAGTTTTCTAGGGCATGCCGGTTTTTACCGACGTTTCATAAAAGATTTTTCTAAAATTGCCACTCCTATGAATAAACTCCTAGAAAAGGATGCTCCATTCATCTTTTCAGATGAGTGTATCAAATCTTTTAATATTCTTAAAGAAAAACTCACTAATGCACCGATCATGATAACACCAAATTGGAATTTACCATTTGAACTAATGTGCGATGCAAGTGATTTTGTAATGGGAGCCGTTTTAGGACAAAGGATTGAAAAACGATTTCAACCTATATATTATGCTAGTAAGACATTACAAGGAGCACAAACAAACTATACAACTACGGAAAAAGAACTCCTTGCTATTGTCTTTGCTTTTGACAAATTTCGATCATATCTCGTTCTAGCAAAAACGGTGGTCTATACAGACCATTCTGCTCTTAGATACCTATTTTCAAAACAAGATGCTAAACCAAGATTAATCCGTTGGATCTTACTCTTACAAGAGTTTGATATTGAAATCCGAGATAAAAGAGGAGCAGAAAATCTAGCCGCTGATCATCTTTCTCGTCTTGAAAATCCCGAATTAGAAGTTCTAAATGAATCAGCCATACAAGACAACTTTCCTGATGAATATCTATTGAAGATAGATTATAAAGAAATTCCATGGTTTGCAGACTATGCAAACTACTTAGTTTGTGGATTCCTTGAAAAAGGATTATCGTACCAAAGACGAAAGAAATTCTTCAGTGATATAAAACACTATTTCTGGGAAGATCCACATCTGTTTAAAAGTTGTCCCGATGGAATAATACGCCGATGTGTATTCGGAGATGAAGCCAGTAAAATATTAAACCATTGTCACACAGGACCAACAGGAGGGCATTATGGGCCTCAACTAACAGCAAGAAAAGTTTATGAAGCTGGATTCTATTGGCCTACAATTTACAAAGACGCACACCTTCTTTGCAAATCCTGTGATGCATGTCAAAGGGCCGGAAAAATAAGTCAACGTGATGAAATGCCACAAAATGTCATCCAAGTATGTGAAGTATTTGACATTTGGGGTATTGACTTTATGGGTCCATTTCCAAAATCTCATAATAATCTATATATACTCGTAGCCATTGATTATGTATCTAAATGGGCGGAAGCACAAGCTCTCCCAACTAACGATGCACGAGTTGTAGTCAACTTTTTAAAACGTCTTTTTGCAAGGTTTGGAACACCGAAAGCTTTAATAAGTGATCGGGGTACTCATTTCTGTAATAATCAACTTGAGAAAGTTCTTAAAAGATATGGAGTAACTCATAAAATCTCCACCGCATATCATCCACAAACAAGTGGACAAGTTGAAAATACCAACCGAGCTTTAAAACATATTCTAGAGAAAACCGTAGGATCAAATCCGAAGGAATGGTCCATGAAATTGGAGGATGCACTCTGGGCTTTTAGAACAGCCTACAAAACTCCAATTGGAACCACACCTTTTAGACTTGTTTATGGAAAAACATGTCATCTTCCAGTAGAAATTGAACACAAAGCATTTTGGGCTTTGAAGACATGTAATCTTGATTTACATGAAGCCGGACGTCTACGATTAAGTCAACTAAACGAATTAGAAGAATTAAGACATGAAGCATACGATAATTCGTTAATCTATAAAGAAAGAACGAAGAAATGGCATGATAAAAGAATCAGAAGTTCAAAAGAATTTAAAGAAGGAGACAGAGTTCTTCTTTTCAATTCACGATTCAAGCTATTTCCTGGAAAATTGAAATCAAGATGGTCTGGACCATTCATAGTCAAAAGAGTTTTCCCATACGGAACGATAGTATTAATAAATTCAAATGGGATTGAATTTAAAGTTAATGGTCACAGAGTTAAACATTACATACATGGTCCGATGGAAGTCAACAACGAAGTTAATCACAATTTCGACACCACAGCTAACTAAGTGTGGGGAGAATCAAGTCTTTAAAGGATAATATGTATTTCTGTTAGAGTTAGATTGTCTGTTTTCGTGTAGTTCTCGAAAATGGAACACGTATGGTCTTTCCCTAGCAGACCCTAAAGAACTAGTCTTCTCCCCCCATTCTGAATTTTTATTTTTTTTAGGTTTTTACAAAATGAAGACTGCCTGTGAACTAAACCATGGTCTAATGCTACACGCTTTGATCACTAAACGTAATAATGACATACTACCGAGCGAATTAGTATCAGTAATCAGAGAAAGAATGGACGGAGTTAGAAAAGGATCCAGATGCGAAGATAATAAGTTACAATTTGGTAAAGGAAAATCAAAATCCGCAGCGAAAAGAAGAGCACGACACCTAGAACGATGTCACAAATGCGGAAAATGGTCACATGGAGGTAAATGTTCCAATAATCAAACCTATTCAAATACCGAATTTGTTACTTTATGCAGAGACGGACCGTTCATATGTTTAGAAGAAAAGACACTGAATGCTCGAGGTTACGCCTATGTAGCCATGGAAAATCAATTAAACCGACTATCTTATGAATGGAATAGATCATATAACTAAGAAATCTATTTCACAGGTATGTCTGTACAGTTTTTATTTTTATTTTTATTTTTTTTACCTTTTGATAATAAACGCTAATTTGTTCGCTAAAAAGTATTAAATTGGTATTGAATAAATTTAGGTTTGGCGACCGAAATTATTGATATCATTCAAAAATTTATTACATCACTGCGAAATTTAACGTTTATTCTTAAGGTATAAATATCTTTAAACAATCAAACCAAAATATTTCAAAAATTCGTCATGAGTTAAATTAGGTCTTGGAACCGAAATTACTTTACCGAAAAGAGGGGCGCATATTTTTGATAATATTTGATTGATTAAAGTGGGATAAAAAGACAAAAAAAAAAAAAAAAAAAAATTTTTAAATTTATTTTTACCATGTTTTTAAAATTAATATTTAAAATCTTAAATTAATATTGTAAACTTTGTAAAAACAATATATTTAAAATATTTGAAAAATTAATATAAGTTTGGTGTGAATTTATAATGTGAATTTTTAAATTAAGTTTGGTGTGAACTTTTAATTTTTAAAATATGAATTTTTAATTTTATGCATTTCAAATTTTAAGTTTGGTGTGAATTTTTAAATATTAATTTTGAATTTTATATTTAAGTTGTGTGAATTTAAAAACAAAAATTTACTTTATCTCATTAAGTTAAGAATATGATTTTTAAAATTCATCGTAAGTTGAAGACTAGGTCTTTGAACCGAAATTGCTTTACCCGAGGGAGGGACGAGAACTTTTATTATCATTATTTTTAATCTTATTGGTTTAAAGTATGCCAAAAACATTAAAAAAAAAAACCAAAAATTTTAGCTTTTAAAACATTCGCTACAAAAAGACAAATTTTAAAATTTTGTCGAGGGACGGACTAGGACATCGATCCGAAATGACCTCGTCCTAAATAACAAGGGAAACAAAATTTTAAAATTAATTTCTTAATTGTTTTCAGAAGTTAAAGATTAAAAAAAAAAAAAAAAGAGCAAACTCCGCGACTCGCGGAGTTTGAAGTGCAAAACCTCCGCGAGTCGCGGAGGGATCAAAACCCAGAAAAAAAAATAACAAACACCCGAACTGATCAGTCAAAAACACAAAAACACCCCAAAATAACAGCGAAACTGCACCCGAAAAAACCCGAAAATCACCCCCAAAAATCCCAATTTTTAACCGTTAATCACCAAATTTTTTGCTAAAATCATGTTGAGAAGGATGCTATCTAAGAATTACTCAAGAAAAACGGTAAATTTCTACACCTAAACACCATTTAATCCGAATTTTGGTGTTCTTGAGCTATTTTTTTCCCCAATTTGATTTTGATGCTTTTTAGTGTAATTAGACTTAAATTGTTTATGTATTATGCTTGTATAGCCTAGATTGATGCTGTTTAACATGGTTAGAAGCCTTAAACTTCAAATTTTGAATAATCTAGGGTTTGTATTCTTGAGAAAATTTGGGGCTTTTTGATATAAACAGGTTATGGCCGATTTTTGTCATGAATTGTTGCTAAATTGAGTAGTGTAACATGTCTAGGTAGTTAAATGATCCAAACTTTGAGCCTAAACATGATTTTGAGAATTAAAGTGGACTTTTTCAAGTCTAAAATTCATGAACTTGATTTTTGAAAGATAATGCCATTTGAGACTTGTTTAATTTCTAGTAATGATTATTTTGACATGTTATTTGAGTTGAATGCTTATGAACTTGGCGAACATTTTCGTATATGCTTATTTGAAAAAGTGTAGATTTGATAAAAATATGAAAATGAGCTTAAGTTTGATATAAATTGATAATGTCATTGTAATTATTTTGATTGATGATTTTGCTGACACTAATGCATATTTGGATGCACAAAATTTGTGTTTGATGTGTTTTGCAGAATGAAAGGGGTGAATCTTCATCCCAAGCCCGCAATGCTCCTGCTGAGAATTTGGAACAACAGGAGGTGGATAACTACTACAAGCAGGATGTACCTCATCTAGTCATGACCTTTTCCGATATGCATTTGGAAGAGTTGCACCCGAACCTGAGATTTGACAGACTTTGGATAGATTATCCAAAATATCAACGGGGTTTGCATACTCTTCATTCCAAGGTTGTTGAGGTACCGAGGGTCATAGAATGGGGACCCTTAGAAGCTGTAGAATTGGCCGGGCCAATTAGGGAATTACTTGTACAGAGGTATGGTAATTCTTCTTTTAATGACTGGATATGTTTATTCACCATACGCAGGCCTGTATATAAAGTATGGTGTGAAGAGTTGTTATGTAGTATAGAGTTGAATGATCGGGTAGCTAGTTTAACCGATCGTTCTTTTATTAGATTTTTGTTAGGCGGTTCGATGCGCCACATGTCTTTACTGGACATGGCTCAGGCTTTACGTATATATACGCCTGAGGAGTTAGCGTCTGCCGATTGTAGAGGATTGATACTAAACGGTAGAAAGATAGATGAGAATTTTGATACACACGGTGTGTGGAGTCAAATGACAAGCCATCACCGTTTCAAAGGGGGAAACTACTCTTATTTGGATATAGATAGAGCCGAATTAAGAGTGATACATAGGTTTTTAGCTAATTCGATTACACAAAGGGGTAAGAACAAAGAAAAAGTAAATGAACAGGATTTGTTTTACCATATGTGTATTCGAGACCCACAGAGCGCTGTAAGTATACCATATTGTGTGGGTTATTATTTATCAGCTATGGTTCGGGGGATGCGACCACATAGCATAATAGGAGGTGGTATTTTTATTACTTTGATTGGTGAATATCTCGGTGTGGATATAAGTCGGGGGGGATTATTAGTAGAAGAACCAGAACCCCGCGATACTATAGGTTTAAATGTATACCATGGTGCGAAAGTTTTGAAGAGGCGAAATAACACCGCAGTACGATACCATGGTAGACATCCACAGGTGGAGAGAAACCAGGAACAAGGTAATGTAGGAGGGGGGAATGAGATGCAAGAAATGCATAGGTTTATAGCTTCTCAGGAATACGAAAATGCTAGACAGAGAGCATTTGAAGATTGGCAAGTTCATCAGAACCAGATCATAGCGCATTGCCAACATATAGGTAGAAACTATATTCCTACACCGAAACCCGTCTTCCCTCCTTGGTCGATAGAGATGCAGCCACCATATCCTACGTATGACCCTGCCGAAGCATTCTATAGCACTTATGGTTATGCCTGGAACCCCTATTGGTACCAATATCATCCTTAGTTTACTTTTTATTTTTTTTTTATTTTGTAATTTGTAATTATTGATACATTTAATATTTTTGTTAATATTGTAATCATTTTTATAATTATCTAACTTTTATTCTTAGATTTTAATAATTTTTGAATGTGGGGTAATATACCAAACTTCAAAAATATGTATATATGTTTGCAGTTTATCTTATGTACACAACAGGGTAAAACAACGCATTTTCAAAGACTGGCATTAAGTTCAGCAAAAGCAACTAATTTTGACGACAAGATGCAAAATATATGTGAAATAACAACAAGACGGAATGAACAAATGATGTGCACCATTTATCATTCAGCAAACAAACGCCAATATATTTGGAAACTTTGGTAAAAATTTAATCATTTTCACACAAATCACCCTCAATAATTTAAATTGTTACTGATTTCTTGCAAATGAGGGCATTGCAAGATCTTAAGTGTGGGAAGGGGTTAAATTCTTTCGGATTTTAAAATTTTTATATTAAACACTTGGTTACCATTAAAAATACTAGTAAAGCAGTAGTTGTATTAGAATCTAGTGCTCTCTGATAATAAAGAACAGCTCTAGTCTTATATACTGACTACCCAATTCTAGTAAAATTTTTCAAAATTTTCAATTAAATGAATTCAAAATCATGTTTATACATATTTATGAACGATAAAACTAGGTTTTAACACCGAAATTATTGTTACCTCGGAAAGGACATAAATTGAGAAACAAACTAAAATGTCAAAATTCATTTAAAATGGAATAGAGGACGATAAAAAGGAAAATAAAAGCCAAGTGTGGGAAAATTTACCAAGTTATTTTAAACATATGTCACATATATCTGTAACAAATAACTGAAAATACTTTTGCTTTGAACTAAACTAAACTGTTTTACCCGATGAAAGAAAATAAGAGATGGATCTACATGATGAATCAATTCCATCATTAAAAGGAAGTAAAGTCTTCCGAAAAAGAAACGCGCTTCTTGATTTAAGTCATGAAGTTGTCGTCCAGACCAGCTGTATGTTGACGAAAAATCTAGAAAAGTCATCTCTAAAATCAGCAGGAAATCCACGGACCTCAGCATTAAACAGGGTCGCCAAGTGGTCAGATTTATCCTAACCATGAGAAGGATTTATCTCGTACAATGGGGGGGCACCATGCAAATTAGCTGGATAAGACTAATGAATCAGATCCCCAGAAAGGATAATCTCCTTAAAGATTAAAAATCAGCTTTTAAGACTGATATCACTCAATCCTTGAGATTGACCTTAAAGATTGAGAATTACAAACTCATGGAATTCAATGATATCTAAACTCGAGCTTAAACGAGAAAATATTTTGATCAAAATTACAAACCGATTTGTTTTCTGAAAACCCTATTTTCAATGCGTTCATTACCATTGAACGTAAAATCCTAGGAATTCACCTGGAATTCATTAGGTCACCTGAACCAAATCGGGTGTCAACCGTAAGAACGGTGGTTGCATAGCATGGTCAAAGACAGGACTTTGTGCCAGACCGAAAAATTATAAGGGTGAGCTTTACTATTGCTCCTACCAAGGATAGTAATTGCGTCCGACACGTTATAGACCATAATCAAAAGCATGTCACGGGACATTGCCTTAACAGTTGCTTGTTCAACGCTTTCCTTTACAACCGGACGGTAGTTTGCCGAAAGGTAATATACGGAACAAGTAAACTGGACGTGTTGCTTTCCAAATACAAGGTTAGCAAGTGGGTGACACAAAACCGCAAGTTTGAGCTAAAATTTTCAAATCTGAAACCCACCAAACCCACAAAAATATTTTGCAAACACCGGTAAAGGGTTATTCCGGAAAACTTATCTAGGGTAAAAACTAGATTTAATTTTCAAAAGATCAAATGTTTTCATAAAGATCCAATTTCCTTAATGGATCTAAATTTTTATAGTCATGTGGGACTGTAAACCATATCGTTACTACCATTGTTTATACCGCCGTATAGAAATCACTGATGTACAAAGTGTGAAGAATAAAGAAGTGATTCTAGTATTTCAAGACAATATTGCTTGAGGACAAGCAACGCTCAAGTGTGGGAATATTTGATAATGCTAAAAACGAACATATATTTCATAGCATTATTCCTCAAGAAAGACAAGCTTTTAGTTGCAATTGTTTTATTTACAAGTGATATTCGTTTAAATAATAAAAGGTGAAGACAAAAGACAGATTCGACGAATTGAAGACGCAAACGACCAAAAAGCTCAAAAGTACAAAAGACAATCAAAAAGGTTCCAATTATTGATAAGAAACGTCTCGAAATCACAAGAGTACAAGATTCAAAACGCAAAGTACAAAATATAAAATTGTACGCAAGGACGTTCGAAAATCCGGAACCGGGACCAGAGTCAACTCTTAACGCTCGACGCAACGGACTAAAAATTACAAGTTAACTATGTATATAAATATAATATAATATATAATTAATTATATTAATTATATATATATTATATTTATATATAAAAAACCGTCGGCAGAGAAAACTCCAAGGACTGAGCTGTAAATACTATCTCCGCGACTCGCGGAGTTTGAAGGGGTTTTTGCCGCGAGTCGCGGAGCCCCAAAATTCAACTCTGGCTATAAAGCAAACCGAATTCTGATCAAATTTCAATATCTTATTTCTCTCTTCTCTCAATATATACGTAATATATATATATATAATTTATATTTTAATTTTAATTTTAATTTTAAATCCTAATAATAAGGGTATGTTAGCGAATGTTGTAAGGGTGTAAGTCGAAATTCTGTCCGTGTAACGCTACGCTATTTTTAATCATTGTAAGTTATGTTCAACCTTTTTACATTAATGTCTCGTAGCTAAGTTATTATTATGCTTATTTAAAACGAAGTAATCATGATGTTGGGCTAATTACTAAAATTGGGTAATTGGGCTTTGTACCATAATTGGGGTTTGGACAAAAGAACGACACTTGTGGAAATTAGACTATGGGCTATTAATGGGCTTTATATTTGTTTAACTAAATGAAAGTTTGTTAATGTTAATATAAAGATTTACAATTGGGCGTCCCTATAAATTACCATATACACTCGATCGGACACGATGGGCGGGGTAATTATATGTACGAATAATCGTTCATTTAACCGGACACGGGAATGGATTAATAGCCACTAGAATAATTAAAACAGGGGTGAAATTATATTCAAGGGTAATTGGTGTAATTGTTAACAAAGTAGTAAAACCTTGGTTTACACGCAGTCGATAACCTGGTGTATTCATTAAACAAAGTATTAAAACCTTGTTACAATTCGAATCCCCAATTAGTTGGAATATTTAACTTCGGGTATAATAATAATTTGACGAGGACACTTGCAATTTATATTTATGTATAACGACCCTCATTTTTCCATTCTATATTTTTCCAATATTAAATGCCCAAACAATATAATCAAAACTTAATGATTAAACTTTAATCAACAATTGTTAAGTATTAAGAGTTAGAAAACATATTAATTAACTTTGTGCAATAATTGACAAGTTAATAAAAGATGAAAATAATAAACTGTTAGTCGACACTCACTGCTAATTAAAATTTATGCATTTATGTAATATTATAACTGATAACCTATAAGTAATAAATAAAAATTGACATTTATATAAATAATAAAACAATTGAGAACTAAATATATACAAGTCATGAATTAGTAAAAAGAAAATAATACTTATCATGTAGTAAATGTAAAAAATAATAATAGTAATAATAGTAATAATAATGAGACTAAAGAATCTTAAACAATTACATCCTTATGTTGACTAAAAATTAAAATAATATATATATAAACTAGTACCACCTATTGTTGACTAAAAATTATAAAATAAAATAAAAACATTAATTAGAACATCCTTATGTTGACTAACACTCTAATACTTGCACTATATAAACTCCTAGTTTCTCATTCACAAATCACACCAAAATCCTCTCTCAAAAACAATCTCTCCCTCTCCCTCTCTTGTGGTATTCGGATCTTCAAGCTTGTTCTTCGTGTTCTTCAAGAATCTTCAAGGAGTTCTTCAAGATTTTCAAGGCTTTGATCTTCCATCTTCATCGTGTTCATCTTTTCTTTGTTAATTATCTTGAATCTTCAAAGGTATAACATAAACCCTAAACTATTTACATAAACTTTAATCTTTGTTAATTCATATTCATATTATAAACTTGTTATCCATAAACACACCTAGATTTATATATACATATATACATGTAAAAAAAAAATATATATATATTTTTATATATACATATACATATTAAAACCTTAAACCCTAATACTACTTATACTAGTACTTAACATGTATATACTATTACTATTACTAGCACCTATAACCTACTACTTATATTGTAGCACACAAACATTTTGGGATATGTATTAGAGATGTATAGATCTTCGAACTTTCTTGACGAATGGTTTCTACGAGATTCTAGGCAGAGGGTTTGGACTTCCGATTTAAAGGGTCCTATGGCTCAAGCCCCTAGATCTAAATTAGCCATTCGAAGGGAAAGGGGTGATTGGAAGCTTATCTAATACGGCAAGTATCCTAAAATGGAAACACTCATAAAAGTAGAAACTCTCTAGTCATAGAAACTTAGTAAAATAAGAAACTTTCTAAAAATAGAAACTTTATAAAAATAGTAACTTACTAGGAATAGAAACTTAGTAAAACAAACTATACTTAAACACATACTTAAACTTAAACATGGGCAAAACACTTAACTACTCTTAAATGTCAATAGGTTGACTTTCCTGCTCACTCGTTCAACTCTCTATTCTGAGGAATAACTCTCTCTCTACTTACTAAGGTGAATTTATAGCCCCACTCTTTATTGCTAGCAAACTTATTTAACTTATTTGGGGTGAGACACATGCTGCTTTTACTATTTACAATTTAGACACAAGTACCAACTGCTAAAACTATGCTATACCCGGCTACGTCCGACTAAGTCCCTACAGTGATATTTTTAAGTGCTGCGGCATGCTTATTTATTGGGGGTAGGCCTATCGGGAGTAACGTCCCCGATACATTTGACTCAGTCTTTGTATTACTTGATAATGAAATTTAAACCGACAAGGACAGACACAACTTGTCATGGGGCAAACTTGAACGTTTAGTCTAAATATCACGCACTGGCATAACTTTTGGATCTGCGAGATCTACTTTTTGATCCTGCGGGAGATCAACCTTACAAATTAAATCTTGTGGTCTAAAACAAACGGTCAAACTTATTTGTTAAACCTATGAACTTCACTCAACCTTTTGGTTGACACTTTAGCATGTTTTGTCTCAGGTGCTGTTTGATTCAAGCTCTTATACTTACTGCTTATGTGATGCTACTTGGACATAGGATCAAGAGATATCGCATTTATTACTTCTGCATGTGAACATTTCCATTATTGTTATTCCTATCATTGTAACTACGTTTCATTTTCCGCTGCGTGCTCAATAAAGTTTGTTTTATCATTTAGTATTGTTCTCGTATATTATAATATGTTGGTTGATTTGATATTAAGTCACATTTCACCCAGGCCCTAACTGGGGGTGTGACAGATTGGTATCAGAGCAAACCAGGCTGTTATAGAGAACCAGGATTGCATTTTTATGTGTGCCTTACTTGTTAGCTAGGGTGCCTTAGCAATCTAGGAAACTATAACCTTTCCTGCCTTGGACTTAAAGCACTTAGGATTGTCGTATAATCTTAACAATTATGCTTTAATAAACTTGACTCAAAGATTCTAATCAAGGTCTCTTTCCTAATGATAGGATGTCAAGCTCAAGCGTTAACAAGTCCAACAAAGCAACTCACAACCCTACCACCGAAGTAGGTGTTGGACACTCTTCAACTTCGAGACCAGTTCGAAGTCCTCTTTATAATCCTGCTTCACCACCGCTGAATTATAGCCCGAATACTATTTTAGATTCACATGGGTCTCCTCAATACTACCCAACTCCGAGAACCCAAGATAAGGGAAAACGGCATGAAGAAGTTGGTCCATCAAGGAAGAGAGCCCGATCTCCTTTTTATGATGGTCCTAAGTATGAAATCATGAGATTACGAAACGATACCGAGAGAAACATTGGAGGTCTACTTCGCCACATGGAAAGAGTGGATCGTCGAATGAAGAAACTTATGAAAGAAAACGTCGAGCTAAGAAAGGAGTTGCTGATGCTAAAGTGCGAGGAAGAACGAAACACTCGCTGGGGAAAGCAATCACTTGCTTACCTCAAGGAGGATGTTGATGTCCGAATGAAAATGGAGAAAGGTCGAGTCGACGAACAACTTGCCATAAGAGAGTACAACACTAATGCCTTAAACAGTCGTGTTACCAACCTTTATGACAACTTCGAGTATCTCTATGAGAAACAAAAGTCGAAAAATGAGAAAGTTGAGGAGTTTATGAAGAAGGTTGGAGACGAAATATGAAGACTACTTCAATCTTAATATTTCCTAGTTATTTTTCCTATTTTCCATCTATGTAAAGGCTGTGCCTTAAACAATTTCTATTTCCGAATCGTGTAATAAAGGCTTATTTAATGCCTCGTTCTAATAATATAAAGTGTTTTATTAATATCATGCGATATCAATACTTTAGTTTATTCATACTTGTGATTACTCAAACTTATAACTTGTTAAACTTATCAAATATATGTTCACTTTTATGTAGTGACATCATGGTTCGTCCAGCTGCACCTACCGTTAACAACGTTGTGTTAACTACTGAGCAATTCCAACAGTTACTCGCTGCTGCCCAAGGCAACGCCCAAGCTAATCATGCTAATACTCAACCAAAACCTTGTTCCTACAAGGACTTTACAAACTGTCACCCTCCCGCTTTTAAGGGAAACGAGGAAGCTGTCGAACTAGTTCGTTGGTTCGAAAAGATGGAATCTATTTTCCGTATTTGCAACTGTGGTGATGATGATCGAGTAAAGTATGCCACTAGCTCGTTGGGTGGTAATGCTTTAACTTGGTGGACTGCTTATGCCAAGTCCGTAGGAATTGATAATGCTAATGCAATTCCATGGGACGAACTCAAAAGTATGATGGTCAACAAATTCTGCCCAAGGAGTCAAGTTCAGAAGCTTGAAGCTGAGTTCTGGGAACTCAGGGTCAAGGGTACTGACATTGAGAATTATACCAATCGTTATCTGGAGCTTTCTACTCTATGTCCTGAAATGTTTCCTACTGAAGCTAGAAGAATTGAGCGGTATATTGAAGGTCTTCCCGAGGATGTTCAAGGGAATGTTATTGCTGCTGAGAAGGTTACTTTGGATGCTGTGATTCTCATGGCACAAAATCTCATGTTGGCCAAGAGAAGAAGGGCGTCGGCCAATAAGCAAGTTGAAACCAAGGGTAATGATGGTAAGAGGAAGTTTGAGCCGTCTCAAGGTTCAAATCAGAATGTTAGTAAAAAGCTTATGGATAGTACAAGTACGAATTATAAGGGCACTTATCCTTTTTGTGTTCGTTGTGAAAGGCATCACCCGGGGCAGTGCACTGCCACTTGTTCGTTGTGTAAGAAAGTGGGACACGTAGCTAAGACGTGTAGGACTCCTCCAAAGAATAAATCTATTGTTCCTGCCAAAGCTCCTCCTACTTGTTATACTTGTGGGGAAAAGGGACACATTAGTCCAAATTGCCATAAGAAGAGAGATAATCCTGCTACTGGAGCCAATACTACTGCTGCAAAGGGTCGTGCATTTGTTATTACTGCTGCTGAAGCCCGAGATGAAGATGAGGTCATCACGGGTACGTATCTCGTCAATAATTGCTACGCAACTATTTTATTCGATACTGGTGCCGACCGAAGTTACGTATCTAATGAATTTTGTACCCTATTTACTGAAAAGCCTCAACCCTTAGAAACTAAACGATTAGTAGAAGTAGCCAATGGAAAGATCATGAAAGTTGATAAAATTTATAAAAACTGCAACCTAATCTTAGCCAGCAAAGAATTTAAGATAGACCTTTTGCCGGTCGAGCTAGGAAGTTTCGATGTCATAGTTGGAATGGATTGGTTACGTCCATTAAGAGCTGCGATCATGTGTTACGATAAAACCGTTCATGTTCCATTAGGAAATGGAGAGACTCTTATTATCCAAGGTGAAAAGAGTGGTTCCAATCTCAATATTATCTCCTGTATTAAAACCCGCAAATACCTTATGAAAGGTTATCCAGCTATTCTAGCCCACGTTAATCTGATTGAATCGAAAGAGAAGCGAATTGAAGATGTACCAGTAGTTAAAGACTTTCCCGATGTGTTTCCCGAAGATCTTCCGGGTATTCCACCTCCTCGACAAGTTGAATTCCAAATTGATTTAACTCCTGGTGCTGCTCCTGTTGCTAAAGCACCATACCGTTTAGCACCTTCCGAAATGAAGGAATTATCCAACCAACTCCAAGAACTATTGGATAAAGGTTTCATTCGTCCAAGCTCGTCCCCTTGGGGAGCTCCTATTCTGTTTGTTAAAAAGAAGGATGGTACATTAAGGATGTGCATTGATTACCGTGAACTTAACAAGCTTACTATCAAGAACCGTTATCCGTTGCCACGTATTGATGATCTATTTGACCAACTTCAAGGGTCAAGTGTTTATTCAAAGATTGATTTAAGATCCGGTTATCACCAACTCAAGGTCAAGGAATCCGATATTCCTAAGACTGCTTTTCGCACTCGTTATGGGCACTATGAATTCTGTGTCATGCCTTTTGGTTTAACTAATGCTCCTGCCGTGTTCATGGACCTCATGAATCGTGTTTGTAAACCGTATCTTGACAAATTTGTCATCGTATTCATTGACGACATCTTGATCTATTCGAAGAATGAGAAAGAGCATGAGCAACATTTGCGCATGATTCTTGAACTCTTACGAAAGGAACAACTTTATGCTAAATTTTCTAAGTGCGAGTTTTGGCTCAAAACCGTACAATTTCTCGGACATGTTGTTGATAGAAACGGAATACATGTCGATCCAGCTAAGATTACTGCTATTCAGAACTGGGAGATACCAAAGACTGCAAAGCATATTCGTCAATTTTTGGGACTTGCCGGTTACTATCGAAGGTTTATAAAAGATTTTTCTCTCATTGCCAAACCTCTTACAAAGCTGACTCAAAAAGGGAAGAAATTTGAGTGGTCCGAAGAACAGGAATCTGCTTTCAAGATTCTGAAGGAGAAGTTGACCACAGCCCCGATTCTTTCTTTACCTGAAGGTACCGACGACTTTGTTGTTTACTGCGATGCCTCAAAGCATGGCTTTGGTTGTGTTTTAATGCAACGAGAGAAGGTTATCGCCTATGCATCTAGACAGTTGAAGAAACATGAAGTAAACTATACCACACATGACCTAGAGTTAGGTGCCGTGGTATTTGCATTAAAGATATGGAGACATTATCTCTATGGTAATCACTTTACGGTGTACACTGACCATAAAAGTCTTCGACACATCTTTGATCAAAAACAGCTGAATATGAGGCAAAGTCGATGGCTCGAGACATTGAACGATTATTATTGTGAGCTGAAATATCATCCTGGCAAGGCGAATGTAGTTGCCGATGCCCTTAGTCGAAAAGACGATATTAAACGTGTTCGTGCTTTAAACCTAAAAATCAAATCGAATCTTATTTCACGAATCTGTGAAGCTCAATTGGAAGCTATTAGACCGACACTTATCGAAGGTGAAGGACCTATTGGTTTTGAGAACCAACTTCAAGTGAAAGCTAATGGTACACGGTACTTTGGCAATAGAATCTGGGTTCCTCGTTTTGGTAATCTTCGCGAACTAGTCTTGGATGAAGCACATAAGACTAGATATTCTATCCATCCCGGTTCCAGTAAGATGTATCACGATGTGAAGGAATTCTACTGGTGGCCTAACATGAAAGCCGATATTGCTACTTATGTTAGTAAGTGTCTCACTTGTTTGAAAGTCAAGGCCGAACATCAAAAGCCTTCTGGTCTGTTGACACAACCCGACATTCCGCAGTGGAAGTGGGAAGGTATCACTATGGACTTCGTTACTAAGTTACCTAAGACTTCGAACGGTAACGATACTATTTGGGTCGTAGTTGATCGTCTTACTAAATCTGCACATTTCATACCAATCAAGGAAACCGACAAGATGGAGAGATTAGCACAGCTTTATATTAAAGAAATCGTCTCACGTCATGGTGTTCCTATCTCGATCATTTCTGATCGCGATAGTCGATTTGTTTCTAGATTTTGGAAAACTTTACAATCTGCTCTTGGAACTCAACTCGACATGAGTACAGCTTATCATCCGCAAACCGATGGTCAAAGTGAACGAACCATTCAAACTATGGAGGATATGCTACGTGCTTGTGCAATCGATTTCGGCAAAGGATGGGATAGACATCTACCTTTGGTTGAATTTTCTTATAATAACAGTTATCACTCCAGCATTAAGGCTGCACCTTTTGAAGCTTTATATGGACGGAAGTGTAGATCTCCTTTGTGTTGGGATGAACTTGAGGACAGACATTTAACTGGTCCTGAAATTATTCACGAAACTACCGAAAAGATCGTTCAAATCAAGCAACGTTTAGAAACTGCCCGTAGCCGACAGAAAAGCTATGCCAATAAGAAACGAAAAGACATCGAATACCAAGTTGGAGATAAAGTCATGTTGAAAGTATCCCCTTGGAAAGGTGTTGTCCGCTTCAGTAAGCGAAGTAAACTCAGTCCACGATATGTTGGACCATTCACAATCACTGAAAGAGTCGGTCCCGTGGCATACCGATTAGAACTGCCAACCGAACTTAGTCAAGTACATGATGTGTTTCATGTCTCAAATCTTAAACGGTGTCTTGCCGATGACACACTCGTTATTCCTCTGGATGATGTCCGCATTGATGAGCAAATGCACTTCGTTGAAGAACCTATAGAAATCATGGAAGGAGAGGTCAAACAAACGCGTAAAAGCAATATACCTATCGTTAAAGTCCGGTGGAATTCGCGTAGAGGCCCCGAATATACCTGGGAACGCAAAGACCATATGAAACGGAAATATCCCCATCTCTTCTCAACTGCTGATGCAAACGAGAAAACTACCTAAAAACTTCGGGACGAAGTTTTCAATAACGGGGAGGTACTATAACGACCCTCATTTTTCCATTCTATATTTTTCCAATATTAAATGCCCAAACAATATAATCAAAACTTAATGATTAAACTTTAATCAACAATTGTTAAGTATTAAGAGTTAGAAAACATATTAATTAACTTTGTGCAATAATTGACAAGTTAATAAAAGATGAAAATAATAAACTGTTAGTCGACACTCACTGCTAATTAAAATTTATGCATTTATGTAATATTATAACTGATAACCTATAAGTAATAAATAAAAATTGACATTTATATAAATAATAAAACAATTGAGAACTAAATATATACAAGTCATGAATTAGTAAAAAGAAAATAATACTTATCATGTAGTAAATGTAAAAAATAATAATAGTAATAATAGTAATAATAATGAGACTAAAGAATCTTAAACAATTACATCCTTATGTTGACTAAAAATTAAAATAATATATATATAAACTAGTACCACCTATTGTTGACTAAAAATTATAAAATAAAATAAAAACATTAATTAGAACATCCTTATGTTGACTAACACTCTAATACTTGCACTATATAAACTCCTAGTTTCTCATTCACAAATCACACCAAAATCCTCTCTCAAAAACAATCTCTCCCTCTCCCTCTCTTGTGGTATTCGGATCTTCAAGCTTGTTCTTCGTGTTCTTCAAGAATCTTCAAGGAGTTCTTCAAGATTTTCAAGGCTTTGATCTTCCATCTTCATCGTGTTCATCTTTTCTTTGTTAATTATCTTGAATCTTCAAAGGTATAACATAAACCCTAAACTATTTACATAAACTTTAATCTTTGTTAATTCATATTCATATTATAAACTTGTTATCCATAAACACACCTAGATTTATATATACATATATACATGTAAAAAAAAATATATATATATTTTTATATATACATATACATATTAAAACCTTAAACCCTAATACTACTTATACTAGTACTTAACATGTATATACTATTACTATTACTAGCACCTATAACCTACTACTTATATTGTAGCACACAAACATTTTGGGATATGTATTAGAGATGTATAGATCTTCGAACTTTCTTGACGAATGGTTTCTACGAGATTCTAGGCAGAGGGTTTGGACTTCCGATTTAAAGGGTCCTATGGCTCAAGCCCCTAGATCTAAATTAGCCATTCGAAGGGAAAGGGGTGATTGGAAGCTTATCTAATACGGCAAGTATCCTAAAATGGAAACACTCATAAAAGTAGAAACTCTCTAGTCATAGAAACTTAGTAAAATAAGAAACTTTCTAAAAATAGAAACTTTATAAAAATAGTAACTTACTAGGAATAGAAACTTAGTAAAACAAACTATACTTAAACACATACTTAAACTTAAACATGGGCAAAACACTTAACTACTCTTAAATGTCAATAGGTTGACTTTCCTGCTCACTCGTTCAACTCTCTATTCTGAGGAATAACTCTCTCTCTACTTACTAAGGTGAATTTATAGCCCCACTCTTTATTGCTAGCAAACTTATTTAACTTATTTGGGGTGAGACACATGCTGCTTTTACTATTTACAATTTAGACACAAGTACCAACTGCTAAAACTATGCTATACCCGGCTACGTCCGACTAAGTCCCTACAGTGATATTTTTAAGTGCTGCGGCATGCTTATTTATTGGGGGTAGGCCTATCGGGAGTAACGTCCCCGATACATTTGACTCAGTCTTTGTATTACTTGATAATGAAATTTAAACCGACAAGGACAGACACAACTTGTCATGGGGCAAACTTGAACGTTTAGTCTAAATATCACGCACTGGCATAACTTTTGGATCTGCGAGATCTACTTTTTGATCCTGCGGGAGATCAACCTTACAAATTAAATCTTGTGGTCTAAAACAAACGGTCAAACTTATTTGTTAAACCTATGAACTTCACTCAACCTTTTGGTTGACACTTTAGCATGTTTTGTCTCAGGTGCTGTTTGATTCAAGCTCTTATACTTACTGCTTATGTGATGCTACTTGGACATAGGATCAAGAGATATCGCATTTATTACTTCTGCATGTGAACATTTCCATTATTGTTATTCCTATCATTGTAACTACGTTTCATTTTCCGCTGCGTGCTCAATAAAGTTTGTTTTATCATTTAGTATTGTTCTCGTATATTATAATATGTTGGTTGATTTGATATTAAGTCACATTTCACCCAGGCCCTAACTGGGGGTGTGACATTATGACTGATGGACTGTTATGGACAAAAACCAGACGGACATATTAAATAATCCAGGACAAAGGACAATTAACCCATGGGCATAAAACTAAAATCAACACGTCAAACATCATGATTACGGAAGTTTAAATAAGCATAATTCTTTTATTTCATATTTAATTTCCTTTATTTTATATTTAATTGCACTTCTAATTATCGCACTTTCATTTATTGTTATTTAATCGCACTTTTAATTATCGTACTTTTTAATTATCGCACTTTTATTTTATCGCATTTTTATTATTCGCAATTTCATTATCGTTATTTACTTTACGCTTTAATTTAAGTCTTGTATTTATTTTATATTTTACATTAGGTTTTAACTGCGACTAAAATCTTAAAATCGACAAACCGGTCATTAAACGGTAAAAACCCCCCTTTATAATAATAATAATATTACTTATATATATATTTGTATTTTTATAAAAGTAAACTAATATAGCGTTGAGCTTTGTTTAAAGATTTCCCTGTGGAACGAACCGGACTTACTAAAAACTACACTACTGTACGATTAGGTACACTGCCTATAAGTGTTGTAGCAAGGTTTAAGTATATCCATTCTATAAATAAATAAATATCTTGTGTAAAATTGTATCGTATTTAATAGTGTTTCCTGCTAAAATTAATAACTATTTTATATACACCTCGCTGCACATCACGCTCACATGCTCTTATAACATGTAACTAAATTACCTAGCACATCAATCCGCAGAATTATCATTTTTGATCACTTGTCTCTATTTCGTAAAGCATTTATAAAAGCAGCGCATGTATTCTCAGCCCAAAAATATATATTGCAAAAGCAATTAAAAAGGGAGCAAATGAAACTCACCATACTGTATTTCGTAGTAAAAATACATATAACGTCATTTAACAAGTGCAAGGTTGGCCTCGGATTCACGAACGTATCAATATTGAGATTCAATATTGCAGGAAAGTACGTAGACGCAACGGAGATGATAAACACTAGATTGACCTCACGAGCATACCCATGAACCATACCCATCACCTCCATAGCTATAACCCATAATTTCCTTAGCTTCGACTCATTCAAAAAACTATTTTGAAATCACTCGGACATCACTCCGTCGTAATATTTTATGTATACTAATAATATCTTGAAATAATACAGAGCAAATATATATATATATATATATATGTAAATCGATTGAGAGAGTTTAGAGAAATATATTTTCAAGTTTCTATGAAATAATGAAACCAATTGAATTCTATTTATAATAGATTTTTGAATTATTAAAGTGAATTATTAAAGTATGAATTATTAAAGTGAATTATTAAAGTATGAATTATTAAAGTGAATTATTAAAGTATGAATTATTAAAGTGAATTATTAAAGTTAAAGTAAAGTAAAAGTAAAGTAAAGGTAAAGTTAAAGTATAGTAAAAGTATAAAAACTATGTATGTATAATACGCGTATAAATATATATAATATTAATTTAAATCGTTATATATTTAATGAAATAAAATATAAATATCATTATATTTATTATACTGGTTAAGTAATGAGTTGTCAAAAGTGATTCTAGATATTTATAAAAGTTATATATATTTTAATAATAAAGTTCTTTTTAAACTGAAAACGTTTTTGTACGTTTGAAAATAGATTAATAGAATATTATGGAAACCAATTCTCCACTAACTTTTGTCTAACTTTCGTAAATGACACTTTTTGTTTTTATTTATAAATAGCTTTACAAATTATTCCGAATATCGTTAAAAGGAATAGATTTTCTCAATCATAGTGGACCTCTCAACAGAGACTTGTAATCATAATTCAATGTTTCTGATAATTCAAGCATTTAATATATTTTTTTTTTAATTTCGTCGATAATCATATTGAAACAAATACGTTCATGTAAAGCATTATACGTTTAAATACTTTTTTGACATTTTCAATTTATAATATATACACATATACATACATATTCATATATGTTCATTTAATGGTTCGTGAATCATTGGAATTTGGTCGAGGTTTAAATGAATGTATATACATAGTTTAAAATCCTTGAGATTTAACTTAACAAACATTGCTTATCGTGTCAGAATAATATAAAGATAAAGTTTAAATTCAGTCGGAAATTTCTGGGTCGTCACAGTACCTACCCGTTAAAGAAATTTCGTCCCCGAAATTTGATAGAGGTCGTCATAACTAACAATGAGAATGTTATTATGACGATTATAAAGTTTTATCATGTCTAAGAAGTATGGATAAAATAATTCGATTACTCGAAGCGTATGAGGGAAGTTATCGTAAATGAAGGAAATAAGATTATAGTGATTCGTCATATCTTTTGACGTCATCACAATTGATCTCCGAATTTAAAGAAAATCTTTGTAATCTATGTTGGATTTGATGCTTCGGTGATTAAGGAGATTATGATTCTCTTCGAATTAATACGATAATCCATCTTGATTTCTCTGTCGGGTATTTTACTATAAATCCACCTCCTTCGTTTCCTTACAACTCACACCTTCTATTCTTTCTCCCTCAACTCATATTTTAAAGTATTTGTCAATATCCTTCATCCAGTACTGATTCTCGATATACTCCTCACTTTCATATCTGTCATTCTTCTTTTTCATCTGCCTCCGGAAGAATCTATTTACTTCTACTATACTCTTGGTTTTATAGTGTTTTTAGTTCTCCCGTGTCTTTATAATGCTATATGCATTGATATATACGGTTTGTGATTTCTGGGTTGTTGTTGGGTTTTATATCTTCCCTTATATTTCAAAGTCCTTGCTTCTTCTATAATCATTGTCATCCACAGTTAATGCTCTCTTCTATTTGCTATGATTTATACTCCCATTTCTAGTTCGGAGCTTTGTCCTTTCGTTTCTTCTTCTTGCGATTAAGCACCGCTTGTAATGGTCCAGAATTCGCAGATATAAATTTCGGAATGAACATTGTTAATGTTCTAGGAAGGAAATTGTAATGACACGATCTTGATTTGTTAATTTACCAAAATACCCTGAAAAGACCGAATCATCAAGAAAATATATTCTTGATATTTTTAGAGATTAAATAGAATACAAGAGTCGTGTAACAAAGCACATGATGACGTTATGATCTGTGAATCATCATGTTCCATTTAGAAATTCAGCATGAATTACTGTAATATAATCACGTTGATCAAGTGTCATTATATTATACTAACTCATGCTTCAGCTCCCAACACTTCTTCAAGAATATTCCTATTTTAAACTCGAATGTTTCAGAATTTAGAAACTAAAATAGTTTCCTTTATGATATAATACAGATAGCGCGAAGAGGTAAATGATTTCAGATAAGAATAATTATAAAAATATCTTCAGAAGTATGGATGATATTTATAATTAAAGATACGATGATATCTTAGAATGTCTAATATCAGAGGATGATGAAGGATATTGTCCGCAGGGGTTTAGAGTTAGGAGCAAGGTATTCGTTAATGACTTCAGCAAGTAATGAATCATTTGGATCCTTTGAAGGCAGGTTCAGCCTTTATGATTTGTCCACAGCCGCCTTCATACTTTGCTCAATCCGTTTTCCAGTTCTAAAGCTTCTCTTTTTCTGAGCTTTGCCAATATACTATCCTTTATAATCCAACTTTTTACTGTTAAGGTCGTTTACAGTTTTTGTTGCTTCATCAGCATTTTTCAAAATTTCGAGAACTGGTTCGCAGTTTAGGGTGTTTTTCAGAAATTTCTCATTCAAAGAATGTAAGTCTTGGAGGTAGACGTTGTGTGTATATGTAATTGTTGATGTAGACATGCTGCGAGGTTTCAAAATACTGATTGCTGATTCTCAATAATTGGTATGGCAATTCTTGTTATAAGGTACGAATAAATATATGATAGGGTTTCGATAATTATAATGATTTTTTTTTTTTTGGAAAGTCAAAGATCAGTGAAGTTGTTGGTAAGTTTATTGCTAATGTGGTGAATATAAACGATTCCCCGGTAACGTTGGCGAAAGGGCAACGTATCTATCGAGGTTATAATAAGACTAGTCCGACTGAAAAGTCGAAGTTGACTTGCTGGAGCTGTGACAAAACTGTCTACTTTGAAAAGGAATTGAAAAGTCATTTTAGCTAATAAATGCCAAAGGGTCTGACACGGATACACGTTGAACTATGACTTTGGCTTCGAGAGCTTTTTAGGTACATAAATGTGGGTAATATGTGGTTGGATCATCATCTCGATTGTTCATTGTTTGAAGTGTCTTCGAAAACTTCAGAGAGTTTGAACACAGTTTGTAATCGTTAATATACATATGATGTTCTAACACAGTTTTGAAGTCAAAGTATAGCTTTGAAAGATGTAGGAATCTAAGAGTGATGTCTTCTGTTAAATCATGACTTGGATTTTGATTTGTCAAAATCAGAATGCGTAATCAAATTTGGGTGAGAATGGTTGTTTTGATTACTATACAAGAATGTATATTGTTGTGAGATTTTGGGAGTATAGTTGATGATTTGCTTAATCAGATTCGAAAAATGTAACATATTAATTGTGAATTTATATATCTCTCGGGTATTACCTACCCGTTAAATTTTTTTTTTTCACAATTAATATTTTGTACAACAGAATTTTATTACAGTCTTTATGAAAATATATATGTGCATATTTTCTTCAGATGTAACATAGATTTAATGAGTTAATATTAAATTAAACTCATTTGATTTACGGTTGAAACTAGAACTGAATAATCCCTAAAGACTTTAGAAATTACATAACTTCTACGGAGTATTTATTCAATAAAATTGAAATTATGAATTAATACTTCGTTATTTGTTGGTGTTTGTAACCCTTGCACCATATTCTCTAAAGCCACTACTCGAGCGCGAAGCACGTTGACTTCTTCTGTTACACCGGGGTGATTGTCGGTTCGGACGAGCGGATAAATAAAATCTAGAATTTGATGTAGTATATAATCATGACGAGATACTCTGAAAATGAGAGAGCAAATGGTGTTTCAGACCGGTTCGCCGATAAGTGCTTCAGGTTCATCGCCAAGAGGGCAATGTGGTGGATGGAAGGGATCACCTTCTTCTTGTCTCCAATTATTGAGGAGGCTACGAACCTATCCCCAATTCATCCAGAATAGATGATGGCTAATTGGTTGATCCATTCCGGTCACACTGCTTTCGGAGCTTGAGTGGGATTCCATATCGGAATTCGAGGGACTTGAACTAATGACGAATTCCATTTCGTTCGATTGAATAAAGGATTTTTCGATATGAAATGATTTTTCGGCTATCGGGTGGTATTCTAATTACATAGAATATCTATATATATAGCGCAAAAGATTTCGTAGATTACGGAGGAATTTACGGAATATGTCAGGCAAAGTTTACAGTAACAGATACGTTAAGATATGAATTAGCAGATACGCTAAGATTTGAATTTTGTCTATACACTATTCATGCAATCAATGCAATAAGATGTGTCTAGACTAAGAATGATAAGCAAGTAATTTCTGACAAGAATGATGAGCAAAACTTTTGACATGCAGACACGGTCAAAGTCCAGACTCACTAATGCATCCTAACGACTATCAGTTAGACACACTAATGCAGACCTGGTTCGCTAAGACCACCGCTCTGATACCAACTGAAATGACCCGTTCATATACATTATAAATGATTCATAATAGTTGATTACATCGCGAGGTATTTGACCTCTATATGATACATTTTACAAACATTACATTCGTTTTTAAAAGACAAACTTTCTTTAAAACGAAAGTTGACGGCATGCATACCATTTCATAATACATCCAACTATAATTGACTTAAAAATAATCTTGATGAACTCAATGACTCGAATGCAACGTCTTTCAAAATATGCCATGAATGACTCCAAGTAATATCCTTAAAATGAGCTAATGCACAGCGGAAGATTTCTTTAATACCTGAGAATAAACATGCTTTAAAGTGTCAACCAAAAGGTTGGTGAGTTCATAGGTTTATCATAACAATCATTTCAATATATTAATAGACCACAAGATTTCCGTTTATAAATATATGTACACTCGCAAGTGTATAAAACCGTTCTGCTTATGTTGAGGCCTCAGTAACCAACCTTAACAATAATATAATAAGTCATCTTCGCAAAGATGGATACGTACACTCGCAAGTGTATAAATAATCCTCGAAGTACTAAACATCCGCCCACTAGCTCTTATGTCTAGTGCAGCCTACAGGATGGGGGTGTTAAGCCCGATAGATCTATCTTTAGGATTCGCGCTCACATGCTCTTATAACATGTAACTAAATTACCTAGCACATCAATCCGCAGAATTATCATTTTTGATCACTTGTCTCTATTTCGTAAAGCATTTATAAAAGCAGCGCATGTATTCTCAGCCCAAAAATATATATTGCAAAAGCAATTAAAAAGGGAGCAAATGAAACTCACCATACTGTATTTCGTAGTAAAAATACATATAACGTCATTTAACAAGTGCAAGGTTGGCCTCGGATTCACGAACGTATCAATATTGAGATTCAATATTGCAGGAAAGTACGTAGACGCAACGGAGATGATAAACACTAGATTGACCTCACGAGCATACCCATGAACCATACCCATCACCTCCATAGCTATAACCCATAATTTCCTTAGCTTCGACTCATTCAAAAAACTATTTTGAAATCACTCGGACATCACTCCGTCGTAATATTTTATGTATACTAATAATATCTTGAAATAATACAGAGCAAATATATATATATATATATATATATATATATATATATATATATATATATATATATATATATATATATATATATATATATATATATATATATATATATATATATATGTAAATCGATTGAGAGAGTTTAGAGAAATATATTTTCAAGTTTCTATGAAATAATGAAACCTATTGAATTCTATTTATAATAGATTTTTGAATTATTAAAGTGAATTATTAAAGTATGAATTATTAAAGTGAATTATTAAAGTATGAATTATTAAAGTGAATTATTAAAGTATGAATTATTAAAGTGAATTATTAAAGTTAAAGTAAAGTAAAAGTAAAGTAAAGGTAAAGTTAAAGTATAGTAAAAGTATAAAAACTATGTATGTATAATACGCGTATAAATATATATAATATTAATTTAAATCGTTATATATATTTAATGAAATAAAATATAAATATCATTATATTTATTATACTGGTTAAGTAATGAGTTGTCAAAAGTGATTCTAGATATTTATAAAAGTTATATATATTTTAATAATAAAGTTCTTTTTAAACTGAAAACGTTTTTGTACGTTTGAAAATAGATTAATAGAATATTATGGAAACCAATTCTCCACTAACTTTTGTCTAACTTTCGTAAATGACACTTTTTGTTTTTATTTATAAATAGCTTTACAAATTATTCCGAATATCGTTAAAAGGAATAGATTTTCTCAATCATAGTGGACCTCTCAACAGAGACTTGTAATCATAATTCAATGTTTCTGATAATTCAAGCATTTAATATATTTTTTTTTAATTTCGTCGATAATCATATTGAAACAAATACGTTCATGTAAAGCATTATACGTTTAAATACTTTTTTGACATTTTCAATTTATAATATATACACATATACATACATATTCATATATGTTCATTTAATGGTTCGTGAATCATTGGAATTTGGTCGAGGTTTAAATGAATGTATAAACATAGTTTAAAATCCTTGAGATTTAACTTAACAAACATTGCTTATCATGTCAGAATAATATAAAGATAAAGTTTAAATTTAGTCGGAAATTTCTGGGTCGTCACAGATTCCTTGTGATTTTACCAAATTGCCCTCAAAATATCTAATTAAAAAGGAATCTGTCACAGAACAATGGCGCGGTGCGCCAAACGCCCAGACCAGGTTTCTGCATTATTTTTAATATGTACAACCAAAACCCCACTTCAAGTACATTAGCTACACTTATGTACACTACAAATAAACGGGTCTTACAACTCTCCCCCACTTGAATCGGAGCGCGTCCTCACGATCCACGTCGCATGACAAGAAGGTAGATAAACCAACACAAACTCTTCGGGCTCCCAAGTAAACTCAGAACCTTTACTACGACACCATTGAACTTTAAAAGTTCTCACCTCTTTATTTCTCAACATTTTCACCTTCTCGTCAAGTATAGCAATCGGCTCTTCAACATATTCTAACTTATTGTTTAGCTCAATTTCGTCTAATGGCATCCATGAAGAATCATCCGCAAGACACTTACGGAGATGGGAAACATGAAATGTATTATGAATCCCCGCAAGCTCTTCGGGTAATTCCAAACGATACGCGACTTCACCAACGAGAGCTAAAACCTTAAATGGCCCAATAAACCGAGGAGCTAACTTTCCCCGTTTTCGAAATAGAATGATACCTTTCCATGGCGAAACTTTGAGCATCACCATGTCACCTTCTTGAAATTCGATCGTTCGTCTACGTTTATCGGCATAAGACTTTTGTCTATCTTGATCCTTCTTCAAATGATCCCGAATAATATCAATCTTATTATTCGTCTCTAAAACCAAATCGGTACTCCCGATTTCCTTTTGTCCCACTTCACCCCAACAAATCGGGGTTCAACATCTATGCCCATAAAGCATCTCATATGGCGGCATCCCGATACTAGTATGATAACTATTATTGTACGAGAATTCCACCAAAGGCAAATGCTCATCCCAACTACCACCGAAATCAATAATGCACGCTCATAACATATCTTCCAATGTTTGATTCGTACATTTGGTTTGACCGTCCGTTTGAGGATGATACGCCGTGCTTAATTTTAATTGCGTACCCATATCTTCATGAAATTTCTCCCAAAACCGAGATGTAAAACGGGTATCTCGATCCGAAATAATAGATATAGGAACTCCGTGTCGAGAGATAACTTCCTTGATAAACAACTTAGCCAAGGTCTCCGACGATATTGCTTCTTTAATGGGAAGAAACAAAGCACTTTTTGTCAATCGATCAACTATAACCCAAATCGAATCAAATTGGGTTCTCGCCATTTTAGGTAACTTTGTGATGAAATCCATGGTAATGTGCTCCCATTTCCACTTCAGGATTTCTAACGGTTGTAACTTACCATACGGCTTTTGGTGCTCAGCCTTAACTTGCAAACACGTGACGCATTGCCCAACATACTTCACAACATCACGTTTCATGCCCGGCCACCAATAGTCTTTCTTTAAATTAAGATACATTTTCGTCGCGCCCGGATGAATGGAATACTTTGACTTATGTGCTTCATCAAGTAGCACTTGTTGATAATCTCCCATCTTAGGCACCCACACTCTTCCTTGAAAAGACAACAAACCACGCGAGCCTATAGTAATGAACTCCGATTGTCCCATGATTCGTTCCGCATGCTTGTTATGGACGTAAGCCTCTATTTGAATCACACCAAGTTTTTCAAGAAAATCGTTAGTAATAATCATACGTAACAATCCCAATCGTAACGCCGGGTGGTGACTCTTTCGACTTAATGCATCCGCGACCACATTCGCCTTGCCCGGATGATAAAGTATTTCACAATCATAATCTTTTACTACATCCATCCACCTACGTTGGCGATAATTCAAATCTCGTTGATTGAAGAGGTGTTTCAAACTCTTATGATCCGAATAAATCGTACTCTTGACACCATACAAGTAATGGCGCCAAAATTTCAACGCATGCACAACCGCCGCCAACTCAAGATCATGAGTCGGATATCTCGTTTCGTGTTCCTTTAATTGTCGAGAGGCATAAGCGATGACTTTACCTCTTTGCATTAGAATACACCCGAGCCTATTTAACGAAGCATCACAATAAACCGTCATGTCTTCCACTCCTTCCGGCAACACTAACACCGGAGCTTGACACAACTTCTCTTTTAACAATTGAAAAGCAATTTCTTGCTCGTTCTCCCAATTAAATCTCGCGTTCTTCCTCGTCAACTTCGTCAATGAAGAAGCGATCTTAGAAAAGTCTTGGATAAACCGACGATAATAACCGGCCAATCCGAGAAAACTTCAGATTTCCGTAGGCGTAGTCGGTCGTTCCCAACTCTTCACCGTCTCTATCTTCCCCGGATCTACTTGAATACCATTTTTGTTCACAATGTGGCCAAGGAATTGAACCTCCCTTAGCCAAAATTCACATTTGGAGAACTTAGAATATAACCTCTCCCTCCGCAACATCTTTAACACACACCGCAAACGAAGTTCATGTTCTTTCACACTCTTCGAATAGACAAGTATGTCGTCAATGAACACAATTACCTACTTGTCCAACATAGGTTGGCACACTCGGTTCATAAGGTCCATGAATCCCGCCGGTGCATTCGTAAGACCAAAAGGCATAACTACGAATTCAAAATGCCCATAACGCGTTCGATAAGCCGTTTTCTCAATATCTTCCTCACGGACCCGCATTTGGTGATAGCTGAACCGTAGGTCGATTTTAGAGAAATACGTTGCACCTTGGAGCTGGTCAAACAAATCGTCAATCCGATGTAATGGATAACGATTCTTGATCGTCACTTTATTTAACTCCCGATAATCGATGCACATCCGCATACTTCCATCCTTCTTTTTCACGAATAAAACCGGAGCGCCCCATGGCGAAGCACTCGATCAAATAAAACCCTTCTCAAGCAACTCTTGGGTTTGATTTAACAACTCTTGCATTTCCGTCGGCGCTAAACGATAAGGAGTTTTAGGAATGGGGGTAGCCCCCGGAACCAACTCAATGCAAAATTCAACTTGTCTTTCCGCCGGAACACCCGGTAACTCGTCCGGAAAAACGTCTTCGAATTCACTAACCACCAGAATTTCACGGATGGGTAGTGGCTCATCACGAGTATCAACAACATGGGCAAGAAAAGCCATGCCACCACTATCAAGGAGACGACGTGCCCGTGCAAAAGTGCATATCGGCACAAGTCTTCTACGCTTATCACCGTGAATAATTAACTCTCCCTCACTTGGGGTCTTCACATGAATAAATTTTTCATGGCATGCAATATCGGCCCTATTATGATCGAGCCAATCCATACCAACAACGATATCAAAATCACCCAAAGTCATCGGGATAAGATCTATCTTAAAGTTTTTGGCACCAAAAACGACATCACAATTTTTACACACATCAACCACTAGCACCGTTTTGCCGTCCGCTATTTTGACTTCTACCGGACGACTTAACTTAGCTAACGGTCTATTAAGTCTAGGCACAAATTTTGGAGATACAAACGACAAATTTGCACCGCTATCAAATAGAATCCTTGCCGGATTTGAGTTAACGATAAAAGTACCTGAGACAACTTTGTTGGATTGCTTGGCCTCATCATTGGTCATCAAGTAATTGCGACCCCTAGCCGTACCCGCCGCTCTCTCCAACTTCTTCACATGATCATTATTCAAATCTGGACATTCCGGCCTCTTGTGTCCCTCTTTACCACAATTAAAACAAGTAAGCTTGGTCGACGCCTTGGTACAATCACGGGCTATGTGCCCTCTTTGATTACAATTATAACACATGCGTCCGAAACCTCCGGAAGCACCCTTCTTCACACTATTAATGCTTTCGGAGCCTTTCTTGTTCTTTTTATTTGAAAAGTTCGAATAACTCGAACCTTCAAACTTTCTCTTCGAAAAAGTGAAATCGCTTTTCCTTGGAACCTCCTGCTCAAAACCCCTAGCCAATTCGTATAAATCTTCAAAAGACTTAGCCATACCTCGGCTAATCTTACCCTTCAACTCATCACTTAAAGTACGGTAGAAATCTAGCATCAACTTGTGATCATCACCAACGTACTCCGGACAAAAACGAGTCTTTGCCAAGCAGGTAGACTTGAGAGTAACCAAGTCCATTGAACCTTGTCGCAAATGGTGCAACTCGTCCCGGATTTTATCAAGATCGGAAGAAGTTCGGTATTCTTGGAAAAATTCCTTCTTAAACTCCTCCCATGTCAAGCACATGTATCGCTCTTCACCATATAATTTGATTTTATCGTCCCACCACAATTTGCCCTCTTCACGCAACATGCTAGACCCATACCTCGTCTTCTTCTCGGGAGGACACTCCGTGGTACGGAACGCTCCCTCGATATCGGAAATCCAACAAGTGCTTTTCAATGGATCCCTCACCCCATTAAACATCGGAGGTTGAGTATCCTTGAAATTTTTGTAGTGGAAGTCCCGCCTTCCACCCCCACCATTACCTTCACCCCCTTCGCCTCGAGGATAAATGTTTCTAGCCTCTAAAGCCTCCTCTATTGCGGCTTTCATTCGATCATTGATCATTTCGGTCACTTGTCCATCGACTGACTCTTGGAAGACCTTTCGAACATTGTTAAGAAAATCCTTCTTTAGCCTTTTAAAGATGGCCTCAACCTTGGCCGTGAGTTCAACGTCCTCACTCGTACTTCCGTCATTGGTGTCGTGTCCATTTCTCATCTTCATTCTATAAAACGAAGTAAATTAATCTACAAAACGAAAGGACTTAACACATATGTATATACATATACACCACACTACCCCATCTTGCTCAACAATCGTCGTACATCGCTTGTTTTACACGATTTGAACCCGTAACAATGGTAACTAATCATTGTTACGTGAGCACATCGCATTAACTCACTAGTACCACGTCTATCTCGCTTGACAATTTCAAATACCACACAAAACAATAGCGCATGATTAGTTCACATAAACCTATGCACTAACCGAAACCCGATCCGACCCAAAGTCCTACAAGTCCCGCATAACGCGCACACAAAAAGTCTAAGTCTAGGCGCCTATCTCAAGTCACCTAAATCCCTTAGACCATGCTCTGATACCACTTGTAACGACCCAAACCAAAACACAAACGAACCCGCGGAAAATATCAAAAAAAAAATTTGTTTGATCAGCAGATGGCGCGGCGTGCCATTCTGGTCTGTCCCAAAAGTCTTGAAATGCGAAAAAGATTGGCCACTTCCAGACATAATTACACAAAATGCTTTTAACAACATATTCAAATATGTAAAACTAACACATTCCATTAATAAAATGAGTTTTACGAAGCGGGGACCACATCGGCCGTTTTACGAGTTTAATACAAAATATGAGTTTCAACCATCAAAAAGTTTAAGTACCAAACTACACTACGAGCATGGTGTTTGGGATTGAACAACCCAAGTCTCGGTCAAACTCCAAAAGCTAAATATCCCAAAAGCGTTCTCTAACAACGACGGGATCTTTAATCCAAGATGATGCCCTTACCCTTGTCCACAACTGAACCTATAAAAAGGTAAACAACGAGAGGGTAAGCAAAGCTTAGTGAATGCAATAATTACACATACATATATATAACTCATCTATTTGCAATCACATTCACCAAATACCTCATACGAACTTGTAACTCAATTAGCATGTCATCGTACCCAAAACACTTAACAAGTCGTACATTAACACAAAACCGCATTAGCATATACTCAGCACAATATATATATATATATATATATATATATATATATATATATATATATATATATATATATATATATATATATATAACAATATGCTAAATAAACGACAATCTCAATATGGTTAACCATAAACGCTATGGTGCTACCGGCTCGTGGTTCACACCATACGCAATTGAGTCATACTCTTTTATAGTGCTACCGGCTCGTGGTTCACACTCGATGCTACCGGCTCGTGGTTTACATCTTATTTTATAGTGCTACCGGCTCGTGGTTCACACTCGATGCTATCAGCTCGTGGTTCACATCTAGTTTATAGTGCTACTGGCTCGTGGTTCACACTCGATGCTACCGGCTCGTGGTTCACATCTTATCGCACACATGTTATGGCACTACCGGCTCGATGGTTCATACCATAACACCCACAAATAAACGCATCATATACACATACGTATAATTACTCCACTCACCTCAAAATCTCTTGTGAAAGATAATCAAGCTCGTAAATCTTCAATGTAACGTACCTATTACATTAAATAGAATATCAATCACAAACTCAAGTTGGTCAACCAACTAAAACTCCATTCTAGGGTTATCTTGCCCCATGGTGCAATTTTGACCCATTTGCAACCCTAACCCTATTATTTGGGTTAACATCCCTAAAACCCTAATCATTATCCAAGTTAGGTCCTAAGACACTTTCCAATACAAAGTTTATGCATCAAACACATACATTTACCCACTTAGGTCCATCATGACCCATTTGACCATTTAAAGTCAATACACCCATTTCGGGTCACCCACTAACCCACTTAACACTCATTTACATATATATATATATATATATATATATATATATATATATATATATATATATATATATATATATATATATATATATATATATATATATATAAGTGTGCTAGTACTTTAACTAACCAATTTAGGCTCATAAATATAGTTTAATACTTTGAAAACCCTAGTTAATCATCTTTGGGTCTACATGACCCAAATTCACCCAAAATACCCAATTTACTAACAAATGGGTTTTAGGTTCATCACTTACCCTAAACCCTAACCCATAATCAAATTAAAATTAAGAAATCAAGATTAGAGCATACCACTACCACTAAAACGTAGCTAGAGGAAAGATGAACAACTTTGAAACTCGCACTAAGACCCGATTCAAACTCCTTCTTCCTTTAATGGAGCTTTCTCACTCTAGAACCTCCTCTCTCTCTCTAGAATTTAATGGAAGATGATTAAGTGGGTGGAAATGGAGTAAATGAGGCTCCAACAACTGATCCCAAGCCTTAAAGTCGGATTCCTTGTGATTTTACCAAATTGCCCTCAAAATATCTAATTAAAAAGGAATCTGTCACAGAGGCGCGCCAAATGGCCGCGAGGCGTGCCAAACGCCCAGACCAGGTTTCTGCATTATTTTTAATATGTACAACCAAAACCCCACTTCAAGTACATTAACTACACTTATGTACACTACAAATAAACGGGTCTTACACTAGAAATGAAGTCAGAACTTCAAACCTGTGTCTTAGATAATATGGTATGGACCCTGGTGCTCATCTATCTCCTGCTGATGCTGATTGGAATAACTTTGCATACTCAGTGCCTGAGTCAGACAGTGATATTGATGTAAGTGTTCTCCCTGGCTCCACTTCTGCCCCTGCTAATGACAAAAAGGGGGAGAAGAAATCTAAAAGACATAAGAAGATAAAATAATTTAAGGGGAGCATGAACATGAGAAAGTTCCTAAACAACAGAGGAGAGATGGTGATGATGGTGGTGATGGTGTTGATCAAGGTAATACTGAAACTTTGCCCAACAACGCTCATATTGAAGCAGGTGTCAAGGCTGCTGGTGAATCTCAACCCAGTATGCCTGCCACATCTGTGGATGATATTAGTTCTGGTAGTAAGCCTAATGATGTCTCTGAACTGGCTCTGGCTGAATCCTTTGTTGTCTCTCAAACCACTGAAAGAAAAATGAAAAGAAAAATAGAGAGGCATCTGAAGAAATAGCAGGACTTAAATGATGCCTTCAATGCTAGATTTGAGGCCAATGCTGCAAGAAAAAGACATAGAATTGAGCATAGGAGAAGCCTCTACCGTGAAAAGCTTGAAATTCACAATGAACTTCTTAGCATTAATCAATACAAGAAAGATGCTTTAAAAAGAAATGCTAAGTTCATGGTGAAGTATGATAGAAAGAAGGCAAGTTGTATACTGAGAGAGCAGAAAGAATCAGAAACATGACACCTGAAGGGATGAAGAAGTACTTAGATTCTAACATGTCAGGGGGAGAAAGAGCTGATGTGTTTATGAAATGGCTGGATGGTATGATGAAAAACAGCCAATCTTCTCAACCTGCATCTTCTGCTCAGCCAGCTGCACCACAACAGCCAGTAGAGATCATCAACCTTGATGATGATGAAGAGAAGCCAGTAGAGACAGATCTGTCCACTGCTGAGGGGGAGTACCTTGCAATAACACCCATACTGCCTCCACAAGAACCAGTATCCACACAAGAACCACCATCTGAACCCAAGCCTATTGATAAACAACGGGTAAAATCTGCCCCTAGGGACAACTAGCCCTTAAGGAAAGAGCCCTTATTCGAGGCAGCCGGTGAAGGTACTGTGATAGTTGTACCAGCTGATACTAATCAGTCAGCTGGTACTGAAGACACAGCAAGGAGTGCTGTGATAGAAGACCCAACCAGAAGTGTGCTGCTGGGTGAAAGAAGAATTGAAGACCTAGCAAAGAAGGATGAGCTGGGAGTTAAATCTTATAACGATTCTGCTGATGCTGCTAATTATACTATTTGGGTAGTGGCAACTCAACTTTTTTCCAATCACCACTACCAGAAGAATCACTTGCTTACTTTGATAGGACACTAGGTGATCGTCACTTCTATGAACCAGTGGGTCCTTCAGGTACAGCAGAATCATCTTTTGTATATCCTTCATCTTCTTCTAAGCCTAATGATAAACATATCACTCGGGAAGATGATGCAGCTGCACAAGAAAAGCCGGACATAAGAAAGATGAATCCAGATAAAAGAGAGGCTTATAGACTTGAGATCACTGTCCCTGAGCTGCTGAATATAAGAGAAGCAGGGAGACCTGAAAGAATACGCCAAATCAGACTGTTGTATCATCCACTTGACCAAGAATTCTACATTGATGCTATGGATTTCAACATTGATATTGGTATGTACTTATATAACAGTGGCCAAAGACTCCACAATGATGAGGAGAAATCTCTTTTCTATGAGGCTGTGCAGCTGGGTATGGACTTAGAGCAGTATTGCAATGCCTTGACAACTGATAAAGGCTGGTAATTGATTGCAACAGCAAAATCCCTGAACATCACAGTAAATGAATACATTACAAGTATTCAACTTGAACAGCAAAGAAAGGATGATGCTGAGTATGCTGAAAGGTTGAGGCTTAGGGAAGAAGAAGCTAAATTGGCTGCTGACAAAAAATAAGATGCTGCATCTCTCAACTTGTGATGACCCAGAAATTTCTGACCAAATTTAAACTTAATCTTTAACGTTTCCGACACGATAAGCAAAGTCTGTAAAGTTGAATCTCAAAATTTTTGAACTATTCAATTACCTTTCAATTGTTCTCAACGATTCGCGAACAATTATATGTAAATAGATACATATATATACCATAACTTGAAAACGTAACAAAGTGTTGAGTATATGATACTGTGCATTAAAGTTATTGGTTTGATTATCTGATTGATATATTTAGATACAGAGTTAAAAGATTATGACAAACGATTGAATTAAAAGATAATTATTGAGTCCCTTAAGGATTATGATATTATTACGGGTCTCTGTTGTAAGGTCCACGTTGATTTGGGAAATCATTCATTCTTAACGGTATTCGGAATAAATGATAAAGTGTTTGTTTAAATAACGTAATTTGGACACATACAATAATAAGGAATATCAACTGTTGGAATTAGATATATGAATAACTTGCGATATGTATTTTAAAACGTGTTTATTAATATTGAAAATATATATTTAACAATACGATAAAATATAATATTAACTTGGTCATAAAAACGAATTGTTATTATATATATATATATATATATATATATTAACAAATAGCGAGACGATGATTTATAGAAGTAAATGATCAAAATACTCGAAATTTTAAGATATACTTTAAGTGGTATAGTTTAGGGATAATTTAAGGCTATATTTTGACAAAGGTACGTGACACGAAATGTAAAATACAAGTTTTCTCAGCGTACGAAAGGACATTTGAAAAACCGAAACCGGGACATAAGTGGAGTGATAACGTACGACTTATCGGAACAAAAATTACAAGTCAACTATGCATGTGAATTTAATATAATATATAATTAATTATATAAATTAAATATATTATATATATTATATAAAATTATGTCGACAAACAAAAAGTTAAAAGTTTGTGAGCTGGATCAGAGGGCCATGCGATCGCATGGCCTTGAAGCACAAATCCCATGCGATCGCATGGGGTACTTTTTCAGAAAAGGTTCTATAAATTGCGCGATTTTTCCCTCAGCTGAATCTATCTCTCTTTCTCTAGTATTATTACTCTGTAATATTTATTTAATTTATTTTTTTATTATTATTATTATTATTATTATTATTATTATTATTATTATTATTATTATTATTATTATTATTTATATTTTTAAGATTAATATTATTATTAATCTTATTATTATTAGTATTATTAATTATGTATTATACATAAAATACTACGACGAGGTCATGAGTGGGTTATTTTCAAAATGGTTTTCAAGCGGGATAGAGATAAGGAAATTATGGGTTATTGCCAAGGAGTTTATGGGTAATGTTCGGGGGTATATTTGTCAATCAAACCTAGTGTTTATCATCTCCGTTACGTCTACGTACTTTCCTACAATATTGAATCTCAATACTGATACGTAAGCACTCATATCTTATCTTTTATATATTAATTATGTATCCATGTCTTGTGCTCGAGTATATATATTTATATATGCTTGTATGCTAAATTTTGTCGTTAAACAGTTTATAATGAATCACTAATTAAATACATATATTACTGGTAAAAGGTATATGATATACATGTTTTTGGAAAGCTGGCGAAAAATCAATAACTTTTCATTTAGATATCGAATAGTTTCGATGAACGGATTAAAAGATATGATCAACTGAATTATGATTGACGTTAATTGAAATTGCTTTTGAATCTGCAATTAAGATTTAAACAACTTGTTTACGAGATTGATAAAGTGAACTTTTAAATATTACCAACCGAGTAAATGAATCCTTATATAAGGCACGTCTCGTTTTGTTGAACTATTGTCAAAATTGACTTTTTGAAACGACTTTGGATAACTATTATATGTCGATCTCGAGCATTAGGATTGTGATACACTATGACTTGACCTAGCTTGATAGACATTTATTGACCAACATATGTTCTCTAGGTTGCGATCTACGATTAATTGGTAATTCGAGTTTCGGTCACATTTTGGTGAACAACTTTATATGCTGCTAAGGTGAGTTTCATTTGCTCCCTTTTTAATTGCTTTTGCAATCTATATTTTTGGGCTGAGAATACATGCACTTTATTTTAAACGCAATGGATACAAGTACATACTAAATTCTACACTGAGTTTGAACCGAAAATCCCTTAGCTTTGGTAACTAGTAACTGCCGGTTATAAGAACTGGTGGGCGCGAGTAGTTATATATGGATCCATAGGGCTTGACATCCCCGTCCGCTCCAGGTATAGAGACCCTAGCCTGAACTATAAAGCGGACGTATGCTATTTGAGTTTAGTACAAGTTGGTTTGCGTGTATTGTACATGTTAGTTGCATGTATGTTAAAACAGGGGTACTTATTATATATACGTTAAGTTTAGTTACCAGGGTGCTCAATTTCGTAGAATATTTTGATAAACGTTTCGGATGAAACAACTGAAATCTTGTGATCCACTTTTATATACAGATTATGCGAAACACTAAAACTATGAACTCACCAACCTTTGTGTTGACACTTGTTAGCATGTTTATTCTCAGGTTCCCTAGAAGTCTTCCGCTGTTTGCTTACATGTTATACAAGCTATGTGCATGGAGTCTTGCATGCTTTATTCAAGAAAACGTTGCATTCACAAAATCATCACCATGTATCTTATTTTGACTGCATTGTCAACGGAATTACTATTGTAAACTATTATTTACGATGATTGTCTATATATAGAAATCATCAGATGTCGAGAACCTTTGATTTAAATATTCATTGATGGTGTGCCTTTTCAAAAGAATGCAATGTTTACAAAACGTATCATATAGAGGTCAAATACCTCACAATGAAATCGATGAATGACGTGTTCGTCCATATGGATTTGGAGCGATCGTCACAGTTGGTATCAGAGCGTTGGTCCTAGTGAACCAGGTCTTGCATGAGTGTGTCTAACTGATAGTTGTTAGGATGCATTAGTAAGTCTGGACTTCGACCGTGTCTGCATGTTAAAAGTTTTTCTTATCATTTCTTGTCGAAAATTACCTACTTATCATTCCTAGTCTAAACACATTTTACTGCATTAATTGCATGAATAGTGTATAGACAAAATTCATATCTTAGCGTATCTGTTACTGTAAACTTTTCCTGACATCTTCCGAAAATTTCTCCGTGATTTATGGAATTTGGTATTATATATACATATGTAAATTATGTATTGAAGAATACCAAACTAAATTCTATAATCTAATTCATATCAAAAATCATCTCCCTAATTATACAAGATGGATCCCGTATCTAGTTCAAATTCCTTAAACTCTGACAGCTATTCCGATATGGATATTCACCTGAATTCCGAAGACAGTGTAACTGGAATGGATCAACCAATTAGCCATCATCTATTCTGGATGAATTGGGGATGGGTTCATAGCTTACTTAATTATTGGAGACAAGAAGAAGGCGATCCCTTCCATCCACCACATTGCCCTCTTGGCGAAGAACCTGAAGCACTTACCGGTGAACCTGTTCGAGACACCATTTTCTCTCTCATTTCCAGAGTATCTCATCACGATAATATACTATCTCAAATTATGGATCTTATTCATCCGCTCGTCCGAACCGCCAATCATCCCGGTGTAGTAGAAGAAGTCAACGAGCTTCGCGCTCAGGTAGTGGCTTTGGAGAATATGGTGCAAAGGTTACAAGCACCAGCAGCATCACCGGCATCAACAGTACCACCGACAACAACACCAACAGTACCATTACCACCACCAACAACATCCGCATCGCAAACCTCAACTTCACAATCTGTTCCACGAGCATCAACGTCATACGCACCATAGTTACCAAGAAATACCAGCAACAATAACCGATGAAGTATTAACTCATTTTTTCCCTGAAGAAATTTTATGTATATTTAATATATATGAATTTTGAAATCAAAATAAATCTTTTCGTACTAAGCTATTACGTGTGAATCTTAACTGTTAGGTACTACTCGGTTAGTTCATATTACTAATATGCAATGATGTACATCCTTCCTTAACAACTTAACCATTGTTAACTACAATTTCTGTTTCAACCCAATGAATTCCATTTCATAATAAACCAAGTGTATTAATCAATTACATAATTGATTTTACATTTTCAATTTCGATATACTCGAAACTTTTCAGAAAACATCATCTGTGCCTTGTAAGGTTCACAAAAATTCCACGAGCACCAACATCCTTCACCGAGGAATATCAATAAGAATAAATAATGAAGTATCGATTACATTAGCGAAATACTCCGCAAAGATTATGTAATCTTTAATTGTTAAAACTGTATCTTTTGTTATTTTATGATTCATTATACTGTCTTGTAAATTCTGTATATTTCTGTTGTAATGAATGTGAAATGAATTTATCTTAAAAATCATATCAATTTATAAGATATAAATAACTCGACAAAAGATCCCAAAAACAAACCAAAAAGGGACAAATTTTACTGCCTATTTTCATTAGGTCCTTATTGCTAGCTTTAGTGGTTTACTCTTTATGTCATAGGTTTTTGTCATCATCAAATAGGGGGAGATTGTTGAGTCCCCAAGGTAATTAAGGATTTAATTATGACAAAACAGCATATATGTACACTAGAATGTTATGTGAAGCCAGCACATGTTTGTTAATGTATAGACAGCAAATACTGTTGTGTCGAGTGTTTAGTTTGCTGCCTAGTCTACCAACACAAGGTAGACAGTATTCTTCAGTTAGCACATGATGTGTATGTAGTGACCCAAACTTTTCCATGTTTATATATATTAATTGAGATTGATATTTACATGATTAAATGTTTCCAACATGTTAAGCAATCAAACTTGTTAAGACTTGATTAATTGAAATATGTTTCATATAGACAATTGACCACCCAAGTTGACCGGTGATTCACGAACGTTAAAACTTGTAAAAACTATATGATGACATATATATATGGATATATATATATATAGTTAACATGATACTATGATAAGTAAACATATCATTAAGTATATTAACAATGAACTACATATGTAAAAACAAGACTACTAACTTAATGATTTTTAAACGAGACATATATGTAACGATTATCGTTGTAAAGACATTTAATGTATATATATCATATTAAGAGATATTCATACATGATAATATCATGATAATATAATAATTTAAAATCTCATTTGATATTATAAACATTGGGTTAACAACATTTAACAAGATCGTTAACCTAAAGGTTTCAAAACAACACTTACATGTAACGACTAACGATGACTTAACGACTCAGTTAAAATGTATATACATGTAGTGTTTTAATATATATTTATACACTTTTGAAAGACTTCAATACACTTATCAAAATACTTCTACTTAACAAAAATGCTTACAATTACATCCTCGTTCAGTTTCATCAACAATTCTACTCGTATGTACCCGTATTCGTACTCGTACAATACACAGCTTTTAGATGTATGTACTATTGGTATATACACTCCAATGATCAGCTCTTAGCAGCCCATGTGAGTCACCTAACACATGTGGGAACCATCATTTGGAAACTAGCATGAAATATCTCATAAAATTACAAAAATATGAGTAATCATTCATGACTTATTTACATGAAAACAAAATTACATATCCTTTATATCTAATCCATACACCAACGACTAAAAACACCTACAAACACTTTCATTCTTCAATTTTATTCATCTAATTGATCTCTCTCAAGTTATATCTTCAAGTTCTAAGTGTTCTTCATATATTCTACAAGTTCTAGTTACATAAAATCAAGAATACTTTCAAGTTTGCTAGCTCACTTCCAATCTTGTAAGGTGATCATCCAACCTCAAGAAATCTTTGTTTCTTACAGTAGGTTATCATCCTAATACAAGGTAATAATCATATTCAAACTTTGGTTCAATTTCTATAACTATAACAATCTTATTTCAAGTGATGATCTTACTTGAACTTGTTTTCGTGTCATGATTCTGCTTCAAGAACTTCGAGCCATCCAAGGATCCGTTGAAGCTAGATCAATTTTTCTCTTTTCCAGTAGGTTCATCCAAGGAACTTAAGGTAGTAATGATGTTCATAACATCATTCGATTCATACATATAAAGCTCTCTTATTCGAAGGTTTAAACTTGTAATCACTAGAACATAGTTTAGTTAATTCTAAACTTGTTCGCAAACAAAAGTTAATCCTTCTAACTTGACTTTTAAAATTAACTAAACATATGTTCTATATCTATATGATATGCTAACTTAATGATTTAAAACCTGGAAACACGAAAAACACCGTAAAACCGGATTTACGCCGTCGTAGTAACACCGCGGGCTGTTTTGGGTTAGTTAATTAAAAACTATGATAAACTTTGATTTAAAAGTTGTAATTCTGAGAAAATGATTTTTATTATGAACATGAAACTATATCCAAAAATTATGGTTAAACTCAAAGTGGAAGTATGTTTTCTAAAATGGCCATCTAGACGTCGTTCTTTCGACTGAAATGACTACCTTTACAAAAACGACTTGTAACTTATTTTTCCGATTATAAACCTATACTTTTCTGTTTAGATTCATAAAATAGAGTTCAATATGAAACCATAGCAATTTGATTCACTCAAAACGGATTTAAAATGAAGAAGTTATGGGTAAAACAAGATTGGATAATTTTTCTCATTTTAGCTACGTGAAAATTGGTAACAAATCTATTCCAACCATAACTTAATCAACTTGTATTGTATATTATGTAATCTTGAGATACCATAGACACGTATACAATGTTTCGACCTATCATGTCGACACATCTATATATATTTCGGAACAACTATAGACACTCTATATGTGAATGTTGGAGTTAGCTATACAGGGTTGAGGTTGATTCTAAAATATATATAGTTTGAGTTGTGATCAATACTGAGATACGTATACACTGGGTCGTGGATTGATTCAAGATAATATTTATCGATTTATTTCTGTACATCTAACTGTGGACAACTAGTTGTAGGTTACTAACGAGGACAGCTGACTTAATAAACTTAAAACATCAAAATATATTAAAAGTGTTGTAAATATATTTTGAACATACTTTAATATATATGTATATATTGTTATAGGTTCGTGAATCAACAGTGGCCAAGTCTTACTTCCCGACGAAGTAAAAATCTGTGAAAGTGAGTTATAGTCCCACTTTTAAAATCTAATATTTTTGGGATGAGAATACATGCAGGTTTTATAAATGATTTACAAAATAGACACAAGTACGTGAAACTACATTCTATGGTTGAATTATCGAAATCGAATATGCCCCTTTTTATTAAGTCTGGTAATCTAAGAATTAGGGAACAGACACCCTAATTGACGCGAATCCTAAAGATAGATCTATTGGGCCTAACAAACCCCATCCAAAGTACCAGATGCTTTAGTACTTCGAAATTTATATCATATCCGAAGGGTGTCCCGGAATGATGGGGATATTCTTATATATGCATCTTGTTAATGTCGGTTACCAGGTGTTCACCATATGAATGATTTTTATCTCTATGTATGGGATGTGTATTGAAATATGAAATCTTGTGGTCTATTGTTACGATTTGATATATATAGGTTAAACCTATAACTCACCAACATTTTTGTTGATGTTTTAAGCATGTTTATTCTCAGGTGATTATTAAGAGCTTCCGCTGTCGCATACTTAAATAAGGACGAGATTTGGAGTCCATGCTTGTATGATATTGTGTAAAAACTGCATTCAAGAAACTTATTTTGTTGTAACATATTTGTATTGTAAACCATTATGTAATGGTCGTGTGTAAACAGAATATTTTAGATTATCATTATTTGATAATCTACGTAAAGCTTTTTAAACCTTTATTGATGAAATAAAGGTTATGGTTTGTTTTAAAATGAATGCAGTCTTTGAAAAACGTCTCATATAGAGGTCAAAACCTCGCAACGAAATCAATTAATATGGAACGTTTTTAATCAATAAGAACGGGACATTTCAGTTGGTATCAGAGCGTTGGTCTTAGAGAACCAGAATTTTGCATTAGTGTGTCTTATCGAGTTTGTTAGGATGCATTAGTGAGTCTGGACTTCGACCGTTTTTACTTGAAAAATGATTGCTTAACAAATTTTGTTGGAAACTATATATTTTTAACATGTGAATATTATGTGATATATTAATCTCTTAACGCGTTTGATATTATATGATAGATGTCTACCTCTAGAACAAGTCCCATTGACTCACCTAATAATAATGAAGAGTCAAATGTAAATTGGAATGATTCGTGGACTGATTCACAAGTTCCCGAAGAGGAACCGGAAGAAGAATCGGAACCGGAAGAAGAATCGGAACCGGAAGAAGAATCGGAACCGGATGAAGAAATAGAACCGGTGGGGGAAATAATAAAACGGTTAAGTAAAAGAAAATCCTCAACCAATCGACCAAGGTTAATTATGGTCAATGGTGTTTCCGCCAAGGAAGCAAAATATTGGGAGGATTACCAATTCTCCGATGAATCGGATTCCGACGAGAATTCCGATGATGTTAAAGAAATTACCCCAACTGAATTTAAAAAGGCAAAAGAAAATAATAAGGGAAAGGGCATAAAAATAGAGAAATCTAATTCCAACCCCGATGAACTTTATATGTATCGTCAACCCCCGAAGTCCTTAAGTTGTAACAATGACCCGGGAACCTCTAAACCACCAGGTTTTTCTAAACCAATGTGGAAAATGACGGCTCGTATTAGGGGAACATCATATATCCCTAGAAACTTGGCAAAACGAACTAAAACCGAAGAAGAAGAAACAAGCGAGTCGGAATAAGATAGTTGTATTCGTGTGGTGTAATATATGTAATATAGTGTGCTTATGCTTTATGATATATGTAAAAATTTCTTGTATTAATAAGTATTTTTTTTATGAATCTAACTCTTGTCTATTTTACAGTATAAAAACACAAAATGGATAGACAACCCAATATTTTAAGAGACCTACCCGGAGACATGATTGATGAAATCTTGTCTAGAGTCGGTCAGAATTCTTCGGCACAACTATTTAAGGCGAGATCAGTTTGTAAGACATTCGAAGAACGTTCCAAGAATACCTTGGTTTATAAAAGGTTTTCGTTCGAAAGATGGGGGATATCACATTGGGAAATCCATAAGTTACGATGTGTTTACTTTGACGCATATATTGCGGGGAACCGAAATGCTATTTTACGCAATGGGTTAAGAAATTATTTTGACTCAATATATCCGAATATTGGACTTCGTGATTTAGAAAAAGCGGCTAACATGCAACATAAAGAAGCATGTTATGCTTACGGATTAGTAATGTTCGCTTCTCACAAAAGTGAGAACAAGAACATCGGGCTACAACTATTAAAGAAAACGTTCCCACAAGTGACGGAGTCGGTAATTGGGGTAAGAAATGAGGTTTTTAGATTGTTACGGGACTGTTGGACATTACGTAACCCTCGTCCCTTTGACGACTTTACAACACGCTGTCTTATCAACGGCCATAACGGTTATGTTCCACAAGACCAAGGATGGGAAGTAGTCCTAGTAAAACCAGAATGCATGACTTGTTTCTGGACGTATGAATTACGTGTCTTTATTGCCTTTGCTGAACGACTTGTGTACTAGCTAGAATTATCTTCACAACCATCTTGTATCAAATTTATTGTGTGCTATATTTCATGCTATATGTAAAATAAGCGGTATTGTAAGTTTGTAAAATATTGTGTAAAAGTTTGAACGCGAAATATTATTATAATCAGTTTTTCATATAGAATTGTAGTAGTTGAATTGTATATTAGCTACTAAGTATGAACTTAACGGGTAGGTACTACCCGAATTTAAACTTATAAAACGCTAATATGAAGAAAAAGCTTTTATAAATGAGTTCATATTATGCTACGAAATACTATTAACTACTCTTAATATTCTGTATGATTAACTTGTTCCATTTGACTATTTTGAAGGAAATGGCACCGACTACTCGACACACCGTGAATATGAATGAAGAGGAATTCCGTACTTTTCTAGCTTCAAACATAGCCGCAGTACAGGCTGCGCTACATACCAACAATAACCTTGGATCTAGCAGTACAGGAAATCGTGTAGGATACACCTACAAAGAATTCACTGCCTGCAAACCTTTGGAATTTGATGGAACCGAAGGACCGATCGGATTGAAACGGTGGACCGAGAAGGTCGAATCGGTGTTTGCCATAAGTAAGTGTACTGAAGAGGACAAAGTGAAGTACTCTACGCATACCTACACAGGTTCTGCGTTAACATGGTGGAATACCTATCTAGAGCAAGTGGGACAAGACGATGCGTACGCACTACCGTGGTCAGCATTCAAGCACTTGATGAACGAGAAGTACCGTCCCAGAACTGAGGTCAATAAGCTCAAGACAGAACTTAGAGGGTTACGAACCCAAGGATTTGATATTACCACGTACGAAAGACGATTCACAGAATTGTGCCTATTGTGTCCGGGAGCATTCAAAGATGAGGAAGAGAAGATCGACGCGTTTGTGAAAGGATTACCGGAAAGAATCCAAGAAGATATAAGTTCACACGAGCCCGCCTCCATACAACAGGCATGTAGAATGGCTCACAAACTAGTGAACCAGATTGAAGAAAGAATTAAAGAACAGACTGCTGAAGAGGCCAAGGTGAAGCAAGTCAAAAGAAAGTGGGAGGAAAACGGTGATAAGAATCACCAATACAACAACAACAGCAATTACAACAATAATCGCAACAATTATCCCAACAATCGCAACATCAATCGCAACTACAACAAACGGCCCAACAACAACAACAACAACAACAACAACAACAGCAACTACAACAATCATCCCAACAACAATAATAACCGCAACAACAACAACAATCAGAAGCAGCAATGCCAAAGGTGTGAAAAGTATCACTCGGGGTTCTGCACCAAATTTTGAAAAAGTGTAAAAGAAATGGTCATAGTGCGGCGAAGTGTGAGGTCTACGGACCAGGGGTTAATAGAACGAAAGGAACAAATGGTGTCGGAACGAGTAATGGCGGAATAAGTAGTGTCGGAGCAAGTTATGCCAATGTAGTTTGTTATAAATGTGGAAAACCGGGCCACATTATTAGAAATTGCCCGAACCAGGAGAACACGAATGGACAAGGCCGTGGAAGAGTTTTCAATATTAATGCGGCAGAGGCACAGGAAGACCCGGAGCTTGTTACGGGTACGTTTCTTATTGACAATAAATCTGCTTACGTTTTATTTGATTCTGGTGCGGATAGAAGCTATATGAGTAGAGATTTTTGTGCTAAATTAAGTTGTCCATTGACGCCTTTGGATAGTAAATTTTTACTCGAATTAGCAAATGGTAAATTAATTTCAGCAGATAATATATGTCGGAATCGAGAAATTAAACTGGTTAGCGAAACATTTAAGATTGATTTGATACCAGTAGAGTTAGGGAGTTTTGATGTGATAATCGGTATGGACTGGTTGAAAGAAGTGAAAGCAGAGATCGTTTGTTACAAAAATACAATTCGCATTATACGAGAAAAAGGAAAACCCTTAATGGTGTACGGAGAAAAGGGCAACACGAAGCTACATCTTATTAGTAATTTGAAGGCACAAAAACTAATAAGAAAAGGTTGCTATGCTGTTCTAGCACACGTCGAGAAAGTACAAACTGAAGAAAAGAGCATCAATGATGTTCCCATTGCAAAAGAATTTCCCGATGTATTTCCGAAAGAATTACCGGGATTACCCCCACATCGATCCGTTGAATTTCAAATAGATCTTGTACCAGGAGCTGTACCAATAGCTCGTGCTCCTTACAGACTCGCACCCAGCGAGATGAAAGAACTGCAAAGCCAATTACAAGAACTTTTAGAGCGTGGTTTCATTCGACCAAGCACATCACCGTGGGGAGCTCCTGTTTTGTTTGTCAAGAAGAAAGATGGTACATTCAGGTTGTGTATCGACTACCGAGAGTTGAACAAACTTACCATTAAGAACCGTTACCCACTACCGAGAATCGACGACTTATTTGATCAACTACAAGGCTCGTCTGTTTTTTCAAAGATTGACTTACGTTCCGGGTATCATCAAATGCGGGTGAAAGAAGATGATATTCCAAAGACTGCTTTCAGAACACGTTACGGTCATTACGAGTTTATGGTCATGCCGTTTGGTTTAACTAATGCACCAGCTGTGTTCATGGACCTTATGAACCGAGTGTGTGGACCATACCTTGACAAGTTTGTCATTGTTTTCATTGATGACATACTTATTTACTCAAAGAATGACCAAGAACACGGTGAACATTTGAGAAAGGTGTTAGAAGTATTGAGGAAGGAAGAATTGTACGCTAAGTTTTCAAAGTGTGCATTTTGGTTGGAAGAAGTTCAATTCCTCGGTCACATAGTGAACAAAAAAGGTATTAAGGTGGATCCGGCAAAGATAGAAACTGTTGAAAAGTGAGAAACCCCGAAAACTCCGAAACACATACGCCAGTTTTTAGGACTAGCTGGTTACTACAGAAGGTTCATCCAAGACTTTTCCAGAATAGCAAAACCCTTGACTGCATTAACGCATAAAGGGAAGAAATTTGAATGGAATGATGAACAAGAGAAAGCGTTTCAGTTATTGAAGAAAAAGCTAACTACGGCACCTATATTATCATTCCCTGAAGGGAATGATGATTTTGTGATTTATTGTGACGCATCAAAGCAAGGTCTCGGTTGTGTATTAATGCAACAAACAAAGGTGATTGCTTATGCGTCTAGACAATTGAAGATTCATGAACAAAATTATACGACGCATGATTTGGAATTAGGCGCGGTTGTTTTTGCATTAAAGACTTGGAGGCACTACTTATATGGGGTCAAAAGTATTATATATACCGACCACAAAAGTCTTCAACACATATTTAATCAGAAACAACTGAATATGAGGCAGCGTAGGTGGATTGAATTGTTGAATGATTACGACTTTGAGATTCGTTACCACCCGGGGAAGGAAAATGTGGTAGCCGATGCCTTGAGCAGGAAGGACAGAGAACCCATTCGAGTAAAATCTATGAATATAATGATTCATAATAACCTTACTACTCAAATAAAGGAGGCGCAACAAGGAGTTTTAAAAAAAGGAAATTTAAAGGATAAAATACCCAAAGGATCGGAGAAGCATCTTAATATTCGGGAAGACGGAACCCGGTATAGGGCTGAAAGGATTTGGGTACCAAAATTTGGAGATATGAGAGAAATGGTACTTAGAGAAGCTCATAAAACCAGATACTCAATACATCCTGGAACGGGGAAGATGTACAAGGATCTCAAGAAACATTTTTGGTGGCCGGTTATGAAAGCTGATGTTGCTAAATAGGTAGGAGAATGTTTGACGTGTTCTAAGGTCAAAGCTGAGCATCAGAAACCATCAGGTCTACTTCAACAACCCGAAATCCCGGAATGGAAATGGGAAAACATTACCATGGATTTCATCACTAAATTGCCAAGGACTGCAAGTGGTTTTGATACTATTTGGGTAATAGTTGATCGTCTCACCAAATCAGCACACTTCCTGCCAATAAGAGAAGATGACAAGATGGAGAAGTTAGCACGACTGTATTTGAAGGAAGTCGTCTCCAGACATGGAGTACCAATCTCTATTATCTCTGATAGGGATGGAAGATTTATTTCAAGATTCTGGCAGACATTACAGCAAGCATTAGGAACTCGTCTAGACATAAGTACCGCCTATCATCTACAAACTGATGGGCAGAGCGAAAGGACGATACAAACGCTTGAAGACATGCTACGAGCATGTGTTATTGATTTCGGAAACAGTTGGGATCGACATCTACCATTAGCAGAATTTTCCTACAACAACAGCTACCATTCAAGCATTGAGATGGCGCCATTTGAAGCACTTTATGGTAGAAAGTGCAGGTCTCCGATTTGTTGGAGTGAAGTGGGGGATAGACAGATTACGGGTCCGGAGATTATACAAGAAACTACCGAGAAGATCATCCAAATTCAACAATGGTTGAAAACCGCCCAAAGTCGACAAAAGAGCTACGCTGACATTAAAAGAAAAGATATAGAATTTGAAATTGGAGATATGGTCATGCTTAAAGTTGCACCTTGGAAAGGCGTTGTTCGATTTGGTAAACGAGGGAAATTAAATCCAAGGTATATTGGACCATTCAAGATTATTGATCGTGTCGGACCAGTAGCTTACCGACTTGAGTTACCTCAACAACTCGCAGCTGTACATAACACTTTCCACGTCTCGAATTTGAAGAAATGTTTTGCTAAAGAAGATCTCACTATTCCGTTAGATGAAATCCAAATCAGCGAAAAACTTCAATTCATCGAAGAACCCGTCGAAATAATGGATCGTGAGGTTAAAAGACTTAAGCAAAACAAGATACCAATTGTTAAGGTTCGATGGAATGCTCGTAGAGGACCCGAGTTCACCTGGGAGCATGAAGATCAGATGATGAAGAAATACCCGCATCTATTTCCAGAAGATTCGTCAACACCTTCAACAGCTTAAAATTTCGGGACGAAATTTATTTAACGGGTAGGTACTGTAGTGACCCAAACTATTCCATGTTTATATATATTAATTGAGATTGATATTTACATGATTAAATGTTTCCAACATGTTAAGCAATCAAACTTGTTAAGACTTGATTAATTGAAATATGTTTCATATAGACAATTGACCACCCAAGTTGACCGGTGATTCACGAACGTTAAAACTTGTAAAAACTATATGATGACATATATATGGATATATATATATATATATATATATAGTTAACATGATACTATGATAAGTAAACATATCATTAAGTATATTAACAATGAACTACATATGTAAAAACAAGACTACTAACTTAATGATTTTTAAACGAGACATATATGTAACGATTATCGTTGTAAAGATATTTAATGTATATATATCATATTAAGAGATATTCATACATGATAATATCATGATAATATAATAATTTAAAATCTCATTTGATATTATAAACATTGGGTTAACAACATTTAACAAGATCGTTAACCTAAAGGTTTCAAAACAACACTTACATGTAACGACTAACGATGACTTAACGACTCAGTTAAAATGTATATACATGTAGTGTTTTAATATATATTTATACACTTTTGAAAGACTTCAATACACTTATCAAAATACTTCTACTTAACAAAAATGCTTACAATTACATCCTCGTTCAGTTTCATCAACAATTCTACTCGTATGTACCCGTATTCGTACTCATACAATACACAGCTTTTAGATGTATGTACTATTGGTATATACACTCCAATGATAAGCTCTTAGCAGCCTATGTGAGTCACCTAACACATATGGGAACCATCATTTGGCAACTAGCATGAAATATCTCATAAAATTACAAAAGTATGAGTAATCATTCATGACTTATTTACATGAAAACAAAATTACATATCCTTTATATCTAATCCATACACCAACGACTAAAAATACCTACAAACACTTTAATTCTTCAATTTTCTTCATCTAATTGATCTCTCTCAAGTTCTATCTTCAAGTTCTAAGTGTTCTTCATATATTCTACAAGTTCTAGTTACATAAAATCAAGAATACTTTCAAGTTTGCTAGCTCACTTCCAATCTTGTAAGGTGATCATCCAACCTCAAGAAATCTTTGTTTCTTACAGTAGGTTATCATCCTAATACAAGGTAATAATCATATTCAAACTTTGGTTCAATTTCTATAACTATAACAATCTTATTTCAAGTGATGATCTTACTTGAACTTGTTTTCGTGTCATGATTCTGCTTCAAGAACTTCGAGCCATCCAAGGATCCGTTGAAGCTAGATCAATTTTTCTCTTTTCCATTAGGTTTATCAAAGGAACTTAAGGTAGTAATGATGTTCATAACATCATTCGATTCATACATATAAAGCTCTCTTATTCGAAGGTTTAAACTTGTAATCACTAGAACATAGTTTAGTTAATTCTAAACTTGTTCGCAAACAAAAGTTAATCCTTCTAACTTGACTTTTAAAATTAACTAAACACATGTTCTATATCTATATGATATGCTAACTTAATGATTTAAAACCTGGAAACACGAAAAACACCGTAAAACCGGATTTACTGTTTTGGGTTAGTTAATTAAAAACTATGATAAACTTTGATTTAAAAGTTGTAATTCTGAGAAAATGATTTTTATTATGAACATGAAACTATATCCAAAAATTATGGTTAAACTCAAAGTGGAAGTATGTTTTCTAAAATGGTCATCTAGACGTCGTTCTTTCGACTGAAATGACTACCTTTACAAAAACGACTTGTAACTTATTTTTCCGACTATAAACCTATACTTTTCTGTTTAGATTCATAAAATAGAGTTCAATATGAAACCATAGCAATTTGATTCACTCAAAACGGATTTAAAATGAAGAAGTTATGGGTAAAACAAGATTGGATAATTTTTCTCATTTTAGCTACGTGAAAATTGGTAACAAATCTATTCCAACCATAACTTAATCAACTTGTATTGTATATTATGTAATCTTGAGATACCATAGACACGTATACAATGTTTCGACCTATCATGTCGACACATCTATATATATTTCGGAACAACTATAGACACTCTATATGTGAATGTTGGAGTTAGCTATACAGGGTTGAGGTTGATTCCAAAATATATATAGTTTGAGTTGTGATCAATACTGAGATACGTATACACTGGGTCGTGGATTGATTCAAGATAATATTTATCGATTTATTTCTGTACATCTAACTGTGGACAACTAGTTGTAGGTTACTAACGAGGACAGCTGACTTAATAAACTTAAAACATCAAAATATATTAAAAGTGTTGTAAATATATTTTGAACATACTTTAATATATATGTATATATTGTTATAGGTTCGTGAATCAACAGTGGCCAAGTCTTACTTCCCGACGAAGTAAAAATCTGTGAAAGTGAGTTATAGTCCCACTTTTAAAATCTAATATTTTTGGGATGAGAATACATGCAGGTTTTATAAATGATTTACAAAATAGACACAAGTACGTGAAACTACATTCTATGGTTGAATTATCGAAATCGAATATGCCCCTTTTTATTAAGTCTGGTAATCTAAGAATTAGGGAACAGACACCCTAATTGACGCGAATCCTAAAGATAGATCTATTGGGCCTAACAAACCCCATCCAAAGTACCGGATGCTTTAGTACTTCGAAATTTATATCATATCCGAAGGGTGTCCCGGAATGATGGGGATATTCTTATATATGCATATTGTTAATGTCGGTTACCAGGTGTTCACCATATGAATGATTTTTATCTCTATGTATCGGATGTGTATTGAAATATGAAATCTTGTGGTCTATTGTTACGATTTGATATATATAGGTTAAACCTATAACTCACCAACATTTTTGTTGACGTTTTAAGCATGTTTATTCTCAGGTGATTATTAAGAGCTTCCGCTGTCGCATACTTAAATAAGGACGAGATTTGGAGTCCATGCTTGTATGATATTGTGTAAAAACTGCATTCAAGAAACTTATTTTGTTGTAACATATTTGTATTGTAAACCATTATGTAATGGTCGTGTGTAAACAGGATATTTTAGATTATCATTATTTGATAATCTACGTAAAGCTTTTTAAACCTTTATTGATGAAATAAAGGTTATGGTTTGTTTTAAAATGAATGCAGTCTTTGAAAAACGTCTCATATAGAGGTCAAAACCTCGCAACGAAATCAATTAATATGAAACGTTTTTAATCAATAAGAACGGGACATTTCAGTGTACCCAGCAAATCAAGAATATCAAGTGACTCAGCGTAGAAGAACCAGCATGGCTGGAAAGCAGCTTACTACACGAGACAACTATGCTCCATTACAAGCATAGTGGTTTCCTGAGTGGTCTACATCAATTGTAAAATTCAACAGAAGTCGAAGACAAAGTTAAACAGAAAAGGACACGCGTCGGCGGCTGACAAGTGACCTTACAAGACCCCGTGGGAATGCAGAAGTTTAACGCATGTGCAGACATCTGTTATTCTTTGTCAATGCCTAGGGAACACAACATTCTATTTGTTTAATGAAATAGTGGTGCCAAACCGAATTGGGGTGTTCCTGCAAATAGCTACCAAAGAGGAAAGAAGAGAGCACGCTCTCTGATGCAGTTGTTCCCACAAGTACAGACATCCTATGTACTAGCTTGCTCTAACCCCCCCCCCCCTCAATATTCATGTTATTAATTAAGGGACCAACAGTATGTAACTTGTTAAGGAAAATATACGATACATGCCATATCAACTTTGAGATACGGAGTTTGAGTTTCTTATAAATTTTAAGTCGTAGCTAACAAATATTATCTTTTATGATTCTTAGTTGAATCTCAAAGATATCCCATTATTACATTGATTTAGCTTTAGGGTTGTCAGAAAAAATTAACTTAATCTATAAAATATTTTTCATATGATTCACCAATTCATAATGAGAAATGAAAGTTGAATTTATTTAAAAAATAATTTTAAGAAATTTTTTTCAACAAAAATGTTTATTCAGCGGGATAAGGTAACGTTTCCATATCATGTTTATCAATTTGATGGTTTTGTATACCAATTTAGAATTTATAATTCGATTATTATATTGATAGATTGCACGAATTAAAGCATAAATAAAATAATCGTACTAATGATACAGTAATAAAGTGAATAGGCATACACGAGGGAAAAAATTATTTAAACAATTTACAATTAGACAAAAACAAAAACACCTCGTGATAATCGTGTGTATTAACTATTTTGCAGTTAAACACGAAACAGATCCTCTTCATGATGATATTGATAAATGCGGTTTTTTCAAACATTTCAAATTCAACGATTTCATTTCAATGCAATCAAATTAGTGAGTTATTACTCGTACTAAATAGTGAATACCTAGCAATAAACAATTGCTTCAACGAGCTCTACTTGCACTTTATTTTTTAGGTGTGGTCTCAACTTTTATTTATAGAAATGATAAGAAATGGATGAGTAATTTAATGTAATTTTATTTTACTAGTGAAATGACTCGTGAAATTACGGGTTTGTTTAAACGTAATGATACCGCAGCCCGCATGCGCATGTAACATACACACGGGCATGCGCTATGGTGCGTATGCGGGGTGCTCTCATGCGTCATGCGGCATGCGGATCCGTATCTGGTCCCTTTACGGCGGTTGAGCAAATATCTTTTCCATAATTATATCCGTGATTCGGGGGAGATGGTTATGGAAACGATTATCACTATCCTATGACGGTTCTAGAATTAGGGTTTGCCTATAAATACAAACCCTAATCGTCGTTAGCAATATACCACGTTACGTAGCCATCTTCTACCACACATCCTACGTAACTTACATCCTCTATCATCTTCTAAAGGTTAACAGGTTAGTTTTTCATTAAGCTAGCACCTACAACCTTATTTGGGGCCTTCTGATCAGCGATCGCTATCGAAGGTGGACTTAATCACTTGGCCACCCCGCCGACATCATCATGTCGGCCAGGGTTATTCACGGTAGCCGGACCGGAGAGCCACGTTCTAAGATCCTTAAACCCCTCCTTTACGTTGAGCAAGCATGTTAAGACCCCTCGGTTAAAATATGCATGATCAAGTGGTGCTTTAATTGAGAGTCGAATTAATTCAAGACTGTTTAATTGCTTTTTCTTTTAAGGGTTTGAATTGTATGACTCGTTATTTACAAAATTTTTGAATTTTTTCTTTAACAGTATCATGACTTCCGAGGAATCATCGGAACATACCCAAACAGATGTTCAGAACGCACCGTCTGGTAGTCAACATACACCGGTTATGACTACGGAGGCCGCTACTCAGGCGGGATACACGATATACCCTCCACCTATATCCGGCGAACCCTTTCAGAGGTACAAGCCGATATATTCAGACGGGGTCACACCGCCAAGAGCAAACTCACCAGTCACAACCACGCGGCTGGACTTTTCGACAGTGGATCCAAGGGTCATCTTTGCAGGCGTTGGCGGTGGAACAACGGGGCCGCATGTGGTTTGCTGCGGCCAGGTACCTATTTACAGTACCACTGTTTCAATACCTCTGCATACGCAGAGCATTCAGCAGAATTCGTCATTTACACCGTTGCAACCTTGGCAACCACCGCGCCCAGTTTCACAATTTTTAACTCCTGCGGATGCGCAGGCGTTACTTAATAGTTGGGGATTTGGGGTCATCCCAGATGCGAACTCTCATTGGGCGCCGATAACAGCGCAGCAGCAAAGCACAGCGCATACAGTTGGGCTTTTAAGTGTGTATCCTCAAGTTTCGCAGATATCTGCGCCACAGGTTTCGCTTCCTTTACAGCCACCTGTGTACTCTGCGTCTTCAAGTTATCCCTCTTTTCCAACGCAGCAGCCTTGGTCATATCCGCAGACGCAGGGTCAACCTTGGCAAAATGTTCAAGGGCAGGCAAATCTTGCAAGTCAATTCATGCAGGCCGCACCTCCCGATATGGTTCACTTATTTTCACAACCTGACTTTGTTCAGGACATGATGAAGCGTTTCTTTGCAAATTTGAAAGGGGATCCTGTTAAACCACCCTTCGAGCTACCGACTACCTTTGACAAGTTTCCTCCGCATATATCCGCCTACCCGTTTCCATCAGCACCAAAGATACCTAGCACGTTGGGTACTTACAATGGCCTGACCGATCCAGATGATTTTTTACAGCGCTTCGAAGGCGCAATGCGCACTCAAGGCTGGGTGGATCCGGTTGCGTGTCAGATATTTCCTATGACACTACAGGGTATTGCTCGTGAGTGGTTTAATAAGTTGCCGGCGGGTAGTATTGCCGGGTTTATGGATCTGCGGACAAAGTTTTTACTGCAATATCAGAATCAGAGACCACACAAGCGCACTCACATTGAATGCCATGACATCGTGCAGAAGTCCAAGGAATCTTTGGGCGAATTTCTCACAAGGTATACTAATGAGTGCCTGCGTATACCAGATCTCAAACCAGAGCAACAGATTTCCGGACTCATACATGGTATAAACTCAGAACGTCATCCAACACTGGTAAGGCGTCTGCGCAATACAGTCCCAACAACTTATGCTGAGGCGCTTAATGAATGCCACGACTATATGTGGAGTGGCGAAGATAATGACATTCCAACAGCTAGCACACGCAACGAGAGGAAGGACGATGATGATCGTTCGCGCGATCAAAATCGTGGTAACAACTCTCGCGGAAGGTATCCTAGCGGTGGTCCTATCAGGAATGATAAAGGGAAATCAAGTGGCAATTATCGAAACAATAATCAGCGCGGCATCAACAATCAGAACTATGCGCTTCTTAAAAGCTTATCCAAAACGCCCAAAGAAATTTTGGCGACGGAGCCAGTATGCGCGACCTTCGCGGTCCCAACTCCGCTTACAGAATTTGGTAAGCGGGATAAGACAAAGTATTGTGAATTTCACGATGATTACGGGCACGATACGAATAGGTGTAAAAACTTGATGAAACGGGTACTGGAGGCGCTTCGTGCGGGTAAGTTAGATCACCTCAAACCGCCAAAGAAAGATAAAGGGAAAGCCGCAGAAGAGGGGTCAAAAACTAAAACCTTCGCGTGGCAGAAAGTGGATAAGACCAAAAATGCTGATTTAACCATTAACATGGTTGACGCAGAGAAATTAGGTCAGCGAAGAAAGTATAACGATCATCAGGATTGGGAACTTCTTCCAATCACTTTCCCTCCTGTGATGTCAATTGACAGGGTGAATGAACCTATCATTATCAAGTGCCGCATTCCTTCTTGCGGGGTGCAGGTCAAGCGCATGCATGTCGACACTGGGAGCGGCGTTGACATTATGTACGAGCATTGCTATCAATTTCTCCCCGAACACGTGAAGGCGCAGCTACGTCCGTCTGATATCACGCTGTCTGGTTTTTCCGGAGAAAGCTCATGGCCCGTGGGACGGATAGAGTTATTAATAGAGCTCGAAGATGACAGGAATCCGCAGTTAACAAGGAACGAATTAGTTGACTTCTATGTGGTTCGCTCGACTTCGCGATATAATGCGCTACTGGGAAGAAATTTCATACGGCGTTTTAACATCATACCTTCGGTAGTGCACGGTTTGATTAAGTTTCCTACTAAGGGAGGAGTTGCCACAATGACGTCACATCAAACGATTGAGATATGTGCGTCAGTTGTGCAAATTAACATCCCTAGCGTCGGGGAGCAGATTGCAAGCAGTGCGGTCATTGCTAATCGCTTGCATCCAGATAAGGGTATAAAAATCGGCGCAGGTTTATCAGCTGAAACCAAGGCTAAGTTACATGGTATATTGTCCGCAAACGCAGATGTTTTCGCATGGCGCGAATCATATATGACAGGTGTCCCGCGGGACATTGCGGAACATAAATTGAATGTTAATCCATCGCTCACACCTGTTAGACAAAAGAAGCGGCATATGGCTTTAGACCGCAGTGATTGGCTATGCGCAGAAGTAGACAACCTTGTCAAAGCAAACATTCTACGCGAAGTGCGTTATCAAACATGGGTTGCCAATCCGGTGTTGGTGAAAAAGGCTGATGGTAACTGGCGAATGTGCGTTGATTTTAAAGACATTAACAAAGCATGTCCTAAAGACAATTACCCTCTCCCGGAGATAGACTGGAAGGTTGAATCTTTGTCTGGATTCAGATATAAGTGCTTTCTGGACGCATACAAAGGTTATCACCAAATTCTAATGGCTGCGGAAGACGAAGACAAGACTGCTTTTCATACGCCGCAGGGTATTTATTGTTACACAAAGATGCCTTTCGGCTTGAAGAACGCGGGCGCGACCTATCAGCGTGTAATTGACGCAGCATTCAAGCCTCAAATTGGCAGAAATCTTGAAGCGTATGTCGATGACTTGGTAATCAAAAGCAACACCGAAGAAGACATGCTCGCAGACATCCTAGAAACGTTTGCGTCTCTGCGAAGGATCAACATGCCGCTTAAATGTAGCTTTGGAGAGGAGAAAGGCAAGTTTCTAGGTCATGTGGTGACAGCGCGGGGTATCAAGGCTAATCCCAAAAAGATTGAAGCTATTGATAATTTACCATCTCCGAAATCAAAGAAAGATGTGCAGAGTCTCACTGGGAAGCTCGCAGCAATCACGCGGTTTTTGTCAAAAGCCGCAGAGCGTCAGCTACCATTCTTTAGCACTTTGAAAAACTGTTTGAAGAAAAAGGATTTTGTCTGGACTCAGGAAGCAGAATCAGCCTTTCAGGAGATGAAAAAGGTGCTTGCAGAGTTACCAACACTTACTGCGCCAGTCCCTGGGGAGACGTTAACGCTGTACCTTGCGGCATCAAAGGAAGCAATCAGTTCAGTTCTCATCGCAGACCGCGAAAAGGTAACTTATCAATTTCCTTGCATTATTTATTTCGCAGAACTTTAACGCTGAGGTTTTCTCAGACACAAATGCCGGTCTACTTCGTAAGCAAGACGCTGACATCAAGCGAAGTAAACTACTCGCCAATAGAGAAGTTAGTACATGCGCTTGTCCATACAGCGCGGCGTTTACGCCGATACTTTCAAGCACATCCGATTGTGGTTCTAACTGATCAGCCAATCAAACAGGTTGGTACATGATTACTTTGCGGCAATGACCGGGGTTACCGCATTGACTAACGCAATCATTTTATTTCATTCAGGTACTGTACAAGCCCGAGATTTCTGGCCGAATGGCCAAGTGGGCAGTCGAATTGGGAGAACATGAAATAAACTTTTCTTCACGCAGTGCGGTTAAGGGTCAAATACTTGCTGACTACCTAGCAGAAATACCTGCGGATGTCGAAGCGTCAGCAGAACATCAATATCCGCCCGCACCTGTTCTATCACCATGGGAATTATACACCGATGGTGCGTGTAGCGCATCTGGCGCAGGCGCAGGTGTAATTTTGACAGGTCCAGGCGGTGAGGAACATACGTACGCACTGCGGTTTAATTTTGCTGTCACAAACAATGAAGCAGAGTATGAGGCTCTGCTAGCAGGTATGCGCATCGCGCATAAGCTAAATGTTAAAATCTTGCACGCTTACATGGATTCAAAGCTAGTATGCAATCAAGTCTGCGGAGACTTCGAAGCGCACGACATTGCTATGCAGCAATATTTATCGCTTGTTCATAATCTCGCTGACCAGTTCGAGGCTTTTCAAATCTCGCACGTAATGCGGGGGCAAAATAAGAAGGCGGATGCGCTAAGCAAACTAGCTGCCTTGGCTTTTGATCATATGGGTAAGAAAATTCTAATAGAGGAACTCAACGCAAAATCTATTGTCATGATGCCTCTAGTGGCACCGGTTGAGGAATCAAGCCCAACGTGGATGACGCCCATCATTGCTTTTTTACGGGACGGCACTTCACCCGCGGACTCCTCTGATGCGAAGAAAGTCCGCACAAAGGCACCGCTTTATGCCCTCGAGGGTGACGTCTTGTATCGAAGAAACTATTTGGGACCGCATTTAAGGTGCGTAGGTCCGAAAGAGGCAGAGGAAGTTATACGCGAGGTGCATGAGGGTGCATGCGCCCTTCATTCGGGACACAGGTCCATTGTGTCAAAAATCATGCGGTTAGGTTATTATTGGCCTACTATGTACGCAGACACGGCGCGTATTGTCAAGCAATGCGAATCATGCCAAATACATGCACCTATCAGCAGGGCACCTGCGCATCCAATGATACCGGTCTCCTCACCATGGCCATTCTGCAAATGGGCGATCGACATAGTCGGACCATTCCCCAAAGGCCAAGGTAATATTGCCATTCATTTGCTAAATATGCTACGTACGTCATTATCTTACGCATACTCTGCACACGCAGGAAATGTCAAATTCTTAATTGTTGCAATCGATTACTTCACGAAGTGGGTCGAAGCGAAACCGCTGGCAACAATTTCAGGGAAAAGAGTGCGGAATTTTGTATGGGAAGACATTGTCTGTCGATTCGGCATACCCAATGAAATTGTTAGTGATAACGGTACACAATTTGTCGGCGATCCTTTTCGCAGTTGGTGTGCGGAGCTTAATATTAAGCAAACTTTTACTTCAGTTGCGCATCCGCAGGCGAATGACCAGTGCGAAGTTACCAACCGAGATATAGTTGCTGGAATCAAGGCAAGGTTGGGTCATGATCGCGTTGGTTGGGTGGATGAGCTTCCAAAGGTTTTATGGGCGCATAGAACCACACCCAAAGCAAGCACTGGTGAGACTCCGTTTAGTTTGGTTTATGGGTCAGAAGCTGTTGTACCCGCAGAGATTGGGGTACCAACGTTCCGCATACAAAACTTTGATGAGCAAAATAACTCTGAAGCTCTGCGGGAAAATCTTAATCTGCTTGAAGAACGCAGACTCTCTGCGGCTGTTAACGAAGCAAATAACAAGCAGAAAATCGCAAAGTATTACAATCAGCGTGTGCGTTCACGCACTTATAAGTGCGGTGATTTGGTTTGGCGCCAGAACGATGCAAGTCATGCGGAAGATACTGGGAAACTGGGACCTCGTTGGGAGGGCCCATACAGGGTAGCAAAAGCAAGCAACACCGGGGCATACCATCTAGAGACATTAGATGGCAAACCTGTGAAACGCACTTGGCATGCGACGTTATTGAAAAAATGTTACATGTAGCTAGATGGACTTGATCACTCCAATTTGTTTAGCACATTATTTTTTGTATTTTTCATCCTTTCGGATATGTCGCAGTTGTAATCATAATTAATGCCAAATAAAAATAATTACATGCGCATACTTTTGTTGTCCATTTATTTTTTTTTTGTATGCGTTTCCTGCCTACTTAAGGGGTGTCCTCTAGCCCCCGTGCGGCAGAAGCCTGTTTGGTTACAAGGCTAGACAATAACGGCAAGTGAAGGGAATTGGTTTTCCCCTAGCCAAGCGCCACGCAGACTAGATGGCTGCAAAGTCGACTTTTAAAAAAAATATACAAGCATTGGTTTGCTTGTGCGTAATCGCTCTCGCATTGGTTTGCTTGAGGAACTCCTAAGCATAAAAACATTGGTTTGTTTTTAGTTGCGTTTGCTTACCATACAACTAATAGTGCACCTCTAGTACATGACAAAGCAATAGCGCAGTAGCTTTTGAGTCTAAATTGTTAAAGGTAAGCTAAAATATTGGTTTATTTTACGCAGTACCATCCGCATACGCATAAGTTGTGGTTAACTATGCGCATGCGCATGCGGTTCATAATTTGTTTTGATTCGCGATATATAAACAAGGATATCACGCATGCATAACAGACAAACATATATACACATCCAAATAAATTATTACGTAAGTAATTGTTTCACATGCCTGCCCAACATGGGACTTAGGGCTCCAAAATACATTTACAATTACCTGCCTAAGATTAGGGCTTACGGCACAAACTACTCTAGTAATCCTCCTTCAAAAACCCATCAAGCGGCATCGTCGGGTCAGCCGCAAACGCATTGATCAAAGGGATAGGGATGGACTTGATTGCCTCTTCCGCCTCCAGCAGCGCCGCGGCCGTTCCCTCCTTTAATTTCTTTTGGACAATGTCGGGGAACGGTGGAGTTAGGCCGCATGCCTGGATCACTTCCCGCACAGCCTTGTTCACCTCATGGTCCTTGACCGCATCGACATAGGCATTAAACCGGTCGGACACGGGCTCGGAGTCCATCACTTTCTGCGCAATTGCGGGGAGTGCGGTGCGCAGCTTTGTCATATCTGCCTCGGCCAGCTCGCGGTCGGTAACCGCATCATCCCTCTCCCTCGTCACCTTTTCCAACTCCAGCCTCACTCGCTCAGTTTCCCCCTTTGCCTGATCAACCGCACCCACAAGCTCTTGATTCTTTTTTCTTTCTTGAATCAAGAAGGTCTTGGTTTCGGCCGCAGTCAATTCAACAGCTTTGCGGGCCTCCTCAGCAGCGTCCCTGTCCTTCTTTGCCTGATCTACACCCGCCTGCAGCAAACCCAACTCCACCTCTTTGCGCAGTGCAACATCGTATAGGCTGGAGGATCGACGGGCTTGGTCCGCAAACATCCCAAAGAATACCAGCCCGTTCTGGACAAAGGCGTTGAGCGCCTGGTTAAACGGCAGCACGGCCAGTTGCTCGCGGAACTCTGCTAGGAAGATTTGCTGCAAGAATGCAGATTGCTCCGCAGCAATTTCTGCGGAGGACTGGCAAAGTTGGCGGAGGTTGGCAACACGGAAGCTGCCTTGCGGAGGAGGTAATGTAGACTCAGACTCGACGGGGATCGCCTTGTCTTTGGATGTGGCAGTGGCCTGCAGCTCGGGGTTGACCCGCGGTGTTGTTGGCTGCGTCTCCTCCACATGCTCTGCAAAATACTCAGATTAGTACGCAGCTTTTTCTACGCTGTATACATGCGAAAAAATAAACGCTCACCATTAATGGGGGGAGGTAGGTCTGCGGACCGCGGCTCGATGGCAACAAAATTGTCGTTGCGCATATCCTCCAGCTGCTTAGGAGTCTTCTTCTTCTTCTTCTGAGCCTCGGACGTCCCAGCCGCCTTGCGTTTATTGCCTGACTCCGCCGGCGATTCCTCCACATGTTCGCTAGCAGCTGCCTGCTCTAGCTGTTTGTCCACATCCTGCTTGCGGAAAGAAATCCCAGCAATCTCCTCCGCGGTAAGCACCTTCTTCATCCTCATCTCTGCAAACAATAAACGCCTGCGTTAGAAAATATACAAAATTTATGTAGGTACGCGTTTATGCTATTCCTACCCTTTCCATCGGGGCCAACTATGGCCGGCCGCACATCCTCCCAAGGCCAATACGCGGAGATCTTCCCCAACCGCAGCATAACATTACCATACGAACGGTGCACCAGTTGTGCGTTGACGCACTGCTTCAACAACTTTTTCTCCTCGTCATCCAACGCTGGCATCTTGTTCACATCTTTTTCTACCTTCTCGCACCAAATGAGCGTCTGCGGGAAGCCAGTGCCTACTACGGTCTGGTCGACGAAGAAAAAAGTTTCTTTCCAACTTCCCGCATTTGATTTCGGGGTTTTTGTGAAATTTTGGCGTGCGAAGTGAAATGTCCCGTTCTTATTGATTAAAAACGTTCCATATTAATTGATTTCGTTGCGAGGTTTTGACCTCTATATGAGACGTTTTTCAAAGACTGCATTCATTTTTAAAACAAACCATAACCTTTATTTCATAAATAAAGGTTTAAAAAGCTTTACGTAGATTATCAAATAATGATAATCTAAAATATCCTGTTTACACACGACCATTACATAATGGTTTACAATACAAATATGTTACATCGAAATCAGTTTCTTGAATGCAGTTTTTACACAATATCATACAAACATGGACTCCAAATCTTGTCCTTATTTTAGTATGCAACAGCGGAAGCTCTTAATATTCACCTGAGAATAAACATGCTTTAAACGTCAACAAAAATGTTGGTGAGTTATAGGTTTAACCTATATATATCAAATCGTAACAATAGACCACAAGATTTCATATTTCAATACACATCCCATACATAGAGATAAAAATCATTCATATGGTGAACACCTGGTAACCGACAATAACAAGATGCATATATAAGAATATCCCCATCATTCCGGGACACCCTTCGGATATGATATAAATTTCGAAGTACTAAAGCATCCGGTACTTTGGATGGGGTTTGTTAGGCCCAATAGATCTATCTTTAGGATTTGCGTCAATTAGGGTGTCTGTTCCCTAATTCTTAGATTACCAGACTTAATAAAAAGGGGCATATTCGATTTCGATAATTCAACCATAGAATGTAGTTTCACGTACTTGTGTCTATTTTGTAAATCATTTATAAAACCTGCATGTATTCTCATCCCAAAAATATTAGATTTTAAAAGTGGGACTATAACTCACTTTCACAGATTTTTACTTCGTCGGGAAGTAAGACTTGGCCACTGGTTGATTCACGAACCTATAACAATATATACATATATATCAAAGTATGTTCAAAATATATTTACAACACTTTTAATATATTTTGATGTTTTAAGTTTATTAAGTCAGCTGTCCTCGTTAGTAACCTACAACTAGTTGTCCACAGTTAGATGTACAGAAATAAATCGATAAATATTATCTTGAATCAATCCACGACCCAGTGTATACGTATCTCAGTATTGATCACAACTCAAACTATATATATTTTGGAATCAACCTCAACCCTGTATAGCTAACTCCAACATTCACATATAGAGTGTCTATGGTTGTTCCGAAATATATATAGATGTGTCGACATGATAGGTCGAAACATTGTATACGTGTCTATGGTATCTCAAGATTACATAATATATAATACAAGTTGATTAAGTTATGGTTGGAATAGATTTGTTACCAATTTTCACGTAGCTAAAATGAGAAAAATTATCCAATCTTGTTTTACCCATAACTTTTTCAATTTAAATCCGTTTTGAGTGAATCAAATTGCTATGGTTTCATATTGAACTCTATTTTATGAATCTAAACAAAAAAAGTATAGGTTTCTAGTCGGAAAAATAAGTTACAAGTCGTTTTTGTAAAGGTAGTCATTTCAGTCGAAAGAACGACGTCTAGATGACCATTTTAGAAAACATACTTCCACTTTGAGTTTAACCATAATTTTTGGATATAGTTTCATGTTCATAATAAAAATCATTTTCTCAGAATAACAACTTTTAAATCAAAGTTTATCATAGTTTTTAATTAACTAACCCAAAACAGCCCGCGGTGTTACTACGACGGCGTAAATCCGGTTTTACGGTGTTTTTCGTGTTTCCAGGTTTTAAATCATTAAGTTAGCATATCATATAGATATAGAACATGTGTTTAGTTGATTTTAAAAGTCAAGTTAGAAGGATTAAATTTTGTTTGCGAACAAGTTTAGAATTAACTAAACTATGTTCTAGTGATTACAAGTTTAAACCTTCGAATAAGATAGCTTTATATGTATGAATCGAATGATGTTATGAACATCATTACTACCTTAAGTTCCTTGGATGAACCTACTGGAAAAGAGAAAAATGGATCTAGCTTCAATGGATCCTTGGATGGCTCAAAGTTCTTGAAGCAAAATCATGACACGAAAACAAGTTCAAGTAAGATCATCACTTGAAATAAGATTGTTATAGTTATAGAAATTGAACCAAAGTTTGAATATGATTATTACCTTGTATTAGAATGATAACCTACTGTAAGAAACAAAGATTTCTTGAGGTTGGATGATCACCTTACAAGATTGGAAGTGAGCTAGCAAACTTGAAAGTATTCTTGATTTTATGAAACTAGAACTTTTGGAATTTATGAAGAACACTTAGAACTTGAAGATAGAACTTGAGAGAGTTCAATTAGATGAAGAAAATTGAAGAATGAAAGTGTTTGTAGGTGTTTTTGGTCGTTGGTGTATGGATTAGATATAAAGGATATGTAATTTTGTTTTCATGTAAATAAGTCATGAATGATTACTCATATTTTTGTAATCTTATGAGATATTTCATGCTAGTTGCCAAATGATGGTTCCCACATGTGTTAGGTGACTCACATGGGCTGCTAAGAGCTGATCATTGGAGTGTATATACCAATAGTACATACATCTAAAAGCTGTGTATTGTACGAGTACGAATACGGGTGCATACGAGTAGAATTGTTGATGAAACTGAACGAGAATGTAATTGTAAGCATTTTTGTTAAGTAGAAGTATTTTGATAAGTGTATTGAAGTCTTTCAAAAGTGTATAAATACATATTAAAACACTACATGTATATACATTTTAACTGAGTCGTTAAGTCATCGTTAGTCGTTACATGTAAGTGTTGTTTTGAAACCTTTAGGTTAACGATCTTGTTAAATGTTGTTAACCCAATATTTATAATATCAAAAGAGATTTTAAATTATTATATTATCATGATATTATGATGTACGAATATCTCTTAATATGATATATATACATTAAATGTCGTTACAACGATAAACGTTACATATATGTCTCGTTTCAAAATCATTAAGTTAGTAGTCTTGTTTTTACATATGTAGTTCATTGTTAATATAATTAATGATATGTTTACTTATCATAATATCATGTTAACTATATATATAACCATATATATGTCATCATATAGTTTTTTTACAAGTTTTAATGTTCGTGAATCACCGGTCAACTTGGGTGGTCAATTGTCTATATGAAACATATTTCAATTAATCAAGTCTTAACAAGTTTGATTGCTTAACATGTTGGAAACATTTAATCATGTAAATATCAATCTCAATTAATATATATAAACATGGAAAAGTTCGGGTCACTACAGTACCTACCCGTTAAATAAATTTCGTCCCGAAATTTTAAGCTGTTGAAGGTGTTGACGAATCTTCTGGAAATAGATGCGGGTATTTCTTCTTCATCTGATCTTCACGCTCCCAGGTGAACTCGGGTCCTCTACGAGCATTCCATCGAACCTTAACAATTGGTATCTTGTTTTGCTTAAGTCTTTTAACCTCACGATCCATTATTTCGACGGGTTCTTCGATGAATTGAAGTTTTTCGTTGATTTGGATTTCATCTAACGAAATAGTGAGATCTTCTTTAGCAAAACATTTCTTTAAATTCGAGACGTGGAAAGTGTTATGTACAGCCGCGAGTTGTTGAGGTAATTCTAGTCGGTAAGCTACTGGTCCGACACGATCAATAATCTTGAATGGTCCAATATACCTTGGATTTAATTTCCCTCGTTTACCAAATCGAACAACGCCTTTCCAAGGTGCAACTTTAAGCATGACCATCTCTCCAATTTAAAATTCTATATCTTTTCTTTTAATGTCAGCGTAGCTCTTTTGTCGACTTTGGGCGGTTTTCAACCGTTGTTGAATTTGGATGATCTTCTCGGTAGTTTCTTGTATAATCTCCGGACCCGTAATCTGTCTATCCCCCACTTCACTCCAACAAATCGGAGACCTGCACTTTCTACCATAAAGTGCTTCAAACGGGGCCATCTCAATGCTTGAATGGTAGCTGTTGTTGTAGGAAAATTCTGCTAACGGTAGATGTCGATCCCAACTGTTTCCGAAATCAATAACACATGCTCGTAGCATGTCTTCAAGCGTTTGTATCGTCCTTTCGCTCTGCCCATCAGTTTGTGGATGATAGGCAGTACTCATGTCTAGACGAGTTCCTAATGCTTGCTGTAATGTCTGCCAGAATCTTGAAATAAATCTGCAATCCCTATCAGAGATAATAGAGATTGGTATTCCATGTCTAGAGACGACTTCCTTCAAATACAGTCGTGCTAACTTCTCCATCTTGTCATCTTCTCTTATTGGTAGGAAGTGTGCTGATTTGGTGAGACGATCAACTATTACCCAAATAGTATCAAAACCACTTGCAGTCCTTGGCAATTTAGTGATGAAATCCATGGTAATGTTTTCCCATTTCCATTCCGGGATTTCGGGTTGTTGAAGTAGACCTGATGGTTTCTGATGCTCAGCTTTGACCTTAGAACACGTCAAACATTCTCCTACATATTTAGCAACATCGGCTTTCATACCCAGCCACCAAAAATGTTTCTTGAGATCCTTGTACATCTTCCCCGTTCCAGGATGTATTGAGTATCTGGTTTTATGAGCTTCTCTAAGTACCATTTCTCTCATATCTCCAAATTTTGGTACCCAAATCCTTTCAGCCCTATACCGGGTTCCGTCTTCCCGAATATTAAGATGCTTCTCCGATCCTTTGGGTATTTCATCCTTTAAATTTCCCTCTTTTAAAACTCCTTGTTGCGCCTCCTTTATTTGAGTAGTAATGTTATTATGAATCATTATATTCATAGATTTTACTCGAATGGGTTCTCTATCCTTCCTGCTCAAGGCATCGGCTACCACATTTGCCTTCCCCGGGTGGTAACGAATCTCAAAATCGTAATCATTCAATAATTCAATCCACCTACGCTGCCTCATATTCAGTTGTTTCTGATTAAATATGTGTTGAAGACTTTTGTGGTCGGTATATATAATACTTTTGACCCCATATAAGTAGTGCCTCCAAGTCTTTAATGCAAAAACAACCGCGCCTAATTCCAAATCATGCGTCGTATAATTTTGTTCGTGAATCTTCAATTGTCTAGACGCATAAGCAATCACCTTCGTTCGTTGCATTAATACACAACCGAGACCTTGCTTTGATGCATCACAATAAATCACAAAATCATCATTCCCTTCAGGCAATGACAATATAGGTGCCGTAGTTAGCTTTTTCTTCAATAACTGAAACGCTTTCTCTTGTTCATCATTCCATTCAAATTTCTTCCCTTTATGCGTTAATGCAGTCAAGGGTTTTGCTATTCTGGAAAAGTCTTGGATGAACCTTCTGTAGTAACCAGCTAGTCCTAAAAACTGGCGTATGTGTTTCGGAGTTTTCGGGGTTTCCCACTTTTCAACAGTTTCTATCTTTGCCGGATCCACCTTAATACCTTCTTTGTTCACTATGTGACCGAGGAATTGAACTTCTTCCAACCAAAATGCACACTTTGAAAACTTAGCGTACAATTCTTCCTTCCTCAATACTTCTAACACCTTTCTCAAATGTTCACCGTGTTCTTGGTCATTCTTTGAGTAAATAAGTATGTCATCAATGAAAACAATGACAAACTTGTCAAGGTATGGTCCACACACTCGGTTCATAAGGTCCATGAACACAGCTGGTGCATTAGTTAAACCAAACGACATGACCATAAACTCGTAATGACCGTAACGTGTTCTGAAAGCAGTCTTTGGAATATCATCTTCTTTCACCCGCATTTGATGATACCCGGAACGTAAGTCAATCTTTGAATAAACAGACGAGCCTTGTAGTTGATCAAATAAGTCGTCGATTCTCGGTAGTGGGTAGCGGTTCTTGATGGTAAGTTTGTTCAACTCTCGGTAGTCGATACACAACCTGAATGTACCATCTTTCTTCTTGACAAACAAAACAGGAGCTCCCCACGGTGATGTGCTTGGTCGAATGAAACCACGCTCTAAAAGTTCTTGTAATTGGCTTTGCAGTTCTTTCATCTCGCTGGGTGCGAGTCTGTAAGGAGCACGAGCTATTGGTGCAGCTCCTGGTACAAGATCTATTTGAAATTCAACGGATCGATGTGGGGGTAATCCCGGTAATTCTTTCGGAAATACATCGGGAAATTCTTTTGCAATGGGAACATCATTGATGCTCTTTTCTTCAGTTTGTACTTTCTCGACGTGTGCTAGAACAGCATAGCAACCTTTTCTTATTAGTTTTTGTGCCTTTAAATTACTAATAAGATGTAGCTTCGTGTTGCCCTTTTCTCCGTACACCATTAAGGGTTTTCCTTTTTCTCGTATAATGCGAATTGCATTTTTGTAACAAACGATCTCCGCTTTCACTTCTTTCAACCAGTCCATACCGATTATCACATCAAAACTCCCTAACTCTACTGGTATCAAATCAATCTTAAATGTTTCGCTAACCAGTTTAATTTCTCGATTCCGACATATATTATCTGCTGAAATTAATTTACCATTTGCTAATTCGAGTAAAAATTTACTATCCAAAGGCGTCAATGGACAACTTAATTTAGCACAAAAATCTCTACTCATATAGCTTCTATCCGCACCCGAATCAAATAAAACGTAAGCAGATTTATTGTCAATAAGAAACGTACCCGTAACAAGCTCCGGGTCTTCCTGTGCCTCTACCGCATTAATATTGAAAACTCTTCCACGGCCTTGTCCATTCGTGTTCTTCTGGTTCGGGCAATTTCTAATAATGTGGCCTGGTTTTCCACATTTATAACAAACTACATTGGCATAACTTGCTCCGACACTACTTGCTCCGCCATTACTCGTTCCGACACCATTTGTTCCTTTCGTTCTATTAACCCCTGGTCCGTAGACCTCACACTTCGCCGCGCTATGACCATTTCTTTTACACTTGTTGCAAAATTTGGTGCAGAACCCCGAGTGATTCTTTTCACACCTTTGGCATAGTTGCTTCTGATTGTTGTTGTTGTTGCGGTTATTATTGTTGTTGGGATGATTGTTGTAGTTGCTGTTGTTGTTGTTGTTGTTGTTGGGCCGTTTGTTGTAGTTGCGATTGATGTTGCGATTGTTGGGATAATTGTTGCGATTATTGTTGTAATTGCTGTTGTTGTTGTATTGGTGATTCTTATCACCGTTTTCCTCCCACTTTCTTTTGACTTGCTTCACATTGGCCTCTTCAGCAGTCTGTTCTTTAATTCTTTCTTCAATCTGGTTCACTAGTTTGTGAGCCATTCTACATGCCTGTTGTATGGAGGCGGGCTCGTGTGAACTTATATCTTCTTGGATTCTTTCTGGTAATCCTTTCACAAACGCGTCGATCTTCTCTTCCTCATCTTCGAATGCTCCCGGACACAATAGGCACAATTCTGTGAATCGTCTTTCGTACGTGGTAATATCAAATCCTTGGGTTTGTAACCCTCTAAGTTCTGTCTTGAGCTTATTGACCTCGGTTCTGGGACGGTACTTCTCGTTCATCAAGTGCTTGAATGCTGACCACGGTAGTGCGTACGCATCATCTTGTCCCACTTGCTCTAGATAGGTATTCCACCATGTTAACGCAGAGCCTGTGAAGGTATGCGTAGCGTACTTCACTTTGTCCTCTTCAGTACACTTACTTATGGCAAACACCGATTCAACCTTCTCAGTCCACCGTTTCAATCCGATCGGTCCTTCAGTTCCATCAAATTCCAAAGGTTTGCAGGCAGTGAATTCTTTGTAGGTGCATCCTACACGATTTCCTGTACTGCTAGATCCAAGGTTATTGTTGGTATGTAGCACAGCCTGTACTGCGGCTATGTTTGAAGCTAGAAAAGTACGGAATTCCTCTTCATTCATATTCACGGTGTGTCGAGTAGTCGGTGCCATTTCCTTTAAAATAGTTAAATGGAACAAGTTAATCATACAGAATATTAAGAGTAGTTAATAGTATTTCGTAGCATAATATGAACTCATTTATAAAAGCTTTTTCTTCATATTAGCGTTTTATAAGTTTAAATTCGGGTAGTACCTACCCGTTAAGTTCATACTTAGTAGCTAATATACAATTCAACTACTACAATTCTATATGAAAAACTGATTGTAATAATATTTCGCGTTCAAACTTTTATACAATATTTTACAAACTTACAATACCGCTTATTTTACATAAAGCATGAAATATAGCACACAATAACTTTGATACAAGATAGTTGTGAAGACAATTCTAGCTAGTACACAAGTCGTTCGGCAAAGGCAATAAAGACACGTAATTCATACGTCCAGAAACAAGTCATGCATTCTGGTTTTACTAGGACTACTTCCCATCCTTGGTCTTGTGCAACATAACCGTTATGGCCGTTGATAATACAGCGTGTTGTAACGTCATCAAAGGGACGAGGGTTACGTAATGTCCAACAGTCCCGTAATAATCTAAAAACCTCATTTCTTACCCCAATTACCGACTCCGTCACTTGTGGAAACGTTTTGTTTAATAGTTGTAGCCCGATGTTCTTGTTCTCACTTTGGTGAGAAGCGAACATTACTAATACGTAAGCATAACATGCTTCTTTATGTTGCATGTTAGCCGCTTTTTCTAAATCACGAAGTCCAATATTCGGATATATTGAGTCAAAATAATTTCTTAACCCATTGCGTAAAATAGCATTTGGGTTCCCCGCAATATATGCGTCAAAGTAAACACATCGTAACTTATGGGTTTCCCAATGTGATATCCCCCATCTTTCAAACGAAAGTCTCTTATAAACCAAGACATTCTTGGAACGTTCTTCGAATGTCTTACAAACTGATCTCGCCTTAAATAGTTGTGCCGAAGAATTCTGGCCGACTCTAGACAAGATTTCATCAATCATGTCTCCGGGTAGGTCTCTTAAAATATTGGGTTGTCTATCCATTTTGTGTTTTTAAACTGTAAAATAGACAAGAGTTAGTTTCATAAAAAAATACTTATTAATACAAGCAATTTTTACATATATCATAAAGCATAAGAACACTATATTACATATATTACACCACACGAATACAACTATCTTATTCCGACTCGCTCGTTTCTTCTTCTTCGGTTTTGGTTCGTTTTGCCAAGTTTCTAGGGATATATGATGTTCCCCTAATACGAGCCGTCGTTGTCCACATTGGTTTAGAAAAACCTGGTGGTTTAGAGGTTCCCGGGTCATTGTTACAACTTAAGGACTTCGGGGGTTGACGATACATATAAAGTTCATCGGGGTTGGAATTAGATTTCTCTATTTTTATGCCCTTTCCCTTATTATTTTCTTTTTCCTTTTTAAATTCAGTTGGGGTAATTTCTATAACATCATCGGAATTCTCGTCGGAATCCGATTCATCGGAGAATTGGTAATCCTCCCAATATTTTGCTTCCTTGGCGGAAACACCATTGACCATAATTAACTTTGGTCGGTTGGTTGAGGATTTTCTTTTACTTAACCGTTTTATTATTTCCCCCACCGGTTCTATTTCTTCATCCGGTTCCGATTCTTCTTCCGGTTCCGACTCTTCTTCCGGTTCCTCTTCGGGAACTTGTGAATCAGTCCACAAATCATTCCAATTTACATTTGACTCTTCATTATTATTAGGTGAGTCAATGGGACTTGTTCTAGAGGTAGACATCTATCACATAATATCAAACACGTTAAGAGATTAATATATCACATAATATTCATATGTTAAAAATATATAGTTTCCAACAAAAATGTTAAGCAATCATTTTTAAAGAAAACACGGTCGAAGTCCAGACTCACTAATGCATCCTAACAAACTCGATAAGACACACTAATGCAAATTTTCTGGTTCTCTAAGACCAACGCTCGGATACCAACTGAAATGTCCCGTTCTTATTGATTAAAAACGTTCCATATTAATTGATTTCGTTGCGAGGTTTTGACCTCTATATGAGACGTTTTTCAAAGACTGCATTCATTTTTAAAACAAACCATAACCTTTATTTCATAAATAAAGGTTTAAAAAGCTTTACGTAGATTATCAAATAATGATAATCTAAAATATCCTGTTTACACACGACCATTACATAATGGTTTACAATACAAATATGTTACATCGAAATCAGTTTCTTGAATGCAGTTTTTACACAATATCATACAAACATGGACTCCAAATCTTGTCCTTATTTTAGTATGCAACAGCGGAAGCTCTTAATATTCACCTGAGAATAAACATGCTTTAAACGTCAACAAAAATGTTGGTGAGTTATAGGTTTAACCTATATATATCAAATCGTAACAATAGACCACAAGATTTCATATTTCAATACACATCCCATACATAGAGATAAAAATCATTCATATGGTGAACACCTGGTAACCGACAATAACAAGATGCATATATAAGAATATCCCCATCATTCCGGGACACCCTTCGGATATGATATAAATTTCGAAGTACTAAAGCATCCGGTACTTTGGATGGGGTTTGTTAGGCCCAATAGATCTATCTTTAGGATTTGCGTCAATTAGGGTGTCTGTTCCCTAATTCTTAGATTACCAGACTTAATAAAAAGGGGCATATTCGATTTCGATAATTCAACCATAGAATGTAGTTTCACGTACTTGTGTCTATTTTGTAAATCATTTATAAAACCTGCATGTATTCTCATCCCAAAAATATTAGATTTTAAAAGTGGGACTATAACTCACTTTCACAGATTTTTACTTCGTCGGGAAGTAAGACTTGGCCACTGGTTGATTCACGAACCTATAACAATATATACATATATATCAAAGTATGTTCAAAATATATTTACAACACTTTTAATATATTTTGATGTTTTAAGTTTATTAAGTCAGCTGTCCTCGTTAGTAACCTACAACTAGTTGTCCACAGTTAGATGTACAGAAATAAATCGATAAATATTATCTTGAATCAATCCACGACCCAGTGTATACGTATCTCAGTATTGATCACAACTCAAACTATATATATTTTGGAATCAACCTCAACCCTGTATAGCTAACTCCAACATTCACATATAGAGTGTCTATGGTTGTTCCGAAATATATATAGATGTGTCGACATGATAGGTCGAAACATTGTATACGTGTCTATGGTATCTCAAGATTACATAATATATAATACAAGTTGATTAAGTTATGGTTGGAATAGATTTGTTACCAATTTTCACGTAGCTAAAATGAGAAAAATTATCCAATCTTGTTTTACCCATAACTTTTTCAATTTAAATCCGTTTTGAGTGAATCAAATTGCTATGGTTTCATATTGAACTCTATTTTATGAATCTAAACAAAAAAAGTATAGGTTTCTAGTCGGAAAAATAAGTTACAAGTCGTTTTTGTAAAGGTAGTCATTTCAGTCGAAAGAACGACGTCTAGATGACCATTTTAGAAAACATACTTCCACTTTGAGTTTAACCATAATTTTTGGATATAGTTTCATGTTCATAATAAAAATCATTTTCTCAGAATAACAACTTTTAAATCAAAGTTTATCATAGTTTTTAATTAACTAACCCAAAACAGCCCGCGGTGTTACTACGACGGCGTAAATCCGGTTTTACGGTGTTTTTCGTGTTTCCAGGTTTTAAATCATTAAGTTAGCATATCATATAGATATAGAACATGTGTTTAGTTGATTTTAAAAGTCAAGTTAGAAGGATTAAATTTTGTTTGCGAACAAGTTTAGAATTAACTAAACTATGTTCTAGTGATTACAAGTTTAAACCTTCGAATAAGATAGCTTTATATGTATGAATCGAATGATGTTATGAACATCATTACTACCTTAAGTTCCTTGGATGAACCTACTGGAAAAGAGAAAAATGGATCTAGCTTCAATGGATCCTTGGATGGCTCAAAGTTCTTGAAGCAAAATCATGACACGAAAACAAGTTCAAGTAAGATCATCACTTGAAATAAGATTGTTATAGTTATAGAAATTGAACCAAAGTTTGAATATGATTATTACCTTGTATTAGAATGATAACCTACTGTAAGAAACAAAGATTTCTTGAGGTTGGATGATCACCTTACAAGATTGGAAGTGAGCTAGCAAACTTGAAAGTATTCTTGATTTTATGAAACTAGAACTTTTGGAATTTATGAAGAACACTTAGAACTTGAAGATAGAACTTGAGAGAGTTCAATTAGATGAAGAAAATTGAAGAATGAAAGTGTTTGTAGGTGTTTTTGGTCGTTGGTGTATGGATTAGATATAAAGGATATGTAATTTTGTTTTCATGTAAATAAGTCATGAATGATTACTCATATTTTTGTAATCTTATGAGATATTTCATGCTAGTTGCCAAATGATGGTTCCCACATGTGTTAGGTGACTCACATGGGCTGCTAAGAGCTGATCATTGGAGTGTATATACCAATAGTACATACATCTAAAAGCTGTGTATTGTACGAGTACGAATACGGGTGCATACGAGTAGAATTGTTGATGAAACTGAACGAGAATGTAATTGTAAGCATTTTTGTTAAGTAGAAGTATTTTGATAAGTGTATTGAAGTCTTTCAAAAGTGTATAAATACATATTAAAACACTACATGTATATACATTTTAACTGAGTCGTTAAGTCATCGTTAGTCGTTACATGTAAGTGTTGTTTTGAAACCTTTAGGTTAACGATCTTGTTAAATGTTGTTAACCCAATATTTATAATATCAAAAGAGATTTTAAATTATTATATTATCATGATATTATGATGTACGAATATCTCTTAATATGATATATATACATTAAATGTCGTTACAACGATAAACGTTACATATATGTCTCGTTTCAAAATCATTAAGTTAGTAGTCTTGTTTTTACATATGTAGTTCATTGTTAATATAATTAATGATATGTTTACTTATCATAATATCATGTTAACTATATATATAACCATATATATGTCATCATATAGTTTTTTTACAAGTTTTAATGTTCGTGAATCACCGGTCAACTTGGGTGGTCAATTGTCTATATGAAACATATTTCAATTAATCAAGTCTTAACAAGTTTGATTGCTTAACATGTTGGAAACATTTAATCATGTAAATATCAATCTCAATTAATATATATAAACATGGAAAAGTTCGGGTCACTACACGAAGAAGGTGAACCAAGATTTATGGTGGTTGGCTAAGCGGAATAAGTGGCAAAAAACCTTCACCAATGGTACTGTGTTGAGTGCAACACACCACATCTCGAATAGAACGATTTTGCCTATAGCATACGGGTGCAATTGCCCTAGCCCTACTTTGAAATGATCTAGTACGCCTAAAAAGAAGTCGGTGGGTGGAACCCTAAAATTACCATGCTTAAAAGCATGTTCGTAGATCGCCACCTTATTCTCTGGTGGCTGATGGGCTCGCTGGCTAGGCAGAGGTGGTACCGAATTGTAACCCGCAAGAGGGGGGTATTGCTTAACTAAGTGGTCGATGTTTTTCTGGCCTATGTTGGACTCTACATTCTCTACGAAAGTTTCATTAGCTTTGGTCATTTTTAGATGAATGGAGAACGACTGACCTTTAAATGACGATCGGAATATGACGGAGTTGATCGGAATTGATAGGATTTGGAGGCGAGAGCGTATTTGGGAAGCTTGATACCGGAAAAGTGAAAATGAGTGTGATTTGGGGCTATTTATAGGCAAGTTTGGGGGAGCGGGGGTTGGAATGGTGTTATCGTGGCCATACACGTGTAATGCAATCGACGGGTAGCATTTGTTGATCGCGCGTGGTGTCAGTTAAGAATGATTACAAACACGCGCGTGGTACGCACGCGCCTGCGGCATTGTTACTTTATGTCTTGTCAGCCGAATGGGCTTCTGCGATTGTGACAGGCATCGAGGCGCACGCGAGGACATTAAATGCTCGTTGTCCTTTTGTTTTCTCTTTTTCGCTTAATAGTTTGATATCATATGACTTGCGTCATATAACATCAAACTGGGGGGACTTAATGATACCGCAGCCCGCATGCGCATGTAACATACACACGGGCATGCGCTATGGTGCGTATGCGGGGTGCTCTCATGCGTCATGCGGCATGCGGATCCGTATCTGGTCCCTTTACGGCGGTTGAGCAAATATCTTTTCCATAATTATATCCGTGATTCGGGGGAGATGGTTATGGAAACGATTATCACTATCCTATGACGGTTCTAGAATTAGGGTTTGCCTATAAATACAAACCCTAATCGTCGTTAGCAATATACCACGTTACGTAGCCATCTTCTACCACACATCCTACGTAACTTACATCCTCTATCATCTTCTAAAGGTTAACAGGTTAGTTTTTCATTAAGCTAGCACCTACAACCTTATTTGGGGCCTTCTGATCAGCGATCGCTATCGAAGGTGGACTTAATCACTTGGCCACCCCGCCGACATCATCATGTCGGCCAGGGTTATTCACGGTAGCCGGACCGGAGAGCCACGTTCTAAGATCCTTAAACCCCTCCTTTACGTTGAGCAAGCATGTTAAGACCCCTCGGTTAAAATATGCATGATCAAAACGAAACAATTTAATAACATATTTTAGGTATTAACTAAATGTAAAATGATAAAGTCATTTATTTTAATGACCCGTTCGACTAAGAAACTTGTCGTTATTTTTACAAATATATAAAGACATGTAATTTCGCATACATATATAACTTAATTAATCTCGTAAAGATAATCCATATTTGAATATTAATAATATAATAATTATAATTATAATTACTATAATAAAAATAAATAATAACAATAAAGTTTGCTCAAAGTTGAATATTTATATTTTTAATAATAATTATTAGTAATAATAAATGTCTTTTGAAATTTTTTTTAGAAAATTAAAATTCAATTATTATATAAATGTTGTAAATATGCTTTAAAATTTGTAAATATGTGTGTGTTCTGTTGAAGATTAATATTTCCTTTTATAACAGATTTCATATTATTATTTTTATTTAAATTTAATATAAAATAATGATATCATCAAAGATGTTTTAAAATTTTTCTTTTTTATTTTGAATTAATTTTATGTTTAGAAAATGTTTATTTATGAAATCATCATTTTAGAGATTTAATATTAACTATAGATAGATATCCTTTCTCTCGTAATGGATGAGTAATTTAATTTAATGTAATTTTGACATCAGATAATGAAAAATATCTTAAATTAGAATTGGAGAAAGCTAAGTATCCCAATTTTCTTTCTAGTTTTTCAAAGATAAAGACACATACTAAACATGAGGATCCTTAAGATCTTTCGTGATGGTTTAAATAAATCGAAATCGTAGATTCAATATCATTTTCATTCAATTAATATACTCCATTAAAATTACAATTAAGGGCGTGATTGGTTGAGGTATTAAGGGGTGTGAAATGAGAATGTTAATGATTGATGATTAATCTACCAAAGCTAGGCAAATAGATAGACTCCTTTCCCGGTGTTAAGGAAGAGCAAGAAAGAGAATAATTCTTGTTTTTTAACTTACGCCTCCTTTTGAGTATGTAGGTACTAAAAGTCCTCTCACTACAAACTAGCAGACATCATCTGGCTGGGTCTTGTTGGTAAAAACAACGATAAAAAAGTACCAAATAGAAACATCAACTAAATATGGCTCTTGGTGGGCCCAGACAGCATCCTAGGCTTATGGGAGATCGGAGCAACAGGTAACGCCTAGACGACGTTTTTATTCCCGGGCTGCAGTAAGTAGATCGAGAGGTCGTTTCGCCCCTTGTCCTCGAATATGGGTAATATGTTTTCATACAATGTTGCTCCAATCTGACCTAGTTGTTGAGCGATCTCATTTTCGACAGAGAACAAGACAGCAAGCGAGCGTACCTTTGTTCGACAGAGAACAAGCACTCATTACCTTCTACTAAGTAATCTATCATTCTTTTCCTAGCTTACTAAAAAAAAAAAAAAAAAAAAATGTATCATTCTCCACTATCTAATTTTAGAGTAATGGACTAAAAGATAAATACTCCTATTTCTTCTCCTCCACTCACTTTTTTTTAGAGCAAACATATCTATCAATACTCTCTATCTACGTCTTTATAGTAATTAACTAGTTTACGAACCCTCGCTTCGTCCTGGGGGTTCGGTTTTCAATGTATTTTAGTGCGTTTAGTTTGTAAAATTATTCCGTGGCTAACGATGATGTCGTTGAAGCGCAACTCGAGTCGAACTAAAAGGTATAATCCGTGAAAGATTTAAATGTTATTTTAAATTAACAATATATGTGCTATGTGCATCTCCGCGTTTCGCTATGAAATTGTCGACTTTTAAAAATTCAACGCAAAATCAACGTGTATGAAAAGTACCTCAAATATTTAGCGTTTTTTAAAAAGATTCCATTTTGCGTATAGTTAGTGATATTGTGTTCCTAAAATTATTTCGAGTTTAACGGTGGTGTCGGAAAAATTTAACTCGTTGCGAGCGAAAAGATATGATCCGTTGAATATTTAGGTGGAGTTTAGTTAAGATTTTTTAAGAAAATGGTTATTTGACACTTTTTTTAAGAAAATGATTTTTTTAAGAAAATGATTTTTTAAGAAAATGGTTATAATAACGGGGAGGCGAGTCGGGTCGGGTCGGGGTAAGGGGGTGTTTTGTATTTTCTCGAGGGTGTGAGGTTTTTTTAGTAAAATTGGAGAGGGGCTGATTCGTACTTTGGATAAAGTTTGGGGTCCTTAGTGTGAGATTGAGATAGTCCAAATAGTAGTATTGAGGAGGGTGCCGATTCGTACGTTGAATAAAGTTTGGGAGCCTTAGTGTGAGATTGAGATAGTCCAAATAGTAATATTCATTTGGACTATTATTTAGATATATAGTATAATATAATATAATTTGATATATACTATTAGTGGTGTGGATTTTGGTCGTTCCCTCATAACCAAAACGACATTCTACACCAATTTTACAAGACAGCCCGCTCAACTATCATTCAAATTACAATTTTTTCAGGGGTATAAACCGTCAACTCATTATTCTATTAAAAAAATCTTAAACAAACTTCACCAAAAAATTTATCGGGCCGTATCTTCCCGCTCGCCAAGCGTTAAATTTTTCCGGCACCACGGTTCAACTCGAGATAATATTACGAACACAACGTAACTAACTATACGAGAAACGGCCATCTTTTTAAAAAACGCTAGACACACCGACATCTAAAATAGGGCTTAATACATGGCCGTTTTCGCCTCTGTAAGTACATTACGCTACGTTAACTATGAATATGCAATCCGGAAGGTCCAGCCGCAACGCGCGGGCCGATCCGGATCTCGTTTACATGAAGTTCAGTGGCCACCAAAATGTCAAAATTATTTTTCAGTTCCCAACATTTTTTTTTAAAAAATCCTGCCACGTGTCATATAATGAGGGTAATTATATTTATTATATATATAAAAAATACAAGAAACATCATCCACATGCTGTACAAAACACTACTAATATGTTGACTAACCTACAGTATATATCATCTCATATATCTATACAGTACACACAAGAATGAGCCTCAAAGTTTGATATTTTCTATCCTACGCCAGTTCGAGTAGTGCCATCGGACCCGAAGAAGGAAGGATTTATCAACCATTGATGCCACTCGATCGTTTTCTTTTTTGATCTCTTCGAAATTCACTCGTAACTTCTCACTTGAATGTCATTGAATAGTGTAGAAACTGTTTTGGAAGAATTTTGAAAGACTTTTTGATTTCGGTTCTTCCACAACAAGTAACAACACACCCATCAGTTCCCAGCATTTAAGATATCATATGCTACTATTGAGTACGGAGCATTATATATCAGTAGTTGATGTAAATAAACATTATTACATATACCTGTTAATATATGTAGAACGTATCTTTATTAGTGATTATTTACATATACAAATGGGTATATATATATATATATATATATATATATATATATATATATTAGGTTTTTGAGCCCGTACGTTGCACGGTGTGTAAAAAATCGTGGAAAAAATGTAATTTGCATTTTATATTGGTATGTAAATAGCGATACTAAAAAAATAGGAAAAGTATAAGAATTATTTAAGAGCCCGTGGTCTTGACAAATTTTAAAAAATTCTTTTGAGCTTAAGAGCCCGTGGTGTTGACTAATTTTAAAAACTCCTTTTGAGTTTAAGAGCCCGTGGTGTTGACGAATTTTAAAAATTCTTTTGAGTTTAAGAGCCTGTGGTGTTGACAAATTTTAAAAGTGGTTTTGGATGTTGTTAGTAATTTAATGCCTACAATTTTTTTTCCCATCATCAATTGTTACTAAGCTAATTAATTTTTTTCTTTCATAATTATCATCTATCTATATACGGATGTATATATTCAACGTTTTTATGTGTTGTGTCTCTAAAGTACGGAGTATGTTTTACCTATAGAAATGCAATGTAGACTTCATTTATTATCATAGTTTTTTTTTGACAATATTGATGCAATAATTTAATAAGATACTTACGTATATATAAATATAGAATACATTTGATATTTAATCATTATATATATATATATATATATATATATATATATATATATATAATAATTGTAATTGTAAATAATATATATAATCTATACATATAACTATCTATAAATAACTTTCAACCTCAATCAAGAATAACTTTTTCGTTTATATATATATATATATATATATATATATATATATATATATATATATATATATATATATATATATATATATATATAAAAGGCAAATTATATATATACATGGGTATATGTAATTTCATATAATGGTTATTTTATTTTTACTTAAATGTGTATATATCAGAAATATTAACTATTATATAAATAGTACTATACATGTTAATATATATGTGTAAAAATAAATTATATATTGTTCTTTTCCTTATAAAATAAATTACAAATTATTAATTTCATGTACCAAGAAATATTAAAGACTAAAGATAATGATTATAATATGATATATTAATTCCATGTCTTTAGTATTCCTTTTAAAGAAATATTTAAACTTTACAATTAATTCGACTCAACATGTGCTCTTTCGTTCACTTAGTTAGCCCTTCCTATTGTGTGGAATATGCGATTTGTTTTGAATTGGCAAAATTTTTTAGATAGAGTTCGTAAGAAACTATCGTTGTGAAAGGTGAATTTATTATCGATTGGAAGTTGTTTAACGATTATAAAGTTGGTTTTAGGGAGCCTTGGTGTTGGATTAATTGGTTCATATTATAAGTTTGGTTTTATTATGTTATATTAATTATTATGTTTAATAGTTTAGTTGGTGAATTAGTTTGTAAATTGACATTGTATTTTAGTATGACCGGATCTCAAGGATTAGGAATTAAGGAATTGTACATGGGAGAGTGGGTAGGTCAAAGTAGTAGTAAGGTGGCGAATTTCCTTGTGAACGTGTGGTAGTATGATAGGTTGTAATTTTAGGTATATATATATATAGTTATATGAGATATCAATAAAAGGTGTGCAGTGAAGTTTTTTGCTTGTTCTTTTTCTTTGTTGTCACTGTATACCTTTGTTCATCCAATTCAATTCATATATGTGAAGTATTAAGGGACTTGTGATCCTACAAGTGATATCAGAGCATGTGACATGTAATCATTGAGGCAGCGGCGGTTTCGATCGGGGTGACTTTGGACGTGACCAGGGGAAGAGGTCGGGTGTCAAGGAAAAGTCGAGATGTAAATGAATGGGTCCGGGATAAAAATCCACGTTATATGATATGAGTGCATTAACGAACCGATTATGAGGTGATCCGTGATTGTTAGAGCTAATCGGTTAGAATGTCCCACATAGGAATCGGAAAGAAACAAATGCTTGTATATAAGCTTACGGGAACCTCCCTCTATCACCAATTGGTTTTAGAGTACTAGGGAACTCTTGAGCTTATATGCAGGAAATGGTTGTGGACCTAAACGATCCTACACTTGGAATATATTTATAATATATCAATAGAACACAAGTATTCACTGTTCACACCATTATTTTATTTGCCAAATATTTATAACCTCCATCTACCAAACCCACTCCTCATCCAAATGCGATATCGAAGATTTTTGAATCTTTAAGAGCGTCATTTTTTGTGGAGGAGACGATCAATCGAGAAAGTTACATTGGACCAAATGGGATCATGTCTTGGCGTCTTTAGATAAAAGAGGTCTGGGGTTTAGAGTTATAAGCGTTTAATTACATTCTCTTGCTTAAATGGAGATGGAGTTTGTTTTTTTTATAGGACACACGTTATGGGTCAAAGTAATTAAAGCAGCATTACATGGTTCTCAAGCAGGTTTCGATCACACGGGCTCAAAGATTTCTGGAATTTGAAATCTTATTGTTCATATTGCTAATAAGTTGCAAGAAAAACAGTTGGTTCTTTGAACATGCTTCGTTGAAAAATAGGTGATGGAGGGGATGTTACGTTTTAGAAGGATAATTAGCTTGGAGATGGTCCTTTAATGTGCAAATATAATCGTTTCTATCACTTAAATGTTGATCCTTCATGTTCGTTAGCTTATCGCCAATCAAGTGATAGGTAGGATTGGCATTAATTGCGCACTGATATAGAAGGCTAGAAATCAAGATTCCCTTTGCAATTTGATGAATGATATTCAACATATTTCATTTCGTTAAGAACCTGATGGTTGGTTATGGGGTAGTAGTACACATGGGTTTTATTCGGTTCACGAGTCGAGAAACATAACTTATGATAAAATTATTTCTTCTATTTCGCCTTTCAATTATTGGAGTAGAACTCTTGTTGAGTCCCCAAAATAATTAAGGATTTAATTATGACAAAACTGTAATTTATTTGCACTAAAATGTTATGTGCAGCCAGCACAAGTTTGTTTATGTATAGACAGCAAATATTGATATGTCAAGTATTCAGTATGCTGCCTAGTCTACCAGCATAAGGTAGAGTGTATTCTTCAAATCAGCACATGATGAGTACTCAGCAATTCAAGAATATCAAGTGACTCAGCATAAGAAGAACCAGTAAACCTGGTAAGCAGCATACAACACAAGACAGCCATGCTCCATTACAAGCATGTGGTTTCCCGAGTGGTCTACATCAATTGTACTATTCAACAGAAGTTAAAGACAAAGTTGAACAGGAAAGGACACGCGTCGGCGGCTGACTAGTGACCTTACAAGACCACGTGGGCATGCAGAAGTTTAACGCATGTGTAGACATGTGCTATACTTTGTCAATGCCTAGGGAACACAACATTCTATTTGTTTAAACAAATAGTGGTGCCAAACCAAATTGAGATGTTCCTGCAAATAGCTACCAAAGAGGAAAGAGGAGAGCACACTCTCTGATGCAGTTGTCCCCACAAGTATAGACATCCTATGTACCAGTGGACAATAGAACCATTACACGGTTAATTAGACTACTATAAATTGTTGTATCCACTATTGTAACAACTAGTGGTGTGGGTTTTGTTATTTAGAGTCCAAAAAGTGTAATAGCTTTAAGTTTATCCTCATAGCTATACTTAGGTAAATCTGTATCAACCAACTATCATTCCGCCAAGGATAGTTGTAATTCTTTTTGATTTAATCAATAAAGAATAACAGTTGAAAAATTACCTTTAACTCTATTTACATTGCATGCTTGAATACTAAACTGTGTTTAATTGGTTAGTTAATTAAAAGAAATTGTATTCACCCCCTCTACAATACTCCTGTTGTTAATCAAGGGACCAACAACTGGTATCAGAGCTTCAGTCTTGATAATTTAATATCTTGGATCTGAATTCTCTCATGGTTGCATACTCAAATACAGCTTACCTTGAAAATGGCTCATCCAATAGACCACCCAAATTCGATGAAGATGAGTGTGAAACTTGAAAGGCAAGGTTCATGCTTCACCTGGAGTCTATTGACCCACTTATTTCCGGTATTGCCACAGATGGTCCATTTGTCCCAACTGAGACTATTGATAGCATCCCAACTACTGCTGACACTCCTGTCATTCCTGGCAGAGAGGTTATTCTCACTCCAGCCAGATGGGATGTTGAGGACAAACGTCGTGTTGGACTTGACCCTAAGATCAGAACTCTGTTAGCTATAACTTTACCTAACCACCTCTTCAAACTGATTAAGGGAAAGCTGAATGCTAAGCTTATGTTAGACCATCTAGATGTCACTTATGAAGGCATGGATGAGGTTAGGCAGAACAAGATTATTGCTTTGAAAAGAGAGTATGAAATGTTCTTTGCCTATAAGAATGAGACCCTTAAGCAAACCTTCATTAGGTTTAACTCCTTAGTTGCTGACATGCTTACTTTAAAAATCACATATACTGATTTTGAACAAGTAAACAAATTCATTGACTTACTGCCTACTAAATAGAAACCTGTCGCTGACCCCTTAAGAACAACTCAGACCTTAAAGAACTTTAACATGTCCTCTCTTTATGGTACACTATGGAACCATGAGAAGACGGAAGCTAAACTTAAACTGAATTTAAAAGAAAACTTTAAGTCTGCCCCCACCACCTCAAAATCCTCAAAAACTGATGATACTGCTCTTATTGCTGCTGCTAAAAAGAAAGCTCAAAAGCTTTACTGGTTCAAAAGTTGATGGCAGAAGATGAGTCAGCTGAAGATGAGGTGGATAGTGGTACTGGGTCTGAAGAAAGCAGTGATGATGAAGATGATGTGGAAGGGTTTGTTGAAGGTATGGCTTTGCTGGCTAGGCAGTTCAAAAAGTTCAATCGTAATCGAACCCGCAAGCCATACAAAGGGAGTAAAAAACTAAGTGCTAGGTATATCAGCAAATCAGTCAAGTGTCCTAAATCTGAGTGTTACAATTGTGGGAAGGTTGGACATTTTGCTGCTGAATGCATGTCCAGGAAACCTTTAACGTCACATGCTAACTCCTTTTCAAAAGCTGATAAGTACAAGAACAAGTACAAAGCTATGAAGGCTCAGATGAAGGAAAGTGCAAAGGTTGATAAGAAGGGAAAGAAGCCAGAAAAGGTTCTAGTTGCTGAGCATCATGATTGGGATGAAACCAGCTCTTCTTCATCTTCTGACAGTGATACTGTTGATGATGATGATGCTGGTTATGCTTCTGGTAAAAAGATGTGTTTGATGGCCAAGGAGGTCGAGGAGTCTGATGAGGATGATAATGATAGTATGTTTTTGGCTGATATGAGGGAAGCTGATCGGAAAAAGGATTCACCTCAATGGAAATCTGAAATGCTGCATAAGGTTGATAATTTTCGAACTTATAATGATGATGAAAAAGCTGAAATGTTTGGCTACCTAAGAGTTGATCTATGTAGAGGCAGTAAACGTGAAGAAGTTTTGAAAAATGATAAGAAATCTTTAAATGATAAACTTAAAAGCAAAATTGATGAAATTAAGATCTTAAAGGATGAAATTTCAAAACTTGAAAAACAAAATTTTGCTTTAAAATCTCTTCACGTTGAGGCAGCAGATGTTAAGAACCAGCTAAACGACCTCAAGAAGGTCGTTGCTTCATGGTGTACATCTGCTCAACGCATAGCTAAGTGTGTAAATGAGCAGGTGCCTGCCCAAGTTGAAGCTTTCTTTGCTGGTGACTATGTTGCTGCTGCTGCTCTTGCAAAAATTACTTACATGGACCCCATTCTTGAAACAGATCCTGAAGCTGTCTTGCCAAATACCTTTTCCAAGATAGTTAAGGGTAAAAATGTCTTAAGAAATAAGTTTGTTAGACCTACTGAGACCCCACCACCGTCCATGAAAGAAATTTTGGAGGATGAGGTAAAAGCCAAGGAAACCAGTACTTCAATTGATGAAACTACTGATCCCTCAAGCATTTACTATATGACTCCAAAGAAAACACGCATTAAAAGAAAAATCACTGAAAACAATCAAAGAAAGTTAAAATCAATTGATTTCCCTTCGTGTTCAAGTTCCACCAATGCTGAGCCAGCTAATGAAAATTGTACTGGTCAACCAGTAGCTGCTGACAAGCCAGCAAAACGCAATACTGGCAATTCAAAGGCAGCAATCAAGATTCACAAGAATTGACTAGCATCAGCTGAGGGGTCAGTAACTTCCCACACTGACTCGTCGAACAACAAAGGCAAAGCAGTATACCATGATTATGATACTTGTTCTAAAAGGAAAGATACCCTTAAGGGAAAAGCAAAAGTGAACCAAATTGTGGAATCAAGTGATGGGTCATCTATCACTGAAATAATGACTGTCAAGCTTGACCAGCTCATAGCTGCCATATCTGAAAGTAGACCCGATCTTACTGCACCCATTTACTCAGTGTATGACCAGTCACCGATACCAAATGTAAGAAAATGCTACAAATGTGACAGTAAGTTTCACTTAGCCAACCGGTGTACTCTAACCCCAGCCCCATCTGCTGCTGCCTCTTCAAGCAAACCAGCAGACAGGAAGAGATCATCAAAGATGACCCTTCTAGAACCCATCCTTGGATGGGTTTCCAAAAAGAACTAATCTCTTAGCTACTGTGCAGGGCATTCAAAACAAGCAAATTTGGTATCTCGATAGTGGTTGTTCGAGACATATGACCAGATGTAAGTCCCTGCTGATGGACTATCAAGAAAATGATGGTCCAGTTGTATCATATGGAGATAATTCGTTGGGTTACACAAAGGGTTTTGGTACTTTAACAAATGAGAATGTTACATTTTCAAATGTAGCATATGTCGTTGGGCTTAAACATAATTTACTCAGCATAAGCCAACTGACAAGCAAAAGTAAGATAGTCCAATTCAGAAGGAAAATTGGCACTATTTTTGATAAGACAGGGAAGCCACTGCTGACAGCAAAAAGATATGAGAACATGTATCAAATCGACATGAACACAGCAGTCACAATAACTGATACTTGTTTTTATTCAAAGGCAGCAGACAACCTCAAGTGGTTATGGAACAAGAGACTCTCACATCTCAACTTCAAAGATATTCATAAGTTATCTAGTAAAAGTTTAATGTCTGGGCTATCCACAATGTCTTATGTAAAGGACAGATTATGTCCTGGATGTGAAAAAGGGAAGCATCACCATGCCTCATTCAAATCAAAGCAGATCTCATCTGTTGAGAAACCATTTCACCTTCTTCATATGGATCTTTTTGGTCATGTTAATATAGCCAGCTGTAGTGGGAAGAAGTATACACTGGTGATTGTTGATGAATATTCCAGATACACTTGGGTGTTCTTTTTGAAGCAAAAGAATGAAGCTGCTGATGAAATTATCAATTTTATCAAAAGAATGGAACTACTGAATGGGCAACTGGTGAAGCAGCTTAGAAGTGATCATGGTACAGAATTCAGAAATGAAACATTGGAAAAATTTTATGCTGACAAAGGTATTTCACAGAACTTTTCTGTTGTGAGAACACCTCAACAGAATGGTGTTGCAGAAAGAAGAAACAGAACTCTCATTGAAGCAGCAAGATCTATGTTGGCTGAGTCTGGACTGAAAAATTCATATTGGGCAGAAGCTGTGAACACTGCATGTTTTACCCAGAATAGATCTTTAATAGTGAAAAGACATCAAAAAACTTCTTATGAAGTTCTCAAAGGCAGAAGACCCTCAATTTCATTTCTTCAAGTATTTGGCACTCCCTGTTTCATTCTAAACAATAGGGATCAACTAGGCAAGTTTGATGCTAAGGCTGATGAAGGTATATTTTTAGGATATTCCAACATGTCAAAGGCATACAGGGTTTTTAATAAAATAAGGGGCTGTTTTGAAGAAACCATTAATGTTACATTTAATGAAACTGCCCCTACTTCATCTTCTGGTCAAGTAGATGAGGAGTTACTGTTTGAAGAGCCAACTCAGCAAGCTCTTGATGATGAAGATGGAACACTCTGTTCCATATGTGTCTAACCCATGTGGACCTACTGACTCTACTGAAGTTTTACAACTGGAGCATAGGTCTACTGGTTCTGAAGGATCTCAAACTGGTACTGGTTACACTCATAATGAACAACTGTCTCCCACTGCTGCTCATTCCTCTGAGCCAGCTGATGATCAAGATGATGTGTGTTCCACAACAAGCTCACATGTTCATAACACTAGATGGACAAAGGAGTATCCAATTGAACAAGTTATTGGTAATCTGGCAAGTGGTGTTAAAACAAGAAGACATGCAACCAGCAATTTTTGTATGCATGTAAACTTTGTGTCTACCATTGAACCTACATGTTCTGATAAAGCAATCAAAGATCCAAGCTGGGCAGGAGCTATGCAAGAAGAGATCTCCCAGTTTGATAGGAATAAGGTTTGGACATTGGTACCTAAACCTGATGATGAAACTAAGAAGATCATTGGTAGCAAGTGGGTCTTCAAGAATAAGATGGATGAAGATGGGATTGTGATCTGAAACAAAGCCAGATTGGTAGCTCAGTGTTTCAAACAGGAAGAAGGATTGGATTATGGAGAGACATATGCTCTAGTGGCTAGGATGGAAGCTATCAGATTGCTCTTGGCATATGCTGCTAAGATGAAATTTAGGGTATTCCAGATGGATGTTAAATCTGCATTTCTAAATGGGAAGCTGCAAGAAGAATTTTATGTCAAACAGCCTCCTGGTTTTGTAAGCAGTAAATATCCAGACCATGTCTACAAGTTAGACAAAGCTCTATATGGCCTAAAACAGGCACCAAGAGCATGGTATGAGACACTTCATGTGTATCTCACTGGTATAGGTTTTAAAGTTGGAACAATTGATACCACTCTATTCTCAAAAGAGATAGATGGTGATCTCTTGCTGGTACAGATATATGTGTATGATATTATTTATGGATCTAAAAATGAGAAACATTGTCAAGATTTTTCAAAACTTATGTCAAAGACATATGAAATGAGCTTACAAAGAGATTTGTAATACTATTTAGGATTGCAAATTAAACAACTTGATGATGGAATTTTTATAAGTCAAGATAAATATATCAAAGATATGTTAAAGAAATTTGGTCTGACCTGTTTAAAAGATATAGGGACCCCAATGGCAGCATCTATTAAAATAGATGCTGATCCCAATGGTGAACAAGTCAATATCACGGAATATAGAGGTATGATTGGATCCCTACTTTATCTTACAGCCAGCAGACCAGATATTATGTTTGCCACATGTCTCTGTGCCAGATATCAAGCTGATCCTAAAGAGTCACAATTGCTAGCAGTAAAAAGGATATTTAGGTGTCTGAAAGGTACTGCTAAACATGATCTTTGGTATCCCAAAGACCAGGATTTTGAGCTAATTGGGTATTCAGATGCTGACTTTGCAGTGTGTAAAATAGACAGGAAAAGTACTACTGGTGGTTGCCAGTTACTGGGTGGTAGGCTAGTCAGCTGGACGAGCAAAAAGCAAAATACTGTGTCCACATCTACTGCTAAGGTAGAATATGTTTCTGCTGGTAGTTGTACTGCTCAAGTACTATGGATGCAAAGCCAGCTGAAGGACTATGGTGTTCATGTTACAAGTGCTATTGCTATTACCAACAATCTTGTGATGCATTCTAGAACAAAGCACATTGACGTTCGATATCATTTCATAAGGGATCATGTTCAGAAAGGAGATGTGGAGCTACATTTTATTTCAACAGACCAGCAGTTAAAAGATCTTTTCACAAAGCCCTTAGATGAGAAACGTTTTAACTATCTTATCTCTGAGCTGGGAATGCTTGAACTTTAAAATAAAAGACAACTTTGTTGGTGTGCTGGCTCTACAACATGTAGGGCAAACCAGTAAGTCACAAATTCTTTCACTTACTGCCTACATGTGAAACAGTCAGCACAACAAGGTCTTTTATATTATGGTTATTCAATGTTCAAAACGAAATAATAAATAGCTTACTATTCTTAAATGATACCTTAAATCTGAAACTCATTTACTCCCAATGATTTAAAATTAAATTCATTACATATTAAATGTGTAACGACCCGACCAAAACCGTTATTGACGGCGTCGTTAACTTAGGTCCCGTTGCGTGGTCGTAGTCCCTATATGAGACTCGTTTGACCAAAATTATGTCGCGTTCATTTGAAAGGTACAAAGTTTAGTTTAACAAACGGATCGACAATAAGTTTAAGTTTACAAAGTTATAAAGTATGAATGAAATAACTTGCGACATAATTAGTTTGAAACCACAGTTGCTATAAATAGCGTAAGTAAGTAGACAAAAGTTTGAATCCAAAAATGCTATCCCTAGCGTATGCATGCATGGTAGACTCCAATCAAGTAATCAAAGAGTGCGGAAGCGTGTAACAAATAGCCATGTGAAAACCTGAGAAAACATAGAAGAATCTGTCAACGCAAAAACGTTGGTGAAATCATAGGTTTGAGTAAGTGAGTAAAAGTAAAGTAAGTCGAACCACAAGATTTGCAAAGTTGAAATAATAGTAGTACATTCTAAAAGTTAATATTCACGAGCACCCAATTATCAAAGCTTAACATTCCGTCCGTTGAATACCCCATAAATTAGTGCTAGAACAACACTGTTTCCCGAAAATATATTTCATCCGTAGACGGTAGCGAACCGTCAAAGATGAGGGTTGTCAAACCCATATGGCCATATAACATAAGTTCTCGCTTACACCATCTGATGTAACTAATGATAATCAGATTGAGGATTTTCGTTCTAAACTCGTATGTAGAATGTTTGTTTTCCCGTTCTTGTGTTCACTTAGTTCAAAAGAATCGTTTATGTTTTCTCATCCCAAAAGTAAGTTCAAAAGAGTAAAAAGTGGGACTATGATCTCACCTCGAGTGGACGAGTATAAAAGTACTTCACAAAGTAAACGTGTGCATGAAAGTTGCTTAGCCTTGACCTAAACAAGTAAGTTGTATCAATTAACCGGTTACGACACAAGGTCGGGCGAAATGTGTTCAATTAGTCCTATGGCTCGTTACGACTCGATTAAATATAGCATGTGAATCACGTTGCCAAGTTTCATGCGAGAATCAAGTATAAAAGCATGTTAGAACGATTGCATAAAAGTTTGGTTAAGTTTGACTAAAAGTCAAACTTGGTCAAAGTCAACGAAAAAGTCAACATGTTCGGGTCGGGTCCCGGACTATTTTTCTATGCTAATTATTCATATACAAGTATATTAGAACAAGTTTCATGTGAATCGGAGGTCGATAGCTAGTCAAACATTTCACGTGAAAAGGGACATAATGAGCAGAATCTGGCCAGACCCATTTGCGCGCCGCGCGGGGTGAGGTGCGCGCCGCGCACCATGCTGTTCAGCTATTTTCTGCAGTTTTCAACTTATGCACGAATCCAACTTCAAAAATTCCTAACTCACAAACCGCAAATCTCCTAAACATGTATCTTATATCGTTGGAAAGGTATTTTAACAAGGAATACAACTAAACACTTTTCATAGATCATAACCGACAATTTCCAAATCGAAAACATCATCAAAGTTCATCATTTTCAACCAAAATCAAAGAAACGCATTTTATGATTCGGGAACTTTTAACATACAAATGATATGACGTTTTGAAGGTAATAACGCATACATTGCAACTAGACGCATATTCCAAGTTTCAATAAACATTTACTACGTCAAAATCACTAGCCACGTTATCGTTTCAAAATCAATTTCGACACAAATGAGACTTATGATTCACTAATCAAACGCTAGCATACATCACACCATTTCGAAGCTATTTACGCATACAATTTAACTAGTTAACTAGCATACATTCAAACAAGTGTCTCAACTAGCATTCAACCGCATCAAGTTCCTACCAAAACGATAATCGATTCACCAAAAACACATTTCATGTTATTGAGCTAGTTTTTCATCATCCAACATATCAAAACGAAGCTAATGAAGTAACTAACACTTTTAACACATACACTTTATCTTATAACATCATTTGAGCAACCAAAACTCAAGATTAAGCTAGACCCATTTGGGTGTTCATGTCATATTTTCAAAACACGAAGAACGAGCATACAAATTACATACACGACATCCCTACGAGCCATAGACACTAATTAACCACTTGAAAAGTCTAAAAACGAATTTAACAAGTTAGGGTTTCATGAGAAATTCTTACCCCATGCCATGAGACTAGTATCAAATCGAAGAGGATGAAACAAGGATTCCAAAAGTACAATTTGTTTTGATGTTTGATTCCTTGCTTGAATTTGGATGATGATTGAAGATGATGAAGAATTTAGGATGGGAGTTTTTGGTTGAGAGAAAAGAAGAAAGAAAAAGAAATTAAATGTGGAGGATGGTAGAGAAGTAGTTGACTTAGTCAACTACTAGTGAGTAGTTTGGCCATTTGGTAAAAATGGTCCCTCAATTTTAAGCCGGGTGCGTAATTTAACCAAACGAGATATTTTAAAACGCTAGAGTAAACGAGTGGTGTTAAAATTGAATAGCGGAAATATTATGAACGTTAGTCAACGGAAACTACGAATTTAAATAACGAAAGATATTATAAAAAAAAGAAGACGGTGTTAAAATTAAATTTTAACGGAAAAACACGGGATGTTACATTATCCACACCTCAAAAGAAATTTCGTCCCGAAATTTAGTTGGAAGTAGTAGTTGTTGAATCTTCATCGAGGTCTTGTGTTGCCGATTCTACGAGTGAGGGAAGGTACGTCCTTGGGTATTTCAACGAACCTGAAGGTCGGGGTCGTATGTTGTTTTAAGGTTTGGTTCCATGATTTTATGGTTTCCGGTCCATCCTAGGAAGTGAGGTTTATCGTCGATAGTGAGTTCATCAAAGAAGATAACAAGTTCTCGTTTCGCAAAACACGTCTTTGAGTTGATACATCGAATGTAGGATAAACGGAGACCCAAAATGAGTCGGAAAAGTCTAAACGGCTAGCGACGGGTCCAAAACACCCCAAGAATTTAAAGGATCCAAATATCGCGGATTTAGCTTCCTACGTTTTCCCGAAACGGATTGCACCTTTCCAAGGTGCGACTCTTAACGTGACGCGGTTTCCCACGTGGAATTTGAAATGTTTACGTCTAACATCGGCGTAGCTCTTGGTGATTACGAGTCGCGTAGGGTTTTACCTGAATATGAATAAATTTTCTCGGTTGCTCATGAATAACCTCGGCCCCGGTGAATTGATCATCGTTTACTTGGTTCGACAAAGGAGAATGATGTTTCCGGTCACATGTGGTTTCAAAAGGAGTGACGTTAAAACTCGAATGAAAATCATTGTAGCACGAGGATTCGGTTAAAGAAAAATACTTTTCTCAAGTAAATTTGAAGTTGGTAATACAAACTTGTATTATGGTTTCCAAGGTTTAAATCGCATGTTTGTTCGGTCCGTCGGGTTGTGGATGGTACGCGGTACTCATGTCTAAACGCGGTCCCGAGGCTTTTTGTAAGGTACTCCAAAATCTAGAAGTGAAACGAGGATCTCGATCCGAAACGGGGTACATTTCCCTAAGGCATATTGAACAAGTTTGCTAGGAATTGAAAACGTTAGCTAGGACAAGTTTCTCAAGAAAATTCGCGTCGCGGAAGATTTATCGGTTTCCAAAAACGTTCGTCGGGGCAAGTTCTTATCGGGTTTTGAAAACGATTGTTAGGACTATCCACCCTCGCGGCGAATACTTGTATGACGTGAAGAGTCGCTCTCCATTGAGAATTTAGAATAAGGACCTCCTGAACCGGAAGTACGAGGGTGATGCAAGAGAAGTTCCCGCCCCGATGTGAGCATAACGAGTAAATTGTAGTTAGTCAATAAGACTGCGCGAGGACGAGCTAGTATACCCGTGTGACATACGGTTGAAGTCGAATGGAATCGGTAATTCATTCGGAAGCATAAATATAATTTGACAATAATTGAAGGTGTGTCCCCGGTATGGTTGTTATAAATATTCTCGGAGTTTTTGGATGTCCAAACCTGAAAAGATGAAGTCATGTACATGGCACATGGTGGTGTTTAGGTTGATCGAGTCTAGCCACCATCATGCGTCACTAGAACTTTGGTATGTCTTACCGTAATATAACTACGTTGATCGAGTGTAGTTATATTACGCTAACTCATACCTCCATTCCCACATCACTCCATAGATTCAAGTTCGTGTCATCGCGAAAATCTAAAATAAACAAAATGTAACGACGTCTCAAACGTGACTCGTATTAAATCGAAAGAATTGGTGCAACTCTGAAGATGCGTTCCCCGAGGGAAGTGTATAGTTGATTGTTCACGTCAATGTGGTTCGAGTCAGACAATATTGTATTTAGGTATGAAAAGAGTAACGAGTCATGATAACAAGTAATACGCAACCGTAGCGATAAATGGTGATGACGATACTCATCTAGAGTAGTGACAGTGACTTTACAATATTCATGGATAGTAAGATGAGACGGGGGGAATAACAAGCAAGGAGTCAGAGTTCCCGAACTAAAGTGGCAGGATACGAGTTCGTATAATGAAGGTTGGGTACCATTAAAAAGTTTTCCTAAGAATGATTCAAGTATAATGCACAAGTAGTCAAGTAAGTGCTATCTATAGCAAATGTATGTCAGAATGCAATGATTAACTATCCGGTTGTAGTCTAGACTTACTAATGCGTCCTAACGACTCTGTTAGACACACTAATGCATCCTAGTTCTCTACAACCAACGCTCTGATACCACTTGTAACGACCCGACCAAAACCGTTATTGACGGCGTCGTTAACTTAGGTCCCGTTGCGTGGTCGTAGTCCCTATATGAGACTCGTTTGACCAAAATTATGTCGCGTTCATTTGAAAGGTACAAAGTTTAGTTTAACAAACGGATCGACAATAAGTTTAAGTTTACAAAGTTATAAAGTATGAATGAAATAACTTGCGACATAATTAGTTTGAAACCACAGTTGCTATAAATAGCGTAAGTAAGTAGACAAAAGTTTGAATCCAAAAATGCTATCCCTAGCGTATGCATGCATGGTAGACTCCAATCAAGTAATCAAAGAGTGCGGAAGCGTGTAACAAATAGCCATGTGAAAACCTGAGAAAACATAGAAGAATCTGTCAACGCAAAAACGTTGGTGAAATCATAGGTTTGAGTAAGTGAGTAAAAGTAAAGTAAGTCGAACCACAAGATTTGCAAAGTTGAAATAATAGTAGTACATTCTAAAAGTTAATATTCACGAGCACCCAATTATCAAAGCTTAACATTCCGTCCGTTGAATACCCCATAAATTAGTGCTAGAACAACACTGTTTCCCGAAAATATATTTCATCCGTAGACGGTAGCGAACCGTCAAAGATGAGGGTTGTCAAACCCATATGGCCATATAACATAAGTTCTCGCTTACACCATCTGATGTAACTAATGATAATCGGATTGAGGATTTTCGTTCTAAACTCGTATGTAGAATGTTTGTTTTCCCGTTCTTGTGTTCACTTAGTTCAAAAGAATCGTTTATGTTTTCTCATCCCAAAAGTAAGTTCAAAAGAGTAAAAAGTGGGACTATGATCTCACCTCGAGTGGACGAGTATAAAAGTACTTCACAAAGTAAACGTGTGCATGAAAGTTGCTTAGCCTTGACCTAAACAAGTAAGTTGTATCAATTAACCGGTTACGACACAAGGTCGGGCGAAATGTGTTCAATTAGTCCTATGGCTCGTTACGACTCGATTAAATATAGCATGTGAATTACGTTGCCAAGTTTCATGCGAGAATCAAGTATAAAAGCATGTTAGAACGATTGCATAAAAGTTTGGTTAAGTTTGACTAAAAGTCAAACTTGGTCAAAGTCAACGAAAAAGTCAACATGTTCGGGTCGGGTCCCGGACTATTTTTCTATGCTAATTATTCATATACAAGTATATTAGAACAAGTTTCATGTGAATCGGAGGTCGATAGCTAGTCAAACATTTCACGTGAAAAGGGACATAATGAGCAGAATCTGGCCAGACCCATTTGCGCGCCGCGCGGGGTGAGGTGCGCGCCGCGCACCATGCTGTTCAGCTATTTTCTGCAGTTTTCAACTTATGCACGAATCCAACTTCAAAAATTCCTAACTCACAAACCGCAAATCTCCTAAACATGTATCTTATATCGTTGGAAAGGTATTTTAACAAGGAATACAACTAAACACTTTTCATAGATCATAACCGACAATTTCCAAATCGAAAACATCATCAAAGTTCATCATTTTCAACCAAAATCAAAGAAACGCATTTTATGATTCGGGAACTTTTAACATACAAATGATATGACGTTTTGAAGGTAATAACGCATACATTGCAACTAGACGCATATTCCAAGTTTCAATAAACATTTACTACGTCAAAATCACTAGCCACGTTATCGTTTCAAAATCAATTTCGACACAAATGAGACTTATGATTCACTAATCAAACGCTAGCATACATCACACCATTTCGAAGCTATTTACGCATACAATTTAACTAGTTAACTAGCATACATTCAAACAAGTGTCTCAACTAGCATTCAACCGCATCAAGTTCCTACCAAAACGATAATCGATTCACCAAAAACACATTTCATGTTATTGAGCTAGTTTTTCATCATCCAACATATCAAAACGAAGCTAATGAAGTAACTAACACTTTTAACACATACACTTTATCTTATAACATCATTTGAGCAACCAAAACTCAAGATTAAGCTAGACCCATTTGGGTGTTCATGTCATATTTTCAAAACACGAAGAACGAGCATACAAATTACATACACGACATCCCTACGAGCCATAGACACTAATTAACCACTTGACAAGTCTAAAAACGAATTTAACAAGTTAGGGTTTCATGAGAAATTCTTACCCCATGCCATGAGACTAGTATCAAATCGAAGAGGATGAAACGAGGATTCCAAAAGTACAATTTGTTTTGATGTTTGATTCCTTGCTTGAATTTGGATGATGATTGAAGATGATGAAGAATTTAGGATGGGAGTTTTTGGTTGAGAGAAAAGAAGAAAGAAAAAGAAATTAAATGTGGAGGATGGTAGAGAAGTAGTTGACTTAGTCAACTACTAGTGAGTAGTTTGGCCATTTGGTAAAAATGGTCCCTCAATTTTAAGCCGGGTGCGTAATTTAACCAAACGAGATATTTTAAAACGCTAGAGTAAACGAGTGGTGTTAAAATTGAATAGCGGAAATATTATGAACGTTAGTCAACGGAAACTACGAATTTAAATAACGAAAGATATTATAAAAAAAAGAAGACGGTGTTAAAATTAAATTTTAACGGAAAAACACGGGATGTTACAAAATGTCACAAAGAATTTTTGTATTTAATATAAAATTTATCTTATGGTTTTAAACTTCAATTTGAATTGAAAACTGCTGCATTTAATGCTTAATGGGAGGTATGAGTGTTCAAGCCGATTAAACATCATGTCAACAGTCTGTGTCCCCTCAAAGATGTGCCAGTCTGTCACATCTGCCCACGCGCCTGCAGATGACAGTTGCCATTTTCTCTCTCCTGCACTTTTTCCACCAATCCGAAAGGTTAAATAAGGCGATCAATTCCACATAATAACCTTCGGTTATTAACTCTTTGATTTAGCTTTCAAATACACACTCTTCTCTCTAAAAATCCCAAATCTTTAAATATTTCATACATTCATCTTGAACATTTCATCAATGGAAGAACAACAACACCAATCACCACCTGCTGAGAATCAGATAGAGGAACAACAACATCAACAATAAGCGGTGGAACCAAAATAACTGGAACAACACCCTCCACCAGTCATTGAGGAACAAGCTGTACATGGTCCACTGTTCAATCTTCACCCCAACCTGATCAGGGCTGCTAATGCACCAGACCATGCACTGATTCGCCTTTCCAAAGGCAATGCAGAACACGCTCTTTCTATTCCCAAGTCTAAAGCCAACATTGGCTATGAGGCTTTGATTGACTACATCAGGTGATGCCCCTTGGCGAGATCCATCACCGGAGTTCCTTCTCACCTCTATTCGGCCTGTTTAGCAAGATTTTGGTATACTACCACCATGGCCACCACTCAACAGAATGCTCCTTGTATTCGTGGCATGGTGACTGAAACCCTAAACTGCTCAATCACTATTGATGCCATCCGTCTTGCCCTTCAATTACCCGGTAGTCCATTTGTTAATTCACCAATGAGCGATGATTCGAGGAGGGAAGTGCTGGAGACAATCAAATATGCTGGTCCAATTGCTCATACGCCGCTAAGGAAGAACATGCCACCGCTGTGGTATTACTTTTTCAGGCTGCTAACTCAGTGTATCGGCCAGAAGTCTGGAAGTTTTGATCAGTGCTCAGATTTTAAGCTGAAGATTGGTCACGGCATGCTATTTAACCGTAATATTGATTATGCCGGTGAAATCTATTTGAGGCTAAGGGAAATGGTGCTTGCACCTAAACGAACACATCTAATCCCCTTTTCAAGGTTCTTGAGCCTTGTTTTTGAAAATGATCTGGGTGAAGCTTACCAACAGATTACTGATCAATCATTAGACCTGCCTCCAAAACAAGGGGGAATGCCAAAAGATGCTCCTGCTGCTCCATATACTGGTTTAACACCAAGCATGCTCGAGTATCTTGCTGCTCAGGGTGGAGTAAACCCAACGACTGCCTCTGGTGTTGCACCAGCTGAGGGGGAGGGACCTCAGCGAAATCCAGCTGTGAAAAGGAAGAAGCCAGCTACCTCAACTAGTACAGCCACCGTCTCACATACTGGTAAAGCAGTAGTTGTATTAGAATCTAGTGCTCTCTGATCATAAAGAACAGCCCTAGTCTTATGTACTGACTACCCACTTCTAGTATTGGAATCCATTGCTTAACTATTTCTTGGTAACAGGCAAATCCAAACGAGCTAAAGCTGGCTCCAAGCAAATCACAGGAGGGATTGCCCCAGTCTCAACTGCTGCTTTTGAAAAGAAAGCTGCTATGAAACCTGATGTGTCTCTAGACCAAACAGCAGAAATCTCTAACTTAATTAAAAATAGTTTAACTGCTGACTTGAAAAATAAAAGTGGAGTTAAAGGCACAACCTTTACTCCCAAGCTGATTGGTTTTAAAACTTGTGTTAAGAAGAGTAGCAACCCATACTCTTCTAACCAGGCACTTCCACATTTTTCTAAAATGAACATCATGCAATATCCTCTGCTGACAGTACAACTAGCAGAGAATATAACTGACCCCCAATGCAGTCTTGAGCTGGTTCCTCATCGTGTTGAATCAGCTCAGGCCACTGCACAGCCTAAATGTTACTTGGATCATGTTAAGAGTCTCACTCCTACATCATTACCATCCAGAACTCTTACACTATCTGGGTCAACATGTGTTTCCAATGAGTCAGCAGAGTCACAGATGTACTTACAGACACCTAACTCTGTCTCAATCGAAGGGCTGACTAAATCACCAGTCTGTCCCCAGAGACCAACAACAGATGCAATTGTTGAGTCAAATTTATTTGGTTCGACATTTGCTAACATAAAATGTTCTTTTGTTTCAGTTCTTAGCAGGGTAGATGAATAGGCAGAGGGGGAGCAAGAAAAGGATGTTATTGTTTCTACTGATGAGCTATCTGTTTCTGCTACTGGTGTTGGTGCTACTGATTTGTCTACTGGTGGTACTGATACTAGTGTTGTTGCTTCTACTGCTGCTGGCCCTACTAGAGATAATGTGGTTGCTGGTTCCACTGTTCTTACTGATAATGAGGAGTTAGCTACTGCTGATATTTCTGCTACTCCTCCTACTGTCTCTGGTATTGCTGCTTCAACCATTGATTCTGTAGTGGTTGAGGAGAAGATAATGGAACCTCCTCCTGCACTTGAAAAGGTCATTGGTAATATTGTTAAGGAGGTTCTTGATGTTGATATTTCTGGCACTACCACTGTTACTTCTCCAACTGCTTCTATTGAAGAGGTTATCACAGGTAGTGACCAAGATGATGTGGTGCTTACTGATGAGCTTCTCGCAGCACATACTGCATATTCTGCACATGTCACTGGTTCTACGGAACCCACTATGGATGCTGGTACCTCTGCTACTGCCACCACTGATTCTTCTCAGACTACTACTTCTGCTGAGAAGAAACCATATGTGTGCTAGGTACCAGATCCTGATGAAGTTGTACCTAACTTCATCTAAGGGGAGCATCCATCACTCCCAGAGTTGCCTTGCTGGTGGATCAGCTGACTATTGATCCCCAAAGTGCTATAGTCTCAGCCAGCAAATTATCAGAAGAGGAGCTGACTGAGCTATTATCTCAGCTGGATCGACCAGCAAGAGAAGAGATATATGAGAGGTTGGCCATGCTACAACAAGTTAATGAGCAGCCATACTATCACTACTTTGGTATGGCTTCAGCTACTTCTCCATGGACTGGTACATGGAGGCCTCTCAAGTTCATCATAGATCCTGCTACTGGTAAATGTGTTATGAAAAATGTCCCTGATTCGCCAGTACCTTCTGATTCATCAGCTTCTTCCTCATCATCTTCTTCATCTGATGGTGATGCTGATAAAGGAACTGGTAAGGGCGGACCAGTCACTCATGATAATGTGACTGGTTCCAAAGACAAACCAGTGGATCTAACTGATGATGCTGATAATGATGCTGACAAGAATACCAGTGGTTCTAAACCTTCTGGTGAAGGTAAAAATGATGGTGATCAAGGTGACGAGTCAGATTCTGACTTTCCACCTCCACCACCCCACGGAGGTACTTCTATGTTAGCTGCTAGTGATCGCCTCTCAACCAGCAGTTTTAATGCTGATGAGGTGGCTGCCATCTCCACTCTGGCTGTCTATAAGACGTTAGCCGAGGTTACACCAGATCTACAAAGCACCATTCACTCTGCTATTGTTGATAGAATGACTGAAGCCATACGCAGAGCTGGGGAGGTTACCACTTCTACCATTGAAAACCAGCTCAAACAAGTATGTGCTTTTGCTGATCTAGCGGTGGAAGCTATTGTCAAACAATTTGAAGAAGATGAGGATCTCAAAAGGCAAATCATCTCTCATAATGAATATGCTGATCATATTGCTCGTCTTCAAACTGATCTTGATGCTTCTAATTGAAGGAATCTTTTTCTTAATGAAGAGAATCGGGTATTAACAGAGAGGTTGGATTCGCAGGAACAGCAAATGGCTAATATGGTTCCTGTCTCTGCTTATCTTCAATTGGTGGAGACTATGCAACAAATGGCTGCCCTACAAGCAGATGTTAGGGCCACTATTAATCAAATGGTCATGGGTGTTGCAAGAAATGAAGTTAGATCTTCAAAGCTGTGTCTCCGACAATATGGTGTAGATCCTGGTGCCCAGCTTTCTCCTGCTGATGCTGACTGGAACAACTTTGCATTTTCAGTTCCTGAGTCAGATAGTGACCTTGATGCACATGTTTCCCCTAATCACCCTTCTACCCCTGCTGATGACAAAAAGGGGGAGAAGAAGTCTAAAAAGAAGTCCAAAAAGAGAAAATAATCTGAGGGGGAGCATGAGCATGAAAAGGCTTCTAAACAGCAAAGGTGAAACGACCCGCCCATAATACTATAAACGAGGTACGTTATTAATTGGTCCCATAGTGAGGTATTTGACCTCTATATGATACGTTTTAGAAAATATTGCATTCGTTTCATAAAAAGCACACCATTATTATACATAATGCATGTTTTAAACAAATGGGCGATTATTTAAGGAATAATCCCCCATATTACATTAGTTTCCAAAGACTACACACTTGACATAATAGTTGAATATAATACATGACAAAGGTTTTATTGAATGCAACACTTCATTTAAAAAAAAGCATGAGACTCCATGCACAGCTTGCTCAGATAATGCAACAGCAGAAGACTTTCTTAAGGACCTGAGAATAAACATGCTTAAACAGTCAACACAGAGGTTGGTGAGATATAGGTTTTAAAGCCAGCATAAGCTATAATAATAGACCACAAGATTTCATGTTATAAACGTTTCAGCAAAGATATTCTATATGTTGTTGAGCTCCCAGTAACTATACTTAACAGATATTTTCTGTGCATATTCCCTTTTCAAAGTTATCTCTACACCGTACCAAGTGTAGTAAAACAAAGTACTAAACACCCGTTATGAACTAGTGCTAACTAGCCCGAGTGGGGTTGTCAAACCCAATAGATCTATCAATAGGATCCGCGCTTACATGTTAACCACATGTAACAAATAGTTACCAGACTATTAGGGATATATACAAAGGTATAACTCAACATAGAATATATATTTAAGTACTTGTGTCTATTTCGAAAAACAAAAGATGCATGTATTCTCATCCCAAAATATTTGTAGAGTTTAAAAATGGAACTATATACTCACGGTAGTAAAAGTATATTAATAATAAATTTTCAACTTATTAAAAATATGGCCCTCGTCCTTGGATTTACGAACCTATAACAATAATAACAATTCAGGTAATAATACATGTGAACAAAATTAATATAGCAAGTTCATATCATATCTTTAATCACATGTGATTGTTTAAGTTCATACTTTCAATCACGTGTGATTGTTTAAGTTTATATTTTCAATCACATGTTTTAAGTTGTTAAGTTAGCAGTCCATCGTTAGTAGTCCACAGTTAGTAGTAAATATATAGATCGATACATCACCTTGAAATAATCAAGACATAGTATACACGTATTGTATAAGACTCAATCATGACTTACAATACCGCTATTGTAGTTACACGTATTGTGTATGTGGTGTCTTTTGATTTATCCAATGTATTGTGTAACCATGACATGTTAGAATACATGTATAATATAAGAAAAGTTAGCTAAGATATGGTTAGTATAGATTTTTGTAAAATCATCACGTAGTCATTTTAGCCATTTTTAACCAATATTGTTTTGCTCATAATTTCTTCATTATAAATCCGTTTTGAGTGAATCAAATTGCTATGGTTTCGTAACGAACTGAAATTTGTAAAACTAAACTGAAAAAGTGATAGTTTATAGTCAGATTTATAGGTTACATGCCTATTTTAAAAGAGGTAGTCATTTTCGTCGAAAGTACGACATCTTGATGACCATTTTGAAAGACATACTTCTACTTTGTGTTTAACCATGATTTTTGGATATTTTATCATGTTTATATGAAATATCATTTTTCTAGAATAACGACTTTTAAATCAAAGATTATGATAGTTTTTAATTATCCAACCCAAAACAGCCCCCGGTTTTACTACGACGGCGTATGTCCGATTTTACGGTGTTCTTTATGTTTCCAAGTTTTAACTCATTAAGTTAGCATATCATATAGATATAAAACATGTGTTAAGTTGTTTTTAAAAGTCAAGTTATAAGGATTAACTTTGTTTGCGAACAAGTTTAGAATTAACTAAACTATGTTCTAGTTTATAAACTCTTATATAGATAGCTATAATTATATAAATTGAACAAGAGTTTTAGTAAGGCTAATACCTTGATTTAAGAAAGGGAAGTAGCTGAATATGAGGAGGATTTCTAGAGCTTGAAAGACTCCTTGAAAGGGTGCTTAAAGATAACCAAACTTGGAAGCAAAACTTAAATCAAAGGAGGTGTTCTTGATTACTACTTCTATGGTGTTTATGGATTATTTTTGTAACTAGTTTTTGTTGTAGATAATGAATTCTTATTAGAACTTGAAGAGAGGATATTAGAGAGTGTTTTTATAGAGAAATAATAAGAGAATACTTGGAAGAGAATTGAAAGTAGAATGGATGTAAATGTGTGTAAAAAAAATACCATGTAAGGTCTTTATATACTAGTTGTATTTTGTTATTTTATGACAAATATCTAGGATAAGTTAAATACCATGAGGTCATGCATGACATAATAAGATTGATGATGTCATGCATGACATAATACATCAATCATGCAAATTACTATTGGTATATACGAATAGTAAATACTTTATGTTGTCTTTTTTTGACTAATATCTAGATAAGTTAATTTGATGATGTCATGCATGACATAATAAGATTGATTACGTCATGCATGACATAATACTCTACTAATACAGATTTTTATTAGTATATATCAATAGTAAATACTTCTAGAAGCTTCGTATAATACGTGTATATATACTGTATGAATACGAGTAGGATTCTTGAGAAAAATGAACGGAAATACGAGTATAACTATCCTTTATATGTTTTTGTATATTATTAAGTGTATTTAATACTTTTAAGATTGTATTTATACTCATAATACATTTTATGTAAATACATTTTAACATAAGTTAATTACGTCGTTTAAATAATAACATATATATTGTTCGAAAACTCTTTAAATTAGTAGTATGAAAATATATATATAATACTTTGTTAATATACTTAATGAGATATTTAATTATCATATTTTCAAATTAAATATATATATATATATATATATATATATATATATATATATATATATATATATATATATATATATATATATATATATATATATATACATATATATAATTAATACAAATTATGATGTTCGTGAATCGTAGGAATAAAAGGGTAATTGATTATATGAACACAGTTCAAAATTTTTTGATTTTTTCACATTACAGACTTTTCTTATCGTGTCGAAAACATTAAATCATTTAAAGATAAAGTTTAAATTTGGTCGAAAATTTCCGGGTCGTCACAGTACCTACCCGTTAAAGAAATTTCGTCCTGAAATTTGATTGGGATGGTTATGGCTGACAATAAGTACATTTTCATGACTCATATGAGCTGGAAATTAGAGTTTTATCATCATTGAGTAATATGGAAAAAACAACTCGATTATGTGAAGAGTACGAGCGAAGCTATCGTAAAAGAGTGAAATGAGAAAAATAAAGTTTCGTCATATCTTTTGACGTAGATAGGGTTGATTTTCGGAGTTTAAGGGATTTAGAGAAAATCTTCGTAATAAGATTTGGTTTTTCGATAATTAAGGAAATTAGGATCTTCTTTGGTTAAATGCAATAATCTATTTCGATTGCTCTGTCGGATATTTCACTATAAATCCCCTCCCTTCGTTTCTTTATTTCCACAACCCACCTATAACGACCCTCATTTTTTCCATTCTATATTTTTACAATATTAAATGGCCAAATAATATAATTAAAACTTAATGATTAAACATTAATCAACAATTGTTAAGTGTTAAGAGTTATAAAACATATTAATTAACTTTTTGCAACAATTGACAAGTTAATAAAAGATGAAAATAATAAACTGTTAGTCGACACTCACTGCTAATTAAAATTTATGCATTTATGTAATATTATAAAAAATAACCTATAAGTAATAAATAAAAAGTGACATTTATATAAATAATAAAACAATTGGGAACTAAAAAAAAACATATATACAAGTCATCAATTAGTAAAAAGAAAATAATACTTATCATGTAGTAAATGTAAAAAAAAAAAAAAAAAAAAAAAAAAAAAAAAAATAATAATAATAATAATAATAATAATAATAATAATAATAATAATAATAATAATAATAATAATGAGACTAAAGAATCTTAAACAATTACATCCTTATGTTGACTAAAAAAATAAAATAATATATATATATATATATATATATATATATATATATATATATATATATATATATATATATATATATATATATATATATATATATATATATATATATAAACTAGTACCACTTATTGTTGACTAAAAATTTTAAAATAAAATAAAATTATTAATTAGAACATCCTTATGTTGACTAACACTATAATATTTGCACTATATAAACACCTCTAGACTCCTAGTTTCTCATTCACAAATCACACCAAAATCCTCTCTCAAAAACAATCTCTCCCTCTCCCTCTCTTGTGGTATTCGGATCTTCAAGCTTGTTCTTCGTGTTCATCAAGATTTTCAAGCGTGTTCTTCATTATTTGGGTTATTTGATCTGCATCACCAAGTTTTCTTCTTGTTTCTTGTTAATCTTCATCATCATTAACAAGGTATGATCCAAAATCTTAAAACTTTTAAATCTTTCTTTCAATTCATGTTTATATTCATAATCATATTCGTGCATGATCTTAACATTCATATTATTTAGATCATCAAAACCCTAATCATTAAAATACTACTTTAATTAACTAACCCTAATTAATGAAACTCTAATACTACTTATACTATTAATTAACATGTATACACTATTACTATTACTAACACCTATAACCTACTACTTATATTATAACACATAAAAATATTTTGGGATATGTATTAGAGATGTATAGATCTTCGAACTTTCTTGACGAATGGTTTCTACGAAACTCTAGGTGGAAGGGTTTGGATTTTCAATTTAAAGGATCCTATAGCTCAAGCCCCTAGACCTGAAATGGCCATTCGAAGGGAAAGGGGTGATTGGAAGCTTATCTAATACGGCAAGTATCCTAAAATGGAAAACACTCTTAAAGTAGAAACTTTCTAGTTATAGAAACTTACTAAGATAAGAAATCTACTAAAAGTGGAAACTTTCTAAAAATAGAAACTTACTAGGAAAGGAAACTTAGTAAAACGAACTATACTTACAACACTATCATACTTAAACATCTACTTAAACTTGGGCAAAAACACTTACTACTCTTAAATGTCAATAGGTTGACTTTTCTGCTCACTCATCCAACTTTCTATTTCGAGGAATAACTCTCTCTCTCTCTACTTACTAAGGTGAATTCATAGCCCCACTCTTTATTGCTAGCAAACTTACTTACTTTTATTGGGGTGAGACACATGCTGTTTTTACATTTTATAACTTAGACACAAGTACCATACTACTAAACTATGCTATAACCGGCTATGTCCCACTAAGTCCCTACAGTGATATTTTTAATTGCTCGTTGAATGCATGCTTAATTATTGGGGGTAGGCCTATCGGGAGTAACGTCCCCGATACATTTGACTAAGTCATTGTATTACTTAATAATGAAATTAAACCGACAAGTATAAACTACAACTTTTCTTTGGGGCAAACTTGAACGTTTAGTCTAAATATCACGCATTGGCATAACTTTTTGATCTGCGAGATCAACTTTATAAACTAAATCTTGTGGTCTAAAAACAACGATAACTACTTTTGTTAAACCTATGATTTCACTCAACCTTTTTAGTTGACACTTTAGCATGTTTGTCTCAGGTGCTGATTGATTCAAGCTTACTTACTTACTTACTACTTTTGTGATGCTACTTGGACTTAGGAACAAGAGATATCGTATTTACTATTCTTGCATTTTAAACATTTACTTTATTGTAATTTCAATTCTTGTAACGACAATTCATTTTCCGCTGCGTACTCTCAATAAAGTTTGATTTTATCATGTAGTATTGTTCTTGTATATTATAATATGTTGGTTTATTTGATATTAGTGACGTTTCTTCCAGACCCTATCTGGAGGACGTTACACCACCCTTCTATTCTTTTTCCCTCAACTCATACTTTAAAGCATTCGTCAATATGCTCCATCCAGTTCTGATTCTTGATATACTCCTAACTTTCATATATGTTATTCTTCTTTTTCATCTGCCGCCAGAAGAATCTATTTACTTCTACTATACTCATGGTTTTATAGTGTTTTTAGTCCTCCCGTGTCTTTATATTGCTATATGCATCGATATATAAGGTTTGTAATTTCTGGGTTATTGTTGGGTTTTATATCTTCCCTTATATTTCGATGTCTCTGCTTCTGTCTTTCTATAATCATTAGCATTCACAGTTAATACTCTCACAAATTTGCTGTGATTTATACTCCTCTTTATACTTCGAAGCTTCATGTTTTTATCTTCTCTTCTCGACCTTAAGTACAGTAAGTAATTGTCAAGAATTCGTGGGTATGGATTTCGAAATGAATATTGTTAATGTTCTAAGAAGGAAATTGTAATGGCACGATCTTGATTTGTCAAATTACCAGAAAATCCGAAAAAATAGAATTATCAAGAAGATATGTTCTTAATATGTTTGGAGATTAGGTAGAATGTAAGAGTCGTGTAACATGGCACATGATGACGTTATGGTCTGTGAATCATCATGTTTCATTAGAAACTCAGCATGACTTACTGTAATATAATCACGTTGATCAAGTGTCATTATATTATACTAACTTATGCTTCAGTTCCCAACATTACTTCAAAAACATTCATACTTTACACTCAGAGGTTTCAGATGTTTAGAAACTAAAACAGTTTCCTTTATGATCTGATCTAGATAACGCGAGGAGATAAATGATTTAAGATAAGAATGGTTATGAAAATATCTTTAGAAATATCAAGGATATTTATAATGAAAGATATGATGAGATCTTAGAATATCTAAGATCAGAGGATGATGAAGAATATTGTCCGCAAGGGTTTAGAGTAAGGAGTAAGGTATTCGCTAAAGACTTCAGTAGATACTGAATCATTTGGATTCTTTGAAGGCAGATTTAGTCTTTGTGATTTGTCCACAGCCTCCTTCATGGTTTGCTCAATCCGTTTTCCAGTTCCAAACATTCTCTTCTTCTGAGCTTTGCCAACACACTATTCTTTATCATCAAACTTTTGACTGTTACGGTTGTCTACAGTTTTTACTGTTTCATTCGGCTTTTTTAAAATTCAGGGTATTGATTCGTAGACTGGGTGCTATTCAGAATTTCAGAATTGAAGGTCAAAATTTCCAGGAGTGACACGTTATATGTATATATATAATTGTTGAGGTGAAAACGCTGCGAGATTCGAGATTGATGATTGATGATTCCCGGTAGTTGGTATGGAAATTATTGTTACAGGATGTAGATGAGCACATGAAGGGGTTTCATAAATAATATAGATATTTTTCAGAGATACTAAAGTCAAAGTTGCTGGTACATCTGCTGATAATGTGGTGAAATATAAAAGGATCCCCGGTAACGATGGCGAAAGGGCAACGTATATATCGAGGTTATAATAATGCTAGTCTGACTGAAAAGTCAAAGTTGACTTGCTGGAGCTGTAACAAAACTGGCTACTTTGAAAAGAGATTAAAAAGTTATTTTTGGTAATAAATGTCAAAAGATCTGACCCAGATACGTGTTAAACTTCTACTTAGGTTCCTGGAGTTTTCCAGATGTATGACTTTCTTTTTGTAGGTAACGTGTGGTTGGATCACCCTATCGATTGTTTCTTAATTGAGGTGTTTTCAAGAATCATGAAGGGTTTGAATGCAGATAGTAATCGTCCATATACCTATGATGTTCTAGAATTTTGAATGATACGAATATTTTTCTGGGTTTTATGAATAGAAGTGATGTCCTATCACAGTTTTGAAATCAAAGTATAGCTTTGAAAGATGTAGGGATTTAAGAACGATGTCTCCTGTTTAAATCTTGACTTGGATTCTGATCTATCAAAATCAGAATATGTAATCGAATTTGGATGAAAATGATTGTTTCATATTTTTATGAAAGAATGTATATTGTTGTGAAAGTAGTGAGTATAGTTGATGATTTGCCGAATCAGAATCAAAGAATGTAACATATTAATTGTGAATTCATATATCTCTCGGGTATTACCTACCGTTAAAAGTTTCACAAATAATATTTTGTACAAGAGAATTTTCATTACAGTCTTTATAAAAATATATGCATATTTTCTTCAGATGTAATACATAGTTAATGAGTTAATATTAAATTAAACTCATTTGATTTTTGGCTGGAATTTGAAATGAATAAACTCTAAAACTTAGAAATTTCGTAATCTTCGCAGATTATTTCTTCAACGTAAATGAAATTATGAATTGATACTTCATTATTCATTTTTATTGATATTTCCTCGGTGAATGATGTTGGTGCTCGTGGAATTCTTGTGAACTTCACAAGGCACGAATAATGATTCCTAGAAATTTTCGAATACATATGTAACACCCCGTCAAAATCCCTTTGACTGAACGTTTGTTGGGGTGTGTTAGGATGAATATCGTATGAATGTGTGTGAAGGTAGGAAGATTGTAGAGAGAGAACTAGAATTCTATTCCACAACTTCCTTGAACACCTTTACAAATCTTTGGCTATGTGTGTGAATGGCTCACATCTAAGGTTGCCTTGTGGGATATATATAGCCCTCATCTATATCCCACCTTTACAAGGCTTAGCACATAATCTATGCAATTCCTGGGGTTCTAACAATCTCCCCCCTTGCATTGATTGTGTTAGCAACCTTACAAATTACATACAAAAAATCTAAAACTATAAATCTAGTCTTCGATTCATGTATGTAGCCGTTATTGATGAACTTGAATTTCTTGAATTCTTGAAGCTTCAACGGACTTCTTGAGAATCTTCTTTGATTTTGCAATTTGCTGGAGATCTCGTACTTTCCCTTATATCTCCCCCTCAAAATGTGATTAACCCTTAAGCATATTTTGATCTGAGAGAGAAAGGGTATCAGAGCCTACGCAAAGATAATAGGCGTTGAATCTTCATGCATAGCTCCCCCTTGACTAATGCGGAAACTTAATCAAAGTATCAGAGTCAGGAATCGTGGTAAGCGTGTGTTCACTCCCCCTGGAAAGAATAACCGGTGCTCCCCCTGGAAGTAAGAACACTTTCTCCCCCTTGTAAAGTTACGTCAGTCAAGGTATGATGTTTAACATCTCTTTGAAGACTGGGTCCCATACTGAAGTATATGGAAACTGTAGTGAAGTTAAATCATCGTCGTTTGAAATACCACTAGTAGGTATTATCAATTGCATCTATAGATTCTTCACTCCACTTTTTCGGGACATTTGGTTTAGCTTTTGAGAATAGTTCCGGTGGAATTGAAGGGAATGAAGTTTTAGCCATACTCACGGATCTTGGCTTAAGCTTGAGTAACTCTTTAAAAGAGTATTTGGTTGTTGTTGTTGCGAAAATGGGTGTGGTGCTAGCTTTGATTGACACTTGTTTCGGAAACTGAATCTTTGAAGTTTTAGAAACTAGGTCAACTTTGGTGCGAGGGGTTTTTCTCGACCTATGGATGACTTCTTGTTTTGTGTGGAAACCAACCATATTGATCACGATAACCCGTAATCTTTCCATTCTCCCCGTATGAGGTTTTCAGAAACGAACGATTCACGTTGGTTTCATAACCGGAATAAATCTTTTTGCTTGAGGAAAATGTTGTCTTGGGTTTAGAAATTGTAGGAGGAGTGGATTTCATCTTGATGACCTTCTTCTCAACCATTTGAGGAGAATCTGGAATCGTAGTCGTTGATTTATCCACTACTGATATTGGATCAGTATTAACTCTTAGTGACACCATTTTGGGTTTCGAAATTGGTGTTGATTTAACATCTAACTCCTTTTGTAACTCGGAAAAGCGTTCCTCAAAGTCACGAGTTAATGTTTGATTTTGAATCCGAGCATGATAAAGATCATTGCGAAGTTGAGTGATGATCTTCGAATCAAGCTCACGTTCCTTAGAAAGTATTAGTTTTTCAACAACCTGTGAACTTTGAAGAGTAATCACTTTCTTTTGAAGCTTTTCAGATTCTGATTTACTGTATGCAACGAGAGATTCCAGTTCTTTGATTTGAGCTTGCAACTTGGAAATCTCTGAAGATGTTGTTTGAACTTCTTGTTCTTTCATCTGTTGAAGTTCTATTTGAAGTTGTTGATGAAGTTTGTATTGTATAAAGATACAATTGGAAGGTTGACTTCTGTTGTGGCATGAACAACCATATTCATAATGTGCAGTCTCTTCAACAGACGATGGTTCACGTGGAGTCATTAACAAAGCAATCGAATCAAGTTGTGTAGCTTTTGTATCTTCCACAAATCTGATAAAAGCACATTTTTTGGGAGTGTTGTAACAACAAGAACATCTCTTGTCTCGATGATTAAATCTCACAATGAAATCCGGTTTCGGACGAAAATCTTGTGTAACATGCATCATTATGACTAATTGTTGAATAATATCAAGTATTATCGCCTTTTATCCCCCTCAAAATATGATTCCGGTGAATTAAATTTTGTTTTTGAACGTTTCGGTAATTTTGGTTAAGTTCTCGTTAGTCCAGATTCGGTAATGGACCACTCTTGTAAGTTCTGATAAACTGACAGGGGATGAAAGTGTCAAAAAGTCCTAAGATTCGGTATGGGACTTATCTCGGAAAAGTCTCAAATTTGTCAGGGACTGATTACGAATATCTATCAGATTCTTTCACTTGTTGGGCCAGATTCTGGTAAAGTCTAACAGATTCTGTAATTGGGCTTTTATTGGGCTTTAAGGTAACACACAATATATCCAGTAAGCCTTGAAACCAAATACCGAGTCCAGGGTCCAAATTGAATACCGAGTGAACTTTACAACATAATCCTATTTTGTAATCTTGAGAGGTCCAAACGTTAGTTTCCATCGTGTGCCATCTGGTTTTGAAACTTCTACTTGATTTTCCAAAATTTGCTTAGAAGGTTTCCAGACACCCCACGCTTTTCTTGGATCTCCCTCATGTAATGGATATTCATCCATTTCTTTGAAATATCTTCTCTTTCTCTGTCCACGAAGTATCTCAAACTGTCTTGTACGAACTCGGAGTTTCAGACGATCTCTTATATGCTTTATGAATTCTCCAAGACCCATTATCATATCAATGTCATGGAACTTGCTTTGATGAATCTTAAGATACTTCAGTGCAGCCTTAAGTGTTCCATCTGAATATTTGTTCAGCTCTTCAGTACGAATGAACACCTTTTCTTTTTGAGAATTTACAAAAACAAACCCTTCGGCTTCGAATTGCATTTGAAACATCCTCATATCCTTCAGTCCCTCTGTAAATTGATTCGGACACGTAATTCGAATCTTTTTCCTTTTTGCTTCGAGACCTATTGAAAATCTTCACGTCTCATCAGTTCAATTGTCTCCATCATGTATCTTTTCACAGCTTCCAAAGCTTGAGCCTTAGCAAAAGGTCGTATGGTGATGATACTGAGGTAGTTGTAGATGTGAATGATGTCAAGCATATCTAGATTATGAAAATCTGTTTCAGTGAACTTGTACTCTTTCTCATCTTCTCTGATAACGTGGACCTGACTGATGACGTCTTTCTTTTCGCTTATCTCTACTCCGACTCGAGTAATATTCAACACTTCTGAAATACGATATTTTCTTTGAAGCCACAGATCATCTTCATCTTTGTTGATATGTTTCCTCCACATAAACTCATACCAATTCCTTCCACTTGCTGGAAGCAATCGTGAACCTATATAAGTAAACCTTTTACTCCTTGGTAATTCATTGATGCGGAAGATCTTGTAAGCATTTTCCTCGATGAATGTGTTTCGTAATGTTATAAAATCTTGTTCTACTCCCAACAATAATCTTTGCTCCTGATTCTTAAAGAATATTCCATGGTTGTATTTGAATCTGGAATCCACTATTTCACTTGATGTAGATGTACCAGAAGTTGAACTTTCATTAGCATTTGTTGGATTTGAACTCGATGAGGGTGTAGAATTTGATGAATGATCAGTAGGATTTGTTGCATCATCATTAGGAACATCATCATCTTCAATATGATCAAAGATCTCATCTTCATTTGGATTAACATAAAGATTGTCTTCATCGTCATCAGAAGAATCCATTTCATCATCACTTTCTATGACTGGTTCAGGATTCTCTTCATCTACAATCTCTATATCTTCCGGAATTGAAGATACTGATGATAACTTGCTTAGAATGACAAATCCATCGTCATCCGTCTTTTCAAGATAGAAATCACTCAAGTTCAAATCCTCATCTACCAGTCCACTATCAGCCTCATTCTGAACAATTGGAATTATAACTTGCTCAGGCTCCTTATCATCAATTTCATTATGTGTAGTAACCATTTCTGATTCCATCTGAACTTGTTGAGCTTGTGAAGCTGATGAAGACCTCACACCACCACCCTTAGTTGAAATGTTTACCGTTAGATATTCTCCATCTACTCCTATCTCCCCCTCATGGCTATTCTGAGGATCAGAATCGTCATGTTCATCATCACGGTGAGGACTCAACGGAGAAGAGCAGGAATTAAGTGGATATCGAACACGAGCACGTAACAATGCTTGAAGCGAAGTGCGTCGAAGAACATCTAGATTGACTCTAGAAAACATACGACTGAAATACTCTTGCTCCAAAGCATCATAGAAATGTGGTAAACGAGAGGGTGAAGGTGGAAAAGTAACAATAGGAACACCAGCAGCAGCAACTGTTGAAGGCGATGTTGGTGGAAGTGTTTGAGTTGCCGTGAGTAGGGATGGCAATGGATACCCGATCCAGTGGATATCCATCCGATCCACCCGATTATTCGTGGATATGGATGATCTAAATGGATATGGATATGGATGTGGATGAAAAAATTTCATCCATGGATGAACCCGCTTTCACCCGAAATAACTAAATATATAAATTTATCACTCAAATTAGTATCATTTATGTAGTGATATTTCATTAATTATATTCATATTCATCTTTCTTTATATTTTCTCTAAAAATATAACTTTCTTCTTATATTTTTATTTGTTTAAATAATCAAATGTATTTATCGTACTTTAGTGGTTCAAATGTGATTCCATGTAACTAAAAGTAAGCAACTTACATGTCGATATCTATACACGTTTAATAGGTTATCTATTGAATATTTGTTATATAGATTAGTAAAATGTGACTTTCGGTCGCATAAACTATTAAAAATATTATGTTTGATCGTATATAGTGAACTACCGCTTATAATTGTTAAAAATAAAATAAATTTACATGGATATGGATAATTATCCATTAACCCGCTTCACCCGACGGATATGGATATGGATGGATGAAAAGTAAAAAAAATAAATGGATATGGATATGGATACGGCCTCACCCGATCCATATCCAATCCATTGCCATCCCTAGCCGTGAGGGCAGGTAAGGATGATTGTGCGGTATTATTCTTATATGTAGGGCTATACATACTACTAGTCAGATTTGTGATATCCCCTTCTGATGGAGGTTGGGTAACAACCGGAGTTGTCACCGACGAAGTTTCTTTCGAAGCATCCGCCTCCATGACTTTGGTCTCATGGGACTCTGACAGAGTAGTAGAACTACCCGTTTGTTTAGTTCTCGCAGAGATATTGCTATCCCCGACTCCTGAAATCATTGATATACCATGAGGTGGCACATCTCTTTCAGTTAAAGACTCTTCCTCCAGACCCTGAGATTCAGAATCCGGAAGAGAAGTGGTTTGAACCAATGGATCACTTTCATGAACCAAGGGAACAGTCTGCTGGAAGTCTGATAAATATCCCGAAGGATTGTCATGTTGACTTTTTTTCATGGGACGCAGCAGATCTTCCTCATCAAGATAAGCCGGACCTCGAGACCATGTTGTACGTTGAGGCACAGGAGGATTTCCAGCCGATACGCAGGGTGCCTTTTCAAGATTTTTTGGCTCCCCTTCGGCCTTCCTGGACTTCAATGATTGAGTGTCCTCAATCGATTGAGTCAACGCAGACTTTACTGCAGAGGAAGACTTTACTTCCTTAGATGTAGAAGCATCTTGCTTTGTGGGATTTATTCTTAAGTCCTCTTTAGATTGGATGGGCTTAGTGGTCTTTTTACCATCCGTGCATTTAGATCTCTTGCCTACCAAAGCTTGCGCTTCATTTAGTGTAGGCTTACTGTTATTCTTGGATGTGATACGGAGATGGGTGAAGGTGACCTAATTGGCTCTAGGTCTTGGTCCGTATCACCAATGGTTGGAGTAATTGTTTGGCGGACGATGGGTGTCAAAGTCCTAGATCTAGTTACTCGTTGGGTTGGCGGAGTCTGAATCATCTCATCCGGCATGTATCGAGTTCTCTTTGGAGAATGTTTAGGAGATGATTCAGATGTTGTTGCTGAAGTGTCACTGCTTACTTCGGGTGTTGTGGAAAGGGTTGGTTCAATCCTAGTTGAACTAGGTTCCCTGATCCTCATGGGCTGAGCTTGGTGTGCTACCCTAGATCGTTTGAGGTTCACCCTAAGTGGAGGATTAGTTGGCCCGGATGGTTGAACTACAGGTTCCTCTACAACCTCTGGGGCTGGAACCACGACAGGTTCAACTTGTTCTTGTTGTACCGGGTTCGGAAGAGGTATTCCTACAACCTGAAAATAAGAACGCATAAGAGCGTCTTGGGGTTCAGCTAGCCTCACTAGCCAATTTGGAATTGGCGCAGTGAATTGATTATCAGACACCATAGGGGTGTTCATCTTCAGCTCTCCAAACCTTTTCATCTGTAATCCATGTGTACCTGGTACAAATATATTTGCATTTCTGCAAGCATTTATAGCATCATGGATAAAGATACAGAAAAACCTTTCGCAAGGGATATAAGCACCTCTTGGCTTTTCAACCTGTGCCTGAACCAAATCCCATATAAGTTCTGCATAATCAGGATTCTCTACTCTTGTGAATGAGTAGAAAAGTTTGAGCATCGGCACAGGTAAGCTATCAGATCCACTTCTTGTCATCAACAAGCATCTGTTGATGATTGAGAATATCACATACCACCTGGTGTGCAGATACTTCTTTTGAAACTTAGCAGGTGGAACATTAGTTGCTCCAACATATCCAAGAGAAAAGATTGAAGACATCATCTGCTTTGTGGCAGGAAAAGCAGGAGCATTCTGTACAAGAGGAAGTCTGAATATCCTCCTGAAGTCTGCTTTTGTGATACTCCTGAATCCTTGTACTCCCCTCAGCCTAAATTCAAATCTGGCTGGTTCACCCTGTAGATTAGTAGCATTTGGTTGTGTGGCCTCCACAAATCTGATTGATCTGTTAAGAATATCCAAGTCTATTTCTGGCACACTAACTGTGGAGCTCAGAGCAGGCCATAAAGTATGCCTCTCTAGAATTGCAGTCCAATAATTGCAGGGAATATTGGTTTCAGAATTGATAAAGTGATTATTCGCCATTTAGCTGTATACATAAGAAATAGAAGACCACAAAATGTTATCATAAAGCACATTTCTCTATTCTTATTTCCTTTGAAATCCTTTTTATATTTTTCAAATTTTATAATTTTTATGACTTTTCTAAGATATAAAAATCATTTATTCCAAATATGAACAAATAATTGACAACCATGACATTCATATGATATTCATCTTAGTACAAAATCATCATGCAAAGTCAATTATATAACACAAGGAATCAGAACAACACTTAGTCAATTTTCAGCACAATTCAAGCAGATTCGGTATTTATGAAAACTTTAGATTCTGTAATCAAATAAGCTTGAGTTTTCATATCAGAAAGATATAGAATAAACATGTTAAGTGTTTGAAGATAAAAATCAGAAAATTTCAAGGTGCCGAATTTCAGACTCGGTATCAAGAAAGAAAACCAGATTCGGTATCTTCAACAATTAACAGAAAGTCACTCAAACATGCATATTCTATCACATATCATGTAATTTCACAACCATGATCAATTAACCATTCAATTACAAGCATATTAACATGTTAATTGTATGAACAAACTCGGTATCAGGATAAGAACACATTCGGTAGATACAGAATTCATCAAATAAGCAATTAAACATGTAATCAGGCTCGGTCAAATGATAGATCAGTCAATTTAACTCAGATTAGACAAGATTTCATGTTGATTTTCCAAATCAATTGAGTTTAATCAAAGATTAATTGAAATCGACTCAGACTCGGTATAATCAACAAGATTTCAAAAATTAAAGGTCATAATCCAGTTATTTTTGATCTTTTCTGGTTGATAAAAACTTAATTATCTCAGATCTACAATTATATATCTTAAACATTGATTAAAATGAACAATTACCAAGGATTTGAAGAAACAGAATGACGGACTCGGTAGAATTAGGCAGATTCGGTATAATCAACAGACTCGGTAGGTAATTAATAACAGTAAGAGAGTAATGTTTGACTTTGACTCTCCTTTTATAGATACCGAAGGTAAAATACCGAATGGGCTTTACAGAATGGGCCTAATATACCGAATACAGTCCAATTTTTCAAAACTTTAATAATTTTACTCCAAATCTTGACAAATTGATTTTTCCTCTTGAAATCCATTTCAATCTTTTCATGAAAAACAATTCTGAGACAATTATTGAAAACTTTGAACTTACCGAATTTGTACTGTTGGTTGTCAGACTCGGTAAAATGCTAAAAATAGCATTTATTCAGTAAAATTTAAATAATATTTTGGATTTTATCTTTTCCAATTTTTATGAATTTTTCAAAATAAGATTTGTACTTAAAAGAACTTTGAATTTTATACAAAGTACAAATCTTCAGTGATACCAATTGTTGACACGGGTTGCATACTGAGATGTATACAAGCCATAGTGAATTATTTCAGATAAAAACAAAGAAATTTTGAATTCACTTTTGAAAAACAATATTTTTGAATAATTTTCTCATTTTCTCCCTTTTTCTCCCCCTCAAAATGTGATATACAAGAAAGTAAATCAGCATTTTGATTATGTTCCCAAGAAAATGAATTAACTCCCCCTTGAAATAGGGTATCAATGAGTTACCTCCCCCTTGCGTAACCATTGAATAAATATATCTAGGAAGTTATCATTAATCTAAAGGCAGTCCCTTAAAGAAAAATTATCTAAAGCACTGAAACTTAGTTGCTCCCCCTAGAAAGTATATACTCCCCCTAAACACAAGATCCCAAAAATAAGTCCCAACAGATCTAAGGAATATCAAGCACTATACTCTACCATGCCAATCTCTTTGATCATGAATTTTAGCCTAAGTTCATCTAAAGGTTTAGTGAACATGTCAGCTAATTGCACTTTAGTAGGCACAAAGTATAACTCTACATCCCCTTTCTCTACATGGTCCTTAATGAAATGATAACGAATATCTATGTGTTTAATTTTAGAATGATGAACCGGGTTGCTTGTTATTGCAATAACACTTTGTGAATCACAATAGATCGGGGTCTTAGAAATCTTAAAGCCATAGTCCAAGAGTTGAGTTTGCATCCACAAAACTTGTGAACAACAGTAAGCTGCAGCAATGTACTCAGACTCAGCTGTTGATAAAGACACATAGTTTTGCTTTTTGGATGACCAACCAACTAGCCTATTCCCCAACATTTGAATTGATCCAGATGTGCTTTTTCTATCAACATGGCAACCACCATGATCCGCATCAGTATAAGCAGTGAGATTGAAATCGGATCCATGAGGATACCAGATCCCAAGGTTAGGTGTACCTTTAAGGTATTGAAAAATCCTAACAACCGCTTTATAGTGAGATTTCTTAGGGTTGGACTGAAAGCGGGCACAGACAATTACGGCAAGTGTAATGTCTGGTCGACTTGCAGTCAGATACATTAAAGAACCAACCATGCTTCGATAAAGCGTAAAATCAAAGGGTTCCCCATTAGTATCAGCATCCAGTAAAGTCCTCATTGGGGTTGTCATTGGTTTTAAAGCAGTCATTTTAAAATATTTTAGCATATCATTGATATACTTTGTTTGACTGATAAAAATCCCATTTGGCAATTGTTTTACTTGTAACCCCAAGAAGAAAATTCTTTGCATAAGGCCGGGGACGTGGAACCAAAAATAATATCATCAACGTAAATTTGAACCAAGAGAATGTGACCGTGGTTTTTATGGATGAATAGCGTTGTATCAATCGTTCCACGAGAGAAGTCATTGTCCAGCAAATACTTTGTTAAGGTCTCGTACCATGCACGCAGTGCTTGCTTTAGACCGTATAATGCTTTCTCCAAGTAGTAAACGTGGTTTGGATGAATGGGATTGACAAAGCCTTCTGGTTGATCAACATAGACTTCCTCTTGAAGATAACCATTCAGAAAAGCAGTTTTGACATCCATTTGAAACACCGTGAACTTCATATGAGAAGCAAATGCAAGGAAAAGACGAATTACCTCAATCCTAGCAATCGGAGCAAACGTTTCGTCATAATCAATGCCCTCTTGTTGTCAATATCCTTTGGCCACAAGATGTGCCTTATTTCGAACCACAATTCCATCAGAATCCTTCTTGTTCTTGAAAATCCACTTAACCCCTATTGGTCGTTGAATCGTTGGTCTTGGAACTAATCGCCATACTTTCAATCATTCAAATTGATTGATCTCGTCTTGCATTGAAACTACCCAGTATGGATCTAGTAAAGCTTGAGCAACTGTAGCTGGTTCAATCTTACTAAGAAAGGCTGTGAATAGACACATATTCTGAGTAGCCCTTCGAGTTGAAACTGGAGCAGATGCGTCACCAATAATAAGATCTATTGGATGACTTTTAGTCCATCGGGTGTGGGGAAGAGGTTGAACATCAATTGTATCCATCAGAACATCAACCATTGTTGACGTTGAGCCTTGATCTGCTTGATCTGATGTAACATTATCTAATGGATTCAATAGAGTATCTGGAGAAACAGCTGGAGTTGTATCAAATGATGAATCTTGATCTTGTTCAAGATTATCAGTAACAGGAGGTTGGAGGGAGGATGAAGAAGCAACAGGTGAATCAGTTGGTGTTGAATCTTCATCAAAAAGACTTTGAAGAGTCTCCACAGTAGTTGACTGTGATGGTGTAACCGGTACGGCTTGAACATTTGAATCCCATTTAGGAGTATAAAGACTATCAAACAAGATATCTAGTTCCTCTGATGTAACCGTAGGAACACCCTTCTTCGAGAAAATTGAGTTTTACGCGGAAGAAATAGTAGCCAGGTTAGGATCGGGTTTTGAACTGAGTTGTTCAAAAGCCATTCCCGAAAATTCATCGAACTTGACATTAATGCTCTCTTTAATCATCTTTGTCCGCTTATGATAAACACGATAAGCAACTTTGTTCGAGGAATAACCAAGAAATATGGCCTGATCGCCATGAGGATCAAACTTTCCGAGGCTGTCAAAATCGTTAATCACATAGCATATACAACCAAAAACACGGAAATATTTGACATTCGGGCGTCTACCATATAATAACTCATATGGAGTTTTATCAAAATGTTTGTTTACAATACAACTATTTTGGGTATAGCATGCAGTTGAAATGGCCTCCCCCCACAATACAAATATTTGACATTCGGGCGACTACTCCATTTTGTTGGGGGGTCCGAGCAGCAGAGAACTGATGTTCAATGCCTTGGTCTTTCAAATAACTATCAAGCGGGTCATTCTTAAATTTCGTCCCATTATCAGTTCTGATGCTCTTAACATGTTTGTTAAAAGAGCGTTGAATCTTTTTAATGAACTCAATGATAATGGCGGGGGTTTCTGACTTAGTTCGCAAAAGAAAAATCCATGTAAATCGGGTATAGTCATCAACAATGACAAGCACATGTTTCTTGCCACCGAGGCTAGAAATACGCATGGGTCCACATAAGTCCATATGCAATAATTGCAAAGACGATGAAGTACTGGGATTTTGCTTAAGCGGATGATTGGTCCGTTTCAGCTTACCCATCGCACATGATGGACACACATGATGCTTATCATATTGAAAGGTTGGAATACCATCAACTAAATCTTTAGAGACTAGTCGATTGATACCCTTGTAATTCAGGTGTGACATCCGATGATGCCATAACCATGAATTTTCTTTGGTAGAACGAGTGGCCAAACACATGGTTGCATGTGATGGTGCATCATTGAGGTCAATAGTATATAGTGAAGCATAACGTTTACCAACAAGAAGATCATTCCCTTCGGTGGATTGCACCGAGCATTGTTGACGTTCAAACAAAACTTTGAGATCTCCATCGCAGAATTGGCTCACACTAAATAAACTGCACCCCAAACCCTCAACATATGAAACCCGTTTGATTGTTATGCCATTTTGCACAAAATCTCCGTAACCCGTTATTGCTGCAATCTCATCGTTTCCGAATGTAACCGTTCCTAGGAATTTGTCAATGAAGTTGACAAGCAAGGATTTATCGCCCGTCATGTGTCGAGAACAACCGGAATTGATATACCAAACATAGACGTCGAAACCCTGTAAATGTAAATTTCCTAGAGTTTAGGTACCCAAAGTTTCTTGGGTCCTTTTCGGTTAGTACCAGCAATAAACTTTGGATTAACAACTTGTAGCGACCCCGACAAATCGTCAATTGACGGCGTCGACTACTTAGGTCCCGTTGCGTGGTCATAGGTCTTTAACGTGACATTTTACCAAATATATGTCGCATTCCTTTCAAAAATAAAGATTGTTTCAAAGTTTACAAGAATTGTTCATCCAAAAGTTACGTTACAAAGTTATAGTTACATGTGAAACCTATGCGACACAGTTTTAAAGAAAGTCAAAAGACGCTCCATGAAATGCATGTATACTCGACATCCAATGCAAGTATCAAAATAATGAGCGGAAGCATGTTTCACATAGCGTTCAAAGACCTGAGAAAAACATAGAAATCTGTCAACGAAAATGTTGGTGAAATCATAGGTTTAAGTAAGTAAGTACAAGTGAACCACAAGATTTGCATCAATGAAATAATAGTAATACATTCCAAAAGTTTGTTTCACGAGCACCCAATTATCAATGCTTAACATTCCTTCCATAGAACCCCATCACTTAGTGCTAGAACATACACTGTTTCTCGAAAATATATTTCATTCGTAAACGGTAGCGAACCGTTTAAATGAGGGTTTGTCAAACCCATATGGATCCATACAACATAAGTTCTCGCTTACACCCGGCAAGTGTAACTAATGATAATCGAATTGAGGATTTTGTTCTAAACTCGTATGTAGAATGTTTGTTTTCCTGTACTTGTGTTCACTTAGTAAAGAAATGTTTATTTTTTCTCATCCCAAATGTAAGTTCAAAAAGAGTAAAAGTGGGACTATGATCTCACCTTGAGTGCACGAGTAGTAAAGTACTTCAACAAGTAAACGTGTGCAAAGAACAATGCTAGTCTTGACCTAAACAATAGGTTGTATCAATAACGGTAAACACGATAGGTCAAAGATGTTCAATTAGTCCTATGGCTCGTTAAGACTCGATCATAATAGCATTTGAATCAAATTGTCATGTTTCATGCAAGGTACAAGTATAAAAACATGTTAGAACGATTGCACAAATATTTGGTTAAGTTTGATTAAAAGTCAACTTGGTCGGGTCAAAGTCAACGAAAAAGTCAACATGTTCGGGTCGGGTCCCGAACTATTTTTCTGAGGTTTTTAATCATATATGAGCATGTTAGAACAAGTTTCATGTGAATCGGAGGTCCGTAGTATGCCAAACATTTTTCGTATTTTGGACATGGAGGTCAGAGCCTGGACACGGCTTATGCCGCGCCGCGGCCCACAATTGTCGCGCCGCGACAATACACGGGAGCTGGTACCTGGCCAGTTTCAAATGTTCAAGTCTTGATCCAAAATTCGTTTTAGCACAAAATGCAAACCGTAAACATTTAGAACTCGCACCTTATATCGTTGGAAAGCTCTTTTGACAAAGAACATAACTAAACATGTTTCATCAAACAAAAACATCATTTCCAATGATCGATTTCTCGTCATGTGATCATTTAAAGTCCATTTTCAAGTTTCAAGTTCACAAAATGCATTTTAAGTTTCAGGAATCCAATTCACACATATGATATGCCGTTTTGAAGGTAATGAAACATGCATTACAACTAAACACTAACAATTAACATTTCATGGTATTCAAGCATCAAAAAGTTCATCTCAAGAACGATCAAACCCTAATCAAGAATCACAAAATCATTAATCATGTTTTTGAAGTTTTACAAATCAACCTACACATCAAAATAAAGCTAGTGATACTAGTAACACAATTAAAACATGAACTTTAACGATTTAACAACATTTAATCTTCCAAAATCAAAGATTAAGCAAACCCATTTTCAAGTGTTCAAACTAGTTACTCAAAACAACAAATCGAACAAACAAAACATATATTCATGTTATACACGAGCCATAGACACTAATTAACACTTTTATAATTCAAAAACATCAAGAACACAAAATCTAGTAATTTTAGAAAGTTACCCAAATGAGATGAAATTGGTATCAAGTCGAAGAGGATGAAGAGAGGATTCCAAATATGTAATTTGTTTTGATGTTAGCCTCCAAATCCGAAATTAGATGATGAATCTTGGTTGAGTTCTTGAGAGGAAAATGGAAGTATGAAAAGAGAGAAAGAGAGAAAATGAGAGGAGGAGGTTGAAGGTTTGACTAGTTGACCTAGTCAAATCTTTGGCCTCTTTGCAAGTTTAGTCCCTCTAGTTCGGGTGCGGGTGCGTGAATTAACCAAACGAATTATTTTGAATTACACGAGAGTACGAGAGATGTTAAAATCCAATAACGAAAATATTTTAAGAAGGTTAGCTAATGGAGGCTATGAATCGAGATACTGAGGATAATATTACAATAAAAAGACGGGCGTTAAAATAATTTAACGGAAAAATGCGGGATGTTACATTACCCACACCTTAAAAGAAATTTCGTCCCGAAATTTAGTTGGAAGCAATAGTCGTTGCTTCTTACTCGAGACCTTACGTTGCCAATGCTATGAATAAGTGAAGATACATCCTTGGGCATTCCCACAAATTTTGACAGTCGAGATTTCAGTTTGTATTAAGACTTGGTTTTACGATCCAAAATTTCAACCAGTTTCCCATGAAGGGGAGTTTGCCATCAATAGTAAGTTTATCTAGGAGAGTAGCACGTTCCTGTTCCGTAGGACACGTCTCTAAGTTTGTTGCATGGAACGTAGAGTAAACGGAAATTTAATTGAGTCGGAAGTTCTAAACGGTAGGAGCGGTTCCAATACGCCCCAAGGTTTCAAAAGGATTAATATTTCGCGGTTTAAATTTCCCTGATTCCCGAAACGGATTTCACCTTTCCAAGGTGCGAGGTCTCAATATTACACGGTTACTGACTTGGGATTCGAGAGGTTTACGTCGAATATCGGTATAGTCCTTTTGGCGACTACGGGTCATCTTGAGTCCTTCTCAGACTTGGACGATCTCAACTGTTATTTCTTGAATGAGTTCGGATTCGGTGGTTTGCTTGCCACATGCTTTGATCCAACGAATAGGGGTATGACATTTGCGGTCATATAGGGTTTCGGAAGTGTGGCGTTAATACACGAATGGTAACTGCTGTGTGAGAGGAGACAACTAAAGGCAACAATACAAGTTTGTAACATGTCTTTCCAAGATGTGAAACGTACGTTTGTTTGGTCCGTTGATTGTGGATGATACACGGCATTCATGTTTAAACGTGTCCCTACAGTTCCTTGTAAGGCATCCCGAATTTAGAAGTGAGACGAGTATCCCGATCTGAAATTTTAATGGAGATGGTACGCCGTGCCGAGCTAGAATTTTCTTTAATACACGTTTGAACAGGTTTCGTTTCTCAAGAGGTCCGCACCGCGGAAGATCCATCGGTTCCCGAAAGTGGTTGTTAGGACTATTCACCATTGTGGCGAATACTAATATAATGTGAAGAGTTTCTCTCTCCATTGAGAAGTTTTATAAAAAGTTTCCTTACACGGAAATGCGAGCAATAAGACAGGAGTAAAATGAGAACTTAGAATAGGATGAGTTCACACCTTGAGGTAACCATGTCGTGCACTTAGTGGTCGAATGTTGAGGCTTGGTGGGATAACGAGATAGTACACGTAGTTGTATGATAAGTCAAAGAAGAGTGAAGCATCCTTGGATTGGGTGTTATCTTAAGTTCCAGTAATATCAGGCGGAAAATGGTGAAATAACAGGGCTATGTAACGTGGCACGTGTTGATGAGAAGGTTGATCGGGTCCATGATTAAGTATTCAAATTTATCGAGCAAATTAACGAATTTCAGTTCCCTTGATTTCGAGTCGAGAGAGTATGTCTTTCGGGCGTTCAAGTAGAAATATTTCCATATTTGAGTTCCAGTGTGCTAAACGAATTTAGCTAGTAAGGTTTGTGTGAAAGATCATGTTCAAAGTTCAGACACGGAGAGGTTTAAATTTTTCCCTCAGTGAGTTAACGAGTTTAAAGGTCGTGCAACACGAGAAAAGTCGGAAATGAATCTTCAGTGATAACCGGCGAGATCTAAGATTTTACGAATACAAGTCTGAGTCGTGAGGGTTTCCCGATTACGTGTGGTTCCGATTGCGAGATGTATTGAGATACTTTGACCACTAACAACATGGTCTAAAAATTGAACTTCGTTTAACCAAAATTCTCACTTGGAGAATTCGGTATAGAGTTGCTCTTTTCTCAAGTGTTCGAGCGTAAGTCGGAGACATTGTTCGTTTTCTTCTTCGCTTGAATAGGTTTAGAACATCAATTATAAGTACGGTAACGATTTGTCTAAATAAGTTTGCACACGCGGCTCCGGAGGTTTATGAATACAGACGGAGCCTTAGATTAATTGAACGGTACTAAGAGAGATTTACAACTATCGTAGCGAGTTCAGAAAATGGTTTAGGAGACATCGTCTCCCTCAACCCTCAATTGATGATAACAAGGATGGAGATCGATTTGGTATACACACGAGATCCTCGTACTTGATCAAGAGGTCATTGATACGGGGAAAAAGAATATCGGTTCTTAACCGGAAATTATTTAGTTCACAATAATCTATACAAGACGATAGGGAAACATTTCTTCTTAACGAATAGGTTTTGAGCTCCTCAACTCTATAGGTGTTAAGTCAAAATTCAAATTATTCACCCAATAAGTTTAACGTACATCCTCCGATATAAATTTGGTGGCACACAATAGTTTTTCGTGGGTCACTTGAATGGCCTAAGCAATATCTAGGGGGAGTGGTGGAGTGCAAGGAGTACGAGTCAAAGTCTTGGTTATAAAACGTCTAACGATAACCGAATCGAATAAGTATGAAATATGCGGGTTGTTGTGAAGAAACGTACCCGTGACTAGTCCATCGTCGTCTCGGGCATCCTAGGTGTCGATGTTGAAAGTTCAACGGCGGGCGTTGGGGTTGGCTTTCTTCTTTGGGCACGCATTCCTATAATGACCCGGTTGGCCACATTCGAAACAAACAACCGCCCTTGGCGCATTGGGCGTCTTTTGAGCGACGGTAATGGTACTTTTACAAATATGGGCCACATGGCCACTTCTTTGACACCTGATGCAAAATGGTTTGCCACATTCACCCAAATGATGTTTGCGACATTCGTTACAGTAGGGCAGGTTTCCGGCATACCCTTTCTTGCCGTCGGAGGTGAAGGACTTCTTGGTGAAGTTGTTGTTGTAGTTGCTCGATGGAGAGGCTTCCCATTTTCTTTTGTTGTTACCCGGTTGGTCCTCGGCCGTAGGTGTCGGCGCTTCAATTTCATTCACTGTTTTTATAGATTGGCGGGCCATCGTTAAAGCCTCTTGTAGGTTGGCGGGTTTGGATGACATTAACCCGTGTTGAACGCTCTTCGGGAGGCCATCCATGTAAAGTTCGACTCTTAGGGATTCGGGAGTCATGAGATTTGGACACATTAAGACTAGTTCGGTAAACCGTTGATTATAAGCTTCGAGGTCATTCCCGACCGTTTTTAAATTCCTTAGACCCTGTTCGAGCCTTCGAGTCTCGTCGCGCGGGAAGTATTCGGTGATCATTCTTTCTCTTAATTCGGTCCAAGAGAGTGTAAGGGCCTCATCGATACCCACTGATTTTACATACTTGTTCCACCATGAGAGAGCAACACCGGTGAAAGTGAGGGTGGAAAACTTGACCTTATCTTGGTCCTGACAACCGCTTATGTTAAAAACGGCTTCCGTTTGTTCGAACCATCGGGTGAGAGCAATCGGTCCCCCGGTTCCATCGAAAGTGGGAGGTTTGTACCCCATGAAGTTTTTGTAGGAGCACCCCTCGTTTGAATTATCGGCTCCATGATTGTTGTTGTGGTTGGAGAAGTGATCGGCCACGGCCTCACCCACGGCGGTGGCTATCATTCGTTGAAGGGCTTGTTCTAAAGTTTCGGGAAGGGTATTGTGTTGACCTTGGTGAGCCATTGTTCCTTCATGACACAAGAATATCGTTGATTAGTATTCTTAACAATACTAATCGTGATATGGAATAATGATGAAGAGAAAATTTTCCTTGATTCGCCTTAAATTCTTTATGTCGTAATGTCGGAACGTTCATATGAGTCACCGTAATATAATCCCGGCAATTATATTACCCTGATTCATATGTGCATTCGACATTATTCTATAAAGTCAAGGTGGCGCGTCAATCAAATTAAACAACGAAAGATTTAGATGAAGCGAGAGTTAGTTATGAGTAGAAACGTTCGAGTATAAATGCACAAATAGTCAAGTAATTCCTACTTCATGTCTATATGCCGGTTGTAGTCTAGATTCACTAATGTAACCTATGACTCGGGGTTGACACCAATGAACTCTAAATCCCTACAACCAATGCTCTGATACCACTTGTAGCGACCCCGACAAATCGTCAATTGACGGCGTCGACTACTTAGGTCCCGTTGCATGGTCATAGGTCTTTAACGTGACATTTGACCAAAGATATGTCGCATTCCTTTCAAAAATAAAGATTGTTTCAAAGTTTACAAGAATTGTTCATGAAAGGACCCGTTCATATACATTATAAACGATTCACAATAGTTGATTACATTGCGAGGTATTTGACCTCTATATGATACATTTTACAAACATTGCATTCGTTTTTAAAAGACAATCTTTCTTTACATCGAAAATTGACATGTATGCATACCATTTCATAATATCCAAACTATAAATGACCTAATCTGTCATTTACTTAATAATAATCTTTAATGAACTTCAACGACTCGAATGCAACGTCTTTTGAAATATGTCATGAATGACTCCAAGTAATATCTTTAAAATGAGCTAATGCACAGCGGAAGATCTCTTTCAAACCTGAGAATAAACATGCTTTCAAGTGTCAACCAAAAGGTTGGTGAGTTCATTAGTTTATCATAATCATTTATTTCCATCATTTTAATAGACCACAAGAATTTCATTTCCAGTTCTCATAAATATACGTCCCATGCATAGAGACAAAAATAATCATTCAAATGGTGAACACCTGGTAACCGACATTAACAATATGCATATAAGAATATCCCCTATCATTCCGGGATCCTCCTTCGGACATGATATAAATTTCGAAGTACTAAAGCATCCGGTACTTTGGATGGGGTTTGTTAGGCCCAATAGATCTATCTTTAGGATTCGCGTCAATTAGGGTGTCTGTTCCCTAATTCTTAGATTACCAGACTTTAATAAAAAGGGGCATATTCGATTTCGATAATTCAACCATAGAATGTAGTTTCAATTACTTGTGTCTATTTCGTCAAACATTTATAAAAGCGCATGTATTCTCAGTCCCAAAAATATAAAGGGTAAAAAGGCAAATGAAACTCACCATACTGTATTTTGTAGTAAAAATACATATAACATCATTGAACAAGTGTAAGGTTGGCCTTGGATTCACGAACCTAAATTATTTATATATAATTATGTATTTGTCAATATTTGTCTAATACATTAAGTTAAGTCATAGTGTACCACAATCCTAATGCTCGAGTCTAGTATGCAAAGGTCGACAAAAATTAGTTTAACTCCAAATGATTTCAAAACTTTATAAATGTTTTATTATATAATTTAAATATCGTCGTTTTATATTTTTAAAATATTTTTTTTTTTAAAGATTTAATAAAGTAAATAATATAATTCGTTTATAAATAAAATTTTATATTAAAATATACTTTTATATATCTTAAGTAATAAAACTTATAAAGTTCATTTAATATCATAAAAATACTGCGATAGATTCTATTAAGGTAGTTATATAATTTGTATTACATTTCTAGTTAATAATATAGTATTGATAATAATAATAAGTAACAGTCGTGTTATTTTGGAATAATAACAATTTGATAAAAAAAAATTAAGACAACGATATTAACGACGATAATAATCATTTTTACGAAATTTTAATTGACTATAACTTTTAATCCGTCCATCAAATCTATTTGGCATCTAAAGGAAAAGTTCTTAATTTTTTTCTAGCTTTTTAAGGACATGCAAATCTTATATCTTCCTTCAACTATAATATAACAACCTTTAAGATTCGGCATAACCTATCTAAGGGCACTATCAAATTTACAAGCATGCATAATCCTATTTTCTCGAGCACTAGTCAGGGATACACTATTAGTATGTAAAAATTAAATTAGGAGTACTCACGTATCAATATTGAGGTTCAATATTGTAGGAAAGGTACGTAGACGCAATGGAGGTGACAAACACTAGTTTAACCTCACAAGCATACCCATGAACAATACCCATCACCTCCATAACCATAACTCATAATTTCCTTAGCTCTATCCCGCTCATAAAACCCGTTTTGAAATAACTCGCCCATGACCTCGTCGTAGTATTTTATGTATAATAATACTAATAATAATAATAATAACACTAACAATAATAATAATAAATATAATTATAGAGAGAGTGTGAGAGATAGATAGTTAGAAAACAATTATGATCGATCCTATATATATAGATTTATAAATAATATAATAATATAATATAATATTAATAAAAATTAAAAACATGTTGCATAGTGAGCCGCCACCAAAATATGTCGGCACAAGATTACACGTTTCGTGTAGATAGGTACACGATTCGTGTATGGTGTCTTCATGAAAGTTGTAGATTTTTGAGTTACGGTCGTTTGGACACCGGAATCACCCTTTTTCGAGTCAGTATGATTTAGTTATGATTTTTCTCGTACAAGTGCGCAGGTTTAGTGATTTCCAACATTTTAACTTTCAATCTTGTGATGAAATGTTGTAGTCTTTTGGTGCTCATTAGAAATCTTTATTTTATATTTATTTTTATTTTTATATCATTGAAAATCCATAAAAATATTTTATAATCAAATTCTATTATATCGAAAAAAATGTGTTTGTACTAAATTGAATAAATATAATTTAGTTTTCCAGAATTAGTTATATTCAAAATCATTCTTTAAAAGGTTTCATCTATATCGTAAAACGTCTTCAATATTAAGAAAACTAAATAATTAACCTACCAAGTGACACAAGTCAATCATTGCAAGGTACGCTTTTGATAATTAAACGAGACTCTCCGCTAACCTCTGTCTAATCCTCAATAATAACACTTTTGTTCTTACATGGAATCACTTTACTAAATATTCCGAATACCGTTAAAAGTAAGAGTTTTCTAATTCAAGTGGACCTCATAACAAAGACTCGTAATTATAATTCAATGTACCTGATAAATCAATCACTTGATATTATCTTTTAATCTCATTGATAAACTTACATCGAACAAATACGTTCAAGTAAAGTATTATTCACTAACTACTGTGATAGCATTTCTATGTTCATAAAATAGATCTCGTAGCTTATATTCATATCAACTAATTCGTTCAATGCTTTCAAGTCACATAATAATCTCATAATCTATTTTTGTATCACCAAGCTCTTAAATGTTTTATCAATATTTCTTAGCTTAAAAAAAATACACATATGTACATACACATACATTTCTATTTACACATTTTTGTTCGTGAATCGTCAGACATGGTCAAAGGGTAATTGATTACATGAATATAGTTTTCAAACTTTTCGAGACTCAACATTACAGATTTTGCTTATCGTGTCGGATACATATAAAGATTAAAGTTTAAATTTGATCGGAAATTTCCGGGTCACTACAGTACCTACCCGTTAAAAGAAATTTCGTCCCGAAATTTGATAGAGGTCGTCATAGCTAATAGTAAGAATGTTATTATGACGAATATAAGCTGATACATAGAGTTTTATCATGATTTAGAAGTACGGATAAAATAATTCGATTTCTCGAAGCGTATGAGTGAAGCTATCGTAAAAGAGCGAAATGAGTAAATGTAGATTTGTTTTAACTGATGACGTAGCTATGATTGATTTCCAGAATTTAAGGGATTTAAAGAAAATTTTCGTAATAAGATTTGGTTCTTCGGCGACTTAGGAAATCAGGATCTTCTTTGAGTAAATGTAATAATCTGTTCCGATTGCTCTGTCGGATATTTTTCTATAAATCCACCCTCTTTGTTTCCTTACAACTCACACCTTCTATTCTTTCTCCTCAGTTCATACTTTAAAACATTCGTCAATATGCTCCATCCCATTTTGATCCTTGATATACTCTTAATTTTTACATCTGTCATCCTTCTCTTTCATCTACCACCGGAAGATTTTATTTACTTCTACTATTATCTTGGGGTTATAGTGTTATTAATTTTTCCGTGCCTTTACGTGGCAATACGTATTGATATGCACGGTTTGTAGCTTCAGGGTGGTTGTTGAGTTTTATATCTTCCCTTATATTTCGATGCCCCTGCATCTGTCTTCTATAATCATTGTCACCCATAATTAATATTCTCTTTTATTTTCTGCGGTTTATGCTCCAATTTCTAGTTTGGAGCTTCATTCTTTCGTTTCCTCTTCCCGTCCTCGAGTCAAGCGAGTAATGGTCCAGAATTTGCAGTTATGAATTTCGGAATGAACATAGTTAATGTTCTAAGAAGGAAATCTTAATGATGCGATTTTGACTTGTCAAATTACCAGAATATCCTGTAAAAGATCGAATCATCAAGAAATATTTTCTTGCTATGTTTAAGGATTAGATCGAATGTAAGAGTCGTGTAAATGGCACATGATGATGGTGCTGTGAATCATCACATCCCATTAGAAACTTAACATGACCTACTGTAATATAATGACGTTGATCAAGTGTCATTATATTATATTAACTCATGTATCAGTTCCCAACACTACTTCAAAAACATTCATATTCGAATTTTTCAGTATTTAGAAACTAACACAGTTTCTTTTTATGTTGCAGATATTACAGAGAGATAATTGATTTCAAATGAGAATACTTATGAAAATATCTTCAGAATTATAAAGGATATTTATAATGAAAGATACTATGATATCTTAGAATATTCAAGATATGATGATGATGAATAATATTTGTCTGTGGAGATTTAGAATAAGAAATAAGGTGTTCGCTAACGAGTTCAGCAGGCACTGAATCATTTGGATCCTTTGAAGGCAGATTCAGTCTCTGTGATTTGTCCATGGCTTCCTTCATACTTTGCTCAATCCATTTTTCAGTACCAAATCCTTTCTTTTTCTGAGCTTTACCAACTCACTATCTTTTATCATCAAACTTTTGACCGTTTAAACCATCTACCATTTTTATGTTTCCTCTGCATTTAATGCAATAATATCTGAATCTCTGGTTATCAATCTGAGGTGGGTTCAGAAGAATCGTGTTTTAGATGATTAAACGCTGGTGGTAATATGGTGGAATATGAAAGGTTCCCCAGTAATAATGACGAAAGGGCAACGTATCTATCAGGGTTATAATAAGACTGGTCCGACTGAAAAAATCGAAGTTGACTTGCTGGATCCGTGACAAAATTGGCTACTTTGAAAAGGAATCGAAATGTTGTTCTTGCTAGAAGAATTCGACGCAGGTACATGTTAGATTATGACTTTGGTTTCGAGAGTTTTTCAGGTACAAAACTTCGGGTAACGTGTGGTTGGATCATCATCTCAATTGTTTATTATTTGAAGTGTCTTCTAGAATTTCGGAGGGTTTTGATTGCAGATTGTCATAGTCAATATCCAAATGATGAAATCGTCCTAAATCCCGAATGATTTCTCATATCCATCTTGTGTGTTACGATTAAAAGTGATGTGCTATCACAGTTTTGAAGTCAAAGTATAGCTTTGAAAAATATAAGGATCTAAGAGTGATGATTTTGGTTGTATCTCGAGTTGAATTCTGAAATTCCCAAAATCAGAATATGTAATTAGATTCGAATGAGTATGATTGTTTTGATTTCTATAGAAGAATGTATATTGGTTTAGTTGATGATTATTGAATCAGAATTGAAGAATGTAACATATTAATTGTGATTTTATATATCTCTCGGGTATTACCTACCCGTTAAAAAAATTTCACAAATAATATTTTGAACAAGAATTCTCATTACAATCTTTATGAAAATATATGTGGGTATATTTTCTTCAGATGTAGTACAGATTCAATGAGTTAATATCATACTAAGCTCATTTGATTTTCGGATTGAATTAGAAATGAATTTTCTCTAAAACATTAGAGATTACATAAACTTTGCGGAGTATTTCACTAATGTAATCAATGCTTCAATATTTATATGTATTTCCTTAGTGAATCATGCTGATGCTCATGGAACTCTTGCTAACTTCGCAAGATACGAATATTGTTTTCTCGTAAATTTCGGGTATATCAAAGATGAAAGTGTATAATCAAACATGTTATTGAATGATACACTTGATTTATTATGAAATAAAATTCATTGAGTTGAAGCAGAGATTGTAGTTAACAATGATTAAATTGTTAACGAAGAATGTACATCATAGCAAATTAGTAATATGAATTAACCAGATAGTTAAGTTCCATACATAATAGCTTAGTACAGAAAGATTTATTATGGTAAAATTTTTTTTTTATAGAATATACATATAAATTCTTCGGAGGAACTGAGTTAATACTTCATAACTCGTTGATACAATATACTTGTTATTAATTTGTAATGGTTTCCACAGTGATTCTTGAATTGGCGAAACTTGTGAGGTTAGAGGTGCTGACGATTCTAACAATGTTGACAGCATTGACTGTGTTGGTGAGGCTATTGGTACTGCTGATGATGTTGGTAAAACAAGTCTAGCTTGTACCTTACGCACCAGTCTTGTTAGGATTTCGGTTCTTCTCTCTATCATCTCTGTCCACTCATCTGGTTTACGGTTAAGGCTGAGATAGATAATCTCTAAAACTTTAGAGATTACCTAATCACCACAGAATGTTTCTCCGATGAAGTTATGAATCAATACTTCTTCGTTTGTTGTTGTTGGTACTCCTTGGTATCTTTGGTGCGTGTGACGTTGATATCCGATATACAGATTGGGATATTGAGGTGTGTGATGCGGATGTGATTGTTGGTGGTGGTAATGATCCTGTTGATGTTAATAATGGTGGTTGATGTTGATGTCGGTGATGCTGCTGGTGCTTTTAGTATTGAGACTTGCGATGTGGATGTTACTGGCGGTACTGGTTACGCTGCTGGTGCTGCTGATGGTGTTTGTAACCTTCGCACCGTATTCTCCAAAGCCACTACCCGAGCACGAAGCTCGTTAACTTCTTCTATTACACCGGGGTGATCGTCGGTTCGGACGAGCGGATAAATATAATCAAGAATTTGGTGTAGTATATAATCGTGACGAGATACTCTGGAGATGAGAGAGAAAATGGTTTCTCGAACAGGTTCGCCGGTAAGTGCTTCAGGTTCATTGTCAATAGGGCAATTTGGTGGATGGAAAGGATCACCTTCTTCTTGTCTCCAATAATTGAGGAGGCTACGAACCCATCCCCATTTCATCCAGAATAGGTGATGACTGATTGGTTGATCTATTCCGGTCATACTGCTTTCGGAGCTGGAATGAGACTCCATATCGGAATAGCTGTCGTAATCTGAGGAATTCGAACTGGTTGAGGGATCCATCTCGTATGATCAAGGGAATGAATTTTTGATATGAAATAGATTATAGGAGTTAGATTTGATATCTTTCTATACATAATTTACATATGTATATATAATACCAAAATCCCATAAATTACGGAGAATCTTTGAAAAATGTCAGTCAAAGTTCACAGTATCAGATATGCTAAGATAAGAATTCGTCTATACACTATTATGCAATAAATGCAGGAAAGCGCGTCTAGACTTAAAAATGATAAGCAGGTAATTTTCGACACGAAATGATAAGCAAAACTTTTGACATGCAGACACGGTCGAAGTCCAGACTCACTAATGTATCCTAACGACTTATCAGTTAGACACACTAATGCAGACCTGGTTCGCTAAGACCACCGCTCTGATACCAACTGAAAGGACCCGTTCATATACATTATAAACGATTCACAATAGTTGATTACATTGCGAGGTATTTGACCTCTATATGATACATTTTACAAACATTGCATTCGTTTTTAAAAGACAATCTTTCTTTACATCGAAAATTGACATGTATGCATACCATTTCATAATATCCAAACTATAAATGACCTAATCTGTCATTTACTTAATAATAATCTTTAATGAACTTCAACGACTCGAATGCAACGTCTTTTGAAATATGTCATGAATGACTCCAAGTAATATCTTTAAAATGAGCTAATGCACAGCGGAAGATCTCTTTCAAACCTGAGAATAAACATGCTTTCAAGTGTCAACCAAAAGGTTGGTGAGTTCATTAGTTTATCATAATCATTTATTTCCATCATTTTAATAGACCACAAGAATTTCATTTCCAGTTCTCATAAATATACGTCCCATGCATAGAGACAAAAATAATCATTCAAATGGTGAACACCTGGTAACCGACATTAACAATATGCATATAAGAATATCCCCTATCATTCCGGGATCCTCCTTCGGACATGATATAAATTTCGAAGTACTAAAGCATCCGGTACTTTGGATGGGGTTTGTTAGGCCCAATAGATCTATCTTTAGGATTCGCGTCAATTAGGGTGTCTGTTCCCTAATTCTTAGATTACCAGACTTTAATAAAAAGGGGCATATTCGATTTCGATAATTCAACCATAGAATGTAGTTTCAATTACTTGTGTCTATTTCGTCAAACATTTATAAAAGCGCATGTATTCTCAGTCCCAAAAATATAAAGGGTAAAAAGGCAAATGAAACTCACCATACTGTATTTTGTAGTAAAAATACATATAACATCATTGAACAAGTGTAAGGTTGGCCTTAGATTCACGAACCTAAATTATTTATATATAATTATGTATTTGTCAATATTTGTCTAATACATTAAGTTAAGTCATAGTGTACCACAATCCTAATGCTCGAGTCTAGTATGCAAAGGTCGACAAAAATTAGTTTAACTCCAAATGATTTCAAAACTTTATAAATGTTTTATTATATAATTTAAATATCGTCGTTTTATATTTTTAAAATATTTTTTTTTTAAAGATTTAATAAAGTAAATAATATAATTCGTTTATAAATAAAATTTTATATTAAAATATACTTTTATATATCTTAAGTAATAAAACTTATAAAGTTCATTTAATATCATAAAAATACTGCGATAGATTCTATTAAGGTAGTTATATAATTTGTATTACATTTCTAGTTAATAATATAGTATTGATAATAATAATAAGTAACAGTCGTGTTATTTTGGAATAATAACAATTTGATAAAAAAAAATTAAGACAACGATATTAACGACGATAATAATCATTTTTACGAAATTTTAATTGACTATAACTTTTAATCCGTCCATCAAATCTATTTGGCATCTAAAGGAAAAGTTCTTAATTTTTTTCTAGCTTTTTAAGGACATGCAAATCTTATATCTTCCTTCAACTATAATATAACAACCTTTAAGATTCGGCATAACCTATCTAAGGGCACTATCAAATTTACAAGCATGCATAATCCTATTTTCTCGAGCACTAGTCAGGGATACACTATTAGTATGTAAAAATTAAATTAGGAGTACTCACGTATCAATATTGAGGTTCAATATTGTAGGAAAGGTACGTAGACGCAATGGAGGTGACAAACACTAGTTTAACCTCACAAGCATACCCATGAACAATACCCATCACCTCCATAACCATAACTCATAATTTCCTTAGCTCTATCCCGCTCATAAAACCCGTTTTGAAATAACTCGCCCATGACCTCGTCGTAGTATTTTATGTATAATAATACTAATAATAATAATAATAACACTAACAATAATAATAATAAATATAATTATAGAGAGAGTGTGAGAGATAGATAGTTAGAAAACAATTATGATCGATCCTATATATATAGATTTATAAATAATATAATAATATAATATAATATTAATAAAAATTAAAAACATGTTGCATAGTGAGCCGCCACCAAAATATGTCGGCACAAGATTACACGTTTCGTGTAGATAGGTACACGATTCGTGTATGGTGTCTTCATGAAAGTTGTAGATTTTTGAGTTACGGTCGTTTGGACACCGGAATCACCCTTTTTCGAGTCAGTATGATTTAGTTATGATTTTTCTCGTACAAGTGCGCAGGTTTAGTGATTTCCAACATTTTAACTTTCAATCTTGTGATGAAATGTTGTAGTCTTTTGGTGCTCATTAGAAATCTTTATTTTATATTTATTTTTATTTTTATATCATTGAAAATCCATAAAAATATTTTATAATCAAATTCTATTATATCGAAAAAAATGTGTTTGTACTAAATTGAATAAATATAATTTAGTTTTCCAGAATTAGTTATATTCAAAATCCTTCTTTAAAAGGTTTCATCTATATCGTAAAACGTCTTCAATATTAAGAAAACTAAATAATTAACCTACCAAGTGACACAAGTCAATCATTGCAAGGTACGCTTTTGATAATTAAACGAGACTCTCCGCTAACCTCTGTCTAATCCTCAATAATAACACTTTTGTTCTTACATGGAATCACTTTACTAAATATTCCGAATACCGTTAAAAGTAAGAGTTTTCTAATTCAAGTGGACCTCATAACAAAGACTCGTAATTATAATTCAATGTACCTAATAAATCAATCACTTGATATTATCTTTTAATCTCATTGATAAACTTACATCGAACAAATACGTTCAAGTAAAGTATTATTCACTAACTACTGTGATAGCATTTCTATGTTCATAAAATAGATCTCGTAGCTTATATTCATATCAACTAATTCGTTCAATGCTTTCAAGTCACATAATAATCTCATAATCTATTTTTGTATCACCAAGCTCTTAAATGTTTTATCAATATTTCTTAGCTTAAAAAAAATACACATATGTACATACACATACATTTCTATTTACACATTTTTGTTCGTGAATCGTCAGACATGGTCAAAGGGTAATTGATTACATGAATATAGTTTTCAAACTTTTCGAGACTCAACATTACAGATTTTGCTTATCGTGTCGGATACATATAAAGATTAAAGTTTAAATTTGATCGGAAATTTCCGGGTCACTACAGTTCATCCAAAAGTTACGTTACAAAGTTATAGTTACATGTGAAACCTATGCGACACAGTTTTAAAGAAAGTCAAAAGACGCTCCATGAAATGCATGTATACTCGACATCCAATGCAAGTATCAAAATAATGAGCGGAAGCATGTTTCACATAGCGTTCAAAGACCTGAGAAAAACATAGAAATCTGTCAACGAAAACGTTGGTGAAATCATAGGTTTAAGTAAGTAAGTACAAGTGAACCACAAGATTTGCATCAATGAAATAATAGTAATACATTCCAAAAGTTTGTTTCACGAGCACCCAATTATCAATGCTTAACATTCCTTCCATAGAACCCCATCACTTAGTGCTAGAACATACACTGTTTCTCGAAAATATATTTCATTCGTAAACGGTAGCGAACCGTTTAAATGAGGGTTTGTCAAACCCATATGGATCCATACAACATAAGTTCTCGCTTACACCCGGCAAGTGTAACTAATGATAATCGAATTGAGGATTTTGTTCTAAACTCGTATGTAGAATGTTTGTTTTCCTGTACTTGTGTTCACTTAGTAAAGAAATGTTTATGTTTTCTCATCCCAAATGTAAGTTCAAAAAGAGTAAAAGTGGGACTATGATCTCACCTTGAGTGCACGAGTAGTAAAGTACTTCAACAAGTAAACGTGTGCAAAGAACAATGCTAGTCTTGACCTAAACAATAGGTTGTATCAATAACGGTAAACACGATAGGTCAAAGATGTTCAATTAGTCCTATGGCTCGTTAAGACTCGATCATAATAGCATTTGAATCAAATTGTCATGTTTCATGCAAGGTACAAGTATAAAAACATGTTAGAACGATTGCACAAATATTTGGTTAAGTTTGATTAAAAGTCAACTTGGTCGGGTCAAAGTCAACGAAAAAGTCAACATGTTCGGGTCGGGTCCCGAACTATTTTTCTGAGGTTTTTAATCATATATGAGCATGTTAGAACAAGTTTCATGTGAATCGGAGGTCCGTAGTATGCCAAACATTTTTCGTATTTTGGACATGGAGGTCAGAGCCTGGACACGGCTTATGCCGCGCCGCGGCCCACAATTGTCGCGCCGCGACAATACACGGGAGCTGGTACCTGGCCAGTTTCAAATGTTCAAGTCTTGATCCAAAATTCGTTTTAGCACAAAATGCAAACCGTAAACATTTAGAACTCGCACCTTATATCGTTGGAAAGCTCTTTTAACAAAGAACATAACTAAACATGTTTCATCAAACAAAAACATCATTTCCAATGACCGATTTCTCGTCATGTGATCATTTAAAGTCCATTTTCAAGTTTCAAGTTCACAAAATGCATTTTAAGTTTCAGGAATCCAATTCACACATATGATATGCCGTTTTGAAGGTAATGAAACATGCATTACAACTAAACACTAACAATTAACATTTCATGGTATTCAAGCATCAAAAAGTTCATCTCAAGAACGATCAAACCCTAATCAAGAATCACAAAATCATTAATCATGTTTTTGAAGTTTTACAAATCAACCTACACATCAAAATGAAGCTAGTGATACTAGTAACACAATTAAAACATGAACTTTAACGATTTAACAACATTTAATCTTCCAAAATCAAAGATTAAGCAAACCCATTTTCAAGTGTTCAAACTAGTTACTGAAAACAACAAATCGAACAAACAAAACATATATTCATGTTATACACGAGCCATAGACACTAATTAACACTTTTATAATTCAAAAACATCAAGAACACAAAATCTAGTAATTTTAGAAAGTTACCCAAATGAGATGAAATTGGTATCAAGTCGAAGAGGATGAAGAGAGGATTCCAAATATGTAATTTGTTTTGATGTTAGCCTCCAAATCCGAAATTAGATGATGAATCTTGGTTGAGTTCTTGAGAGGAAAATGGAAGTATGAAAAGAGAGAAAGAGAGAAAATGAGAGGAGGAGGTTGAAGGTTTGACTAGTTGACCTAGTCAAATCTTTGGCCTCTTTGCAAGTTTAGTCCCTCTAGTTCGGGTGCGGGTGCGTGAATTAACCAAACGAATTATTTTGAATTACACGAGAGTACGAGAGATGTTAAAATCCAATAACGAAAATATTTTAAGAAGGTTAGCTAATGGAGGCTATGAATCGAGATACTGAGGATAATATTACAATAAAAAGACGGGCGTTAAAATAATTTAACGGAAAAATGCGGGATGTTACACAACAAACTGTGGATCAATGATGAAATAATCACGTAAAGCATCATGCAGTTTAGACAATAAAGCATCATTTAAAACCACATTACATGAAGCATCATACGCAATATCAATCTTTACATCGTTATCAGAAGTCTTAACACACAATTTATTCCAAGTAGATGTTTTGTTCACAGACGAAAATTGAAAAACATGAGATGATTTCCTAGGTCGACTAGCAGATTGCTTTGGTTTGGTTGCTACTTTCTTAGTCGTGGACTTAGGAACCCATACAGATTTGTAATTCAAGTTTGGATTATGACCTGTGACACGAAAAACACCTTTGTTAGTTAGACGTCCAAACTTTTCAGTTGACACATGAGATGACTGATTTTGGAGAATTTCCAATTTGATTGTACGTTCTTTTGCATCATACTCACTTAAATCAGGTTTAGAACTTGTGTGTGTTGTGGACTTAACTGATTTCTTTAAAAGACTCACTTTTGAAGTTTTTGTCATAGGAATCATAGGAATCTTTTCAGTTAACACAGAACCATTTGGAGAATGAACCTTTTTAACAATATACTGAGTTGTAGAAACAACTTTCGAACCATGATTGCCAAATTGAGAACGTATGAAATGTCCCGTTCTTATTGATTAAAAACGTTCCATATTAATTGATTTCGTTGCGAGGTTTTGACCTCTATATGAGACGTTTTTCAAAGACTGCATTCATTTTTAAAACAAACCATAACCTTTATTTCATAGATAAAGGTTTTAAAAAGCTTTACGTAGATTATCAAATAATGATAATCTAAAATATCCTGTTTACACACGACCATTACATAATGGTTTACAATACAAATATGTTACAACAAAATAAGTTTCTTGAATGCAGTTTTTACACAATATCATACAAGTATGGACTCCAAATCTCGTCCTTATTTAAGTATGCGACAGCGGAAGCTCTTAGTATTCACCTGAGAATAAACATGCTTTAAACGTCAACAAAAATGTTGGTGAGTTATAGGTTTAACCTATATATATCAAATCGTAACAATAGACCACAAGATTTCATATTTCAATACACATCCCATACATAGAGATAAAAATCATTCATATGGTGAACACCTGGTAACCGACAATAACAAGATGCATATATAAGAATATCCCCATCATTCCGGGACACCCTTCGGATATGATATAAATTTCGAAGTACTAAAGCATCCGGTACTTTGGATGGGGTTTGTTAGGCCCAATAGATCTATCTTTAGGATTCGCGTCAATTAGGGTGTCTGTTCCCTAATTCTTAGATTACCAGACTTAATTAAAAAGGGGCATATTTGATTTCGATAATTCAACCATAGAATGTAGTTTCACGTACTTGTGTCTATTTTGTAAATCATTTATAAAACCTGCATGTATTCTCATCCCAAAAATATTAGATTTTAAAAGTGGGACTATAACTCACTTTCACAGATTTTTACTTCGCCGGGAAGTAAGACTTGGCCACTGGTTGATTCACGAACCTATAACAATATATACATATATATCAAAGTATGTTCAAAATATATTTACAACACTTTTAATATATTTTGATGTTTTAAGTTTATTAAGTCAGCTGTCCTCTTTAGTAACCTACAACTAGTTGTCCACAGTTAGATGTACAGAAAAATAAATCGATAAATATTATCTTGAATCAATCCACGACCCAGTGTATACGTATCTCAGTATTGATCACAACTCAAACTATATATATTTTGGAATCAACCTCAACCCTGTATAGCTAACTCCAACATTCACATATAGAGTGTCTATGGTTGTTCCGAAATATATATAGATGTGTCGACATGATAGGTCGAAACATTGTATACGTGTCTATGGTATCTCAAGATTACATAATATACAATACAAGTTGATTAAGTTATGGTTGGAATAGATTTGTTACCAATTTTCACGTAGCTAAAATGAGAAAAATTATCCAATCTTGTTTTACCCATAACTTCTTCATTTTAAATCCGTTTTGAGTGAATCAAATTGCTATGGTTTCATATTGAACTCTATTTTATGAATCGAAACAGAAAAAGTATAGGTTTATAGTCGAAAAAATAAGTTACAAGTCGTTTTTGTAAAGGTAGTCATTTCAGTCGAAAGAACGACGTCTAGATGACCATTTTAGAAAACATACTTCCACTTTGAGTTTAACCATAATTTTTGGATATAGTTTCATGTTCATAATAAAAATCATTTTCTCAGAATAACAACTTTTAAATCAAAGTTTATCATAGTTTTTAATTAACTAACCCAAAACAGCCCGCGGTGTTACTACGACGGCGTAAATCCGGTTTTACGGTGTTTTTCGTGTTTCCAGGTTTTAAATCATTAAGTTAGCATATCATATAGATATAGAACATGTGTTTAGTTGATTTTAAAAGTCAAGTTAGAAGGATTAACTTTTGTTTGCGAACAAGTTTAGAATTAACTAAACTATGTTCTAGTGATTACAAGTTTAAACCTTCGAATAAGATAGCTTTATATGTATGAATCGAATGATGTTATGAACATCATTACTACCTTAATTTCCTTGGATAAACCTACTGGAAAAGAGAAAAATGGATCTAGCTTCAATGGATCCTTGGATGGCTCGAAGTTCTTGAAGCAGAATCATGACACGAAAACAAGTTCAAGTAAGATCATCACTTGAAATAAGATTGTTATAGTTATAGAAATTGAACCAAAGTTTGAATATGATTATTACCTTGTATTAGAATGATAACCTACTGTAAGAAACAAAGATTTCTTGAGGTTGGATGATCACCTTACAAGATTGGAAGTGAGCTAGCAAACTTGAAAGTATTCTTGATTTTATGAAACTAGAACTTTTGGAATTTATGAAGAACACTTAGAACTTGAAGATAGAACTTGAGAGAGATCAATTAGATGAAGAAAATTGAAGAATGAAAGTGTTTGTAGGTGTTTTTGGTCGTTGGTGTATGGATTAGATATAAAGGATATGTAATTTTGTTTTCATGTAAATAAGTCATGAATGATTACTCAAATTTTTGTAATTTTATGAGATATTTCATGCTAGTTGCCAAATGATGGTTCCCACATGTGTTAGGTGACTCACATGGGCTGCTAAGTGCTGATCATTGGAGTGTATATACCAATAGTACATACATCTAAAAGCTGTGTATTGTACGAGTACGAATACGGGTGCATACGAGTAGAATTGTTGATGAAACTGAACGAGGATGTAATTGTAAGCATTTTTGTTAAGTAGAAGTATTTTGATAAGTGTATTGAAGTCTTTCAAAAGTGTATAAATACATATTAAAACACTACATGTATATACATTTTAACTGAGTCGTTAAGTCATCGTTAGTCGTTACATGTAAATGTTGTTTTGAAACCTTTATGTTAACGATCTTGTTAAATGTTGTTAACCCAATGTTTATAATATCAAAAGAGATTTTAAATTATTATATTATCATGATATTATGATGTACGAATATCTCTTAATATGATATATATACATTAAATGTCGTTACAACGATAATCGTTACACATATGTCTCGTTTCAAAATCATTAAGTTAGTAGTCTTGTTTTTACATATGTAGTTCATTGTTAATATACTTAATGATATGTTTAATTATCATAATATAATGTTAACTATATATATAACCATATATATGTCATCATATAATTTTTACAAGTTTTTAACGTTCGTGAATCACCGGTCAACTTGGGTGGTCAATTGTCTATATGAAACCTATTTCAATTAATCAAGTCTTAACAAGTTTGATTGATTAACATGTTGGAAACATTTAATCATGTAAATATAAATCTCAATTAATATATATAAACATGGAAAAGTTCGGGTCACTACAGTACCTACCCGTTAAATAAATTTCGTCCCGAAATTTTAAGCTGTTGAAGGTGTTGACGAATCTTCTGGAAATAGATGCGGGTATTTCTTCTTCATCTGATCTTCACGCTCCCAGGTGAACTCGGGTCCTCTATGAGCATTCCATCGAACCTTAACAATTGGTATCTTGTTTTGCTTAAGTCTTTTAACCTCACGATCCATTATTTCGACGGGTTCTTCGATGAATTGGAGTTTTTCGTTGATTTGGATTTCATCTAACGGAATAGTGAGATCTTCTTTAGCAAAACATTTCTTCAAATTCGAGACGTGGAAAGTGTTATGTACAGCCGTGAGTTGTTGAGGTAACTCAAGTCAGTAAGCTACTGGTCCGACACGATCAATTATCTTGAATGGTCCAATATACCTTGGATTTAATTTCCCTCGTTTACCAAATCGAACAACGCCTTTCCAAGGTGCAACTTTAAGCATGACCATCTCTCCAATTTCAAATTCTATATCTTTTCTTTTAATGTCAGCGTAGCTCTTTTGTCGACTTTGGGCGGTTTTCAACCGTTGTTGAATTTGGATGATCTTCTCGGTAGTTTCTTGTATAATCTCCGGACCCGTAATCTGTCTATCCCCCACTTCACTCCAAAAAATCGGAGACCTGCACTTTCTACCATAAAGTGCTTCAAATGGCGCCATCTCAATGCTTGAATGGTAGCTGTTGTTGTAGGAAAATTCTGCTAATGGTAGATGTCGATCCCAACTGTTTCCGAAATCAATAACACATGCTCGTAGCATGTCTTCAAGCGTTTGTATCGTCCTTTCGCTCTGTCCATCAGTTTGTGGATGATAGGCAGTACTCATGTCTAGACGAGTTCCTAATGCTTGCTGTAATGTCTGCCAGAATCTTGAAATAAATCTGCCATCCCTATCAGAGATAATAGAGATTGGTATTCCATGTCTGGAGACGACTTCCTTCAAATACAGTCGTGCTAACTTCTCCATCTTGTCATCTTCTCTTATTGGCAGGAAGTGTGCTGATTTGGTGAGACGATCAACTATTACCCAAATAGTATCAAAACCACTTGCAGTCCTTGGCAATTTAGTGATGAAATCCATGGTAATGTTTTCCCATTTCCATTCTGGGATTTCGGGTTGTTGAAGTAGACCTGATGGTTTCTGATGCTCAGCTTTGACCTTAGAACACGTCAAACATTCTCCCACGTATTTAGCAACATCGGCTTTCATACCCGGCCACCAAAAATGTTTCTTGAGATCCTTGTACATCTTCCCCGTTCCAGGATGTATTGAGTATCTAGTTTTATGAGCTTCTCTAAGTACCATTTCTCTCATATCTCCAAATTTTGGTACCCAAATCCTTTCAGCCCTATACCGGGTTCCGTCTTCCCGAATATTAAGATGCTTCTCTGATCCTTTGGGTATTTCATCCTTTAAATTTCCCTCTTTTAAAACTCCTTGTTGCGCCTCCTTTATTTGAGTAGTAAGGTTATTATGAATCATTATATTCATAGATTTTACTCGAATGGGTTCTCTGTCCTTCCTGCTCAAGGCATCGGCTACCACATTTGCCTTCCCCGGGTGGTAACGAATCTCAAAGTCGTAATCATTCAATAATTCAATCCACCTACGCTGCCTCATATTCAGTTGTTTCTGATTAAATATGTGTTGAAGACTTTTGTGGTCGGTATAAATAATACTTTTGACCCCATATAAGTAGTGCCTCCAAGTCTTTAATGCAAAAACAACCGCGCCTAATTCCAAATCATGCGTCGTATAATTTTGTTCGTGAATCTTCAATTGTCTAGACGCATAAGCAATCACCTTCGTTCGTTGCATTAATACACAACCGAGACCTTGCTTTGATGCATCACAATAAATCACAAAATCATCATTCCCTTCAGGCAATGACAATATAGGTGCCGTAGTTAGCTTTTTCTTCAATAATTGAAACGCTTTCTCTTGTTCATCATTCCATTCAAATTTCTTCCCTTTATGCGTTAATGCAGTCAAGGGTTTTGCTATTCTGGAAAAGTCTTGGATGAACCTTCTGTAGTAACCAGCTAGTCCTAAAAACTGGCGTATGTGTTTCGGAGTTTTCGGGGTTTCCCACTTTTCAACAGTTTCTATCTTTGTCGGATCCACCTTAATACCTTCTTTGTTCACTATGTGACCGAGGAATTGAACTTTTTCCAACCAAAATGCACACTTTGAAAACTTAGCGTACAATTCTTTCTTCCTCAATACTTCTAACACCTTTCTCAAATGTTCACCGTGTTCTTGGTCATTCTTTGAGTAAATAAGTATGTCATCAATGAAAACGATGACAAACTTGTCAAGGTATGGTCCACACACTCGGTTCATAAGGTCCATGAACACAGCTGGTGCATTAGTTAAACCAAACGGCATGACCATAAACTCGTAATGACCGTAACGTGTTCTGAAAGCAGTCTTTGGAATATCATCTTCTTTCACCCGCATTTGATGATACCCGGAACGTAAGTCAATCTTTGAATAAACAGACGAGCCTTGTAGTTGATCAAATAAGTCGTCGATTCTCGGTAGTGGGTAGCGGTTCTTGATGGTAAGTTTGTTCAACTCTCGGTAGTCGATACACAACCTGAATGTACCATCTTTCTTCTTGACAAACAAAACAGGAGCTCCCCACGGTGATGTGCTTGGTCGAATGAAACCACGCTCTAAAAGTTCTTGTAATTGGCTTTGTAGTTCTTTCATCTCGCTGGGTGCGAGTCTGTAAGGAGCACGAGCTATTGGTGCAGCTCCTGGTACAAGATCTATTTGAAATTCAACGGATCGATGTGGGGGTAATCCCGGTAATTCTTGCGGAAATACATTGGGAAATTCTTTTGCAATGGGAACATCATTGATGCTCTTTTCTTCAGTTTGTACTTTTCTCGACGTGTGCTAGAACAGCATAGCAACCTTTTCTTATTAGTTTTTGTGCCTTCAAATTACTAATAAGATGTAGCTTCGTGTTGCCCTTTTCTCCGTACACCATTAAGGGTTTTCCTTTTTCTCGTATAATGCGAATTGCATTTTTGTAACAAACGATCTCTGCTTTCACTTCTTTCAACCAGTCCATACCGATTATCACATCAAAACTCCCTAACTCTACTGGTATCAAATCAATCTTAAATGTTTCGCTAACCAGTTTAATTTCTCGATTCCGACATATATTATCTGCTGAAATTAATTTACCATTTGCTAATTCGAGTAAAAATTTACTATCCAAAGGCGTCAATGGACAACTTAATTTAGCACAAAAATCTCTACTCATATAGCTTCTATCCGCACCCGAATCAAATAAAACGTAAGCAGATTTATTGTCAATAAGAAACGTACCCATAACAAGCTCCGGGTCTTCCTGTGCCTCTGCCGCATTAATATTGAAAACTCTTCCGCGGCCTTGTCCATTCGTGTTCTCCTGGTTCGGGCAATTTCTAATAATGTGGCCCGGTTTTCCACATTTATAACAAACTACATTGGCATAACTTGCTCCGACACTACTTGCTCCACCATTACTCGTTCCGACACCATTTGTTCCTTTCGTTCTATTAACCCCTGGTCCGTAGACCTCACACTTCGCCGCGCTATGACCATTTCTTTTACACTTGTTGCAAAATTTGGTGCAGAACCCCGAGTGATACTTTTCACACCTTTGGCATAGCTGCTTCTGATTGTTGTTGTTGTTGCGGTTATTATTGTTGTTGGGATGATTGTTGTAGTTGCTGTTGCTGTTGTTGTTGTTGTTGTTATTGTTGGGCCGTTTGTTGTAGTTGCGATTGATGTTGCGATTGTTGGGATAATTGTTGCGATTATTGTTGTAATTGCTGCTGTTGTTGTATTGGTGATTCTTATCACCGTTTTCCTCCCACTTTCTTTTGACTTGCTTCACATTGGCCTCTTCAGCAGTCTGTTCTTTAATTCTTTCTTCAATCTGGTTCACTAGTTTGTGAGCCATTCTACATGCCTGTTGTATAGAGGCGGGCTCGTGTGAACTTATATCTTCTTGGATTCTTTCCGGTAATCCTTTCACAAATGCGTCGATCTTCTCTTCCTCATCTTCGAATGCTCCCGGACACAATAGGCACAATTCTGTGAATCGTCTTTCGTACGTGGTAATATCAAATCCTTGGGTTCGTAACCCTCTAAGTTCTGTCTTGAGCTTATTGACCTCAGTTCTGGGACGGTACTTCTCGTTCATCAAGTGCTTGAATGTTGACCAAGGTAGTGCGTACGCATCGTCTTGTCCCACTTGCTCTAGATAGGTATTCCACCATGTTAACGCAGAACCTGTGAAGGTATGCGTAGCGTACTTCACTTTGTCCTCTTCAGTACACTTACTTATGGCAAACACCGATTCGACCTTCTCGGTCCACCGTTTCAATCCGATCGGTCCTTCGGTTCCATCAAATTCCAAAGGTTTGCAGGCAGTGAATTCTTTGTAGGTGCATCCTACACGATTTCCTGTACTGCTAGATCCAAGGTTATTGTTGGTATGTAGCGCAGCCTGTACTGCGGCTATGTTTGAAGCTAGAAAAGTACGGAATTCCTCTTCATTCATATTCACGGTGTGTCGTGTAGTCGGTGCCATTTCCTTCAAAATAGTCAAATGGAACAAGTTAATCATACAGAATATTAAGAGTAGTTAATAGTATTTCGTAGCATAATATGAACTCATTTATAAAAGCTTTTTCTTCATATTAGCGTTTTATAAGTTTAAATTCGGGTAGTACCTACCCGTTAAGTTCATACTTAGTAGCTAATATACAATTCAACTACTACAATTCTATATGAAAAACTGATTATAATAATATTTCGCGTTCAAACTTTTATACAATATTTTACAAACTTACAATACCGCTTATTTTACATAAAGCTTGAAATATAGCACACAATAACTTTGATACAAGATAGTTGTGAAGATAATTCTAGCTAGTACACAAGTCGTTCAGCAAAGGCAATAAAGACACGTAATTCATACGTCCAGAAACAAGTCATGCATTCTGGTTTTACTAGGACTACTTCCCATCCTTGGTCTTGTGCAACATAACCGTTATGACCGTTTATAAGACAGCGTGTTGTAACGTCGTCAAAGGGACGAGGGTTACGTAATGTCCAACAGTCCCGTAATAATCTAAAAACCTCATTTCTTACCCCAATTACCGACTCCGTCACTTGTGGAAACGTTTTGTTTAATAGTTGTAGCCCGATGTTCTTGTTCTCACTTTGGTGAGAAGCGAACATTACTAATCCGTAAGCATAACATGCTTCTTTATGTTGCATGTTAGCCGCTTTTTCTAAATCACGAAGTCCAATATTCGGATATATTGAGTCAAAATAATTTCTTAACCCGTTGCGTAAAATAGCATTTGGGTTCCCCGCAATATATGCGTCAAAGTAAACAGATCGTAACTTATGGGTTTCCCAATGTGATATCCCCCATCTTTCAAACGAAAGTCTCTTATAAACCAAGACATTCTTGGAACGTTCTTCGAATGTCTTACAAACTGATCTCGCCTTAAATAGTTGTGCCGAGGAATTCTGGCCGACTCTAGACAAGATTTCATCAATCATGTCTCCGGGTAGGTCTCTTAAAATATTGGGTTGTCTATCCATTTTGTGTTTTTAAACTGTAAAATAGACAAGAGTTAGATTCATAAAAAAATACTTATTAATACAAGCAATTTTTACATATATCATAAAGCATAAGAACACTATATTACATATATTACACCACACGAATACAACTATCTTATTCCGACTCGCTCGTTTCTTCTTCTTCAGTTTTGGTTCGTTTTGCCAAGTTTCTAGGGATATATGATGTTCCCCTAATACGAGCCGTAATTTTCCACATTGGTTTAGAAAAACCCGGTGGTTTAGAGGTTCCCGGGTCATTGTTAAAACTTAAGGACTTCGGGGGTTGACGATACATATAAAGTTCATCGGGGTTGGAATTAAATTTCTCTATTTTTATGCCCTTTCCCTTATTATTTTCTTTTGCCTTTTTAAATTCAGTTGGGGTAATTTCTATAACATCATCGGAATTCTTGTCGGAATCTGATTCATCGGAGAATTGGTAATCCTCCCAATATTTTGCTTCCTTGGCGGAAACACCATTGACCATAATTAACCTTGGTCGGTTGGTTGAGGATTTTCTTTTACTTAACCGTTTTATTATTTCCCCCACCGGTTCTATTTCTTCATCCGGTTCCGATTCTTCTTCCGGTTCCGATTCTTCTTCCGGTTCCGACTCTTCTTCCGGTTCCTCTTCGGGAACTTGTGAATCAGTCCACGAATCATTCCAATTTACATTTGACTCTTCATTATTATTAGGTGAGTCAATGGGACTTGTTCTAGAGGTAGACATCTATCACATAATATCAAACGCGTTAAGAGATTAATATATCACATAATATTCACATGTTAAAAAAATATATAGTTTCCAACAAAATTTGTTAAGCAATCATTTTTCAAGTAAACACGGTCGAAGTCCAGACTCACTAATGCATCCTAACAAACTCGATAAGACACACTAGTGCAAATTTTCTGGTTCTCTAAGACCAACGCTCGGATACCAACTGAAATGTCCCGTTCTTATTGATTAAAAACGTTCCATATTAATTGATTTCGTTGCGAGGTTTTGACCTCTATATGAGACGTTTTTCAAAGACTGCATTCATTTTTAAAATAAACCATAACCTTTATTTCATAGATAAAGGTTTTAAAAAGCTTTACGTAGATTATCAAATAATGATAATCTAAAATATCCTGTTTACACACGACCATTACATAATGGTTTACAATACAAATATGTTACAACAAAATAAGTTTCTTGAATGCAGTTTTTACACAATATCATACAAGTATGGACTCCAAATCTCATCCTTATTTAAGTATGCGACAGCGGAAGATCTTAGTATTTACCTGAGAATAAACATGCTTTAAACGTCAACAAAAATGTTGGTAAGTTATAGGTTTAACCTATATATATCAAATCGTAACAATAGACCACAAGATTTCATATTTCAATACACATCCCATACATAGAGATAAAAATCATTCATATGGTGAACACCTGGTAACCGACAATAACAAGATGCATATATAAGAATATCCCCATCATTCCGGGACACCCTTCGGATATGATATAAATTTCGAAGTACTAAAGCATCCGGTACTTTGGATGGGGTTTGTTAGGCCCAATAGATCTATCTTTAGGATTCGCGTCAATTAGGGTGTCTGTTCCCTAATTCTTAGATTACCAGACTTAATTAAAAAGGGGCATATTCGATTTCGATAATTCAACCATAAAATGTAGTTTCACGTACTTGTGTCTATTTTGTAAATCATTTATAAAACCTGCATGTATTCTCATCCCAAAAATATTAGATTTTAAAAGTGGGACTATAACTCACTTTCACAGATTTTTACTTCGCCGGGAAGTAAGACTTGGCCACTGGTTGATTCACGAACCTATAACAATATATACATATATATCAAAGTATGTTCAAAATATATTTACAACACTTTTAATATATTTTGATGTTTTAAGTTTATTAAGTCAGCTGTCCTCGTTAGTAACCTACAACTAGTTGTCCACAGTTAGATGTACAGAAAAATAAATCGATAAATATTATCTTGAATCAATCCACGACCCAGTGTATACGTATCTCAGTATTGATCACAACTCAAACTATATATATTTTGGAATCAACCTCAACCCTGTATAGCTAACTCCAACATTCACATATAGAGTATCTATGGTTGTTCCGAAATATATATAGATGTGTCGACATGATAGGTCGAAACATTGTATACATGTCTATGGTATCTCAAGATTACATAATATACAATACAAGTTGATTAAGTTATGGTTGGAATAGATTTGTTACCAATTTTCACGTAGCTAAAATGAGAAAAATTATCCAATCTTGTTTTACCCATAACTTCTTCATTTTAAATCCGTTTTGAGTGAATCAAATTGCTATGGTTTCATATTGAACTCTATTTTATGAATCTAAACAGAAAAAGTATTGGTTTATAGTCGAAAAAATAAGTTACAAGTCATTTTTGTAAAGGTAGTCATTTCAGTCGAAAGAACGACGTCTAGATGACCATTTTAGAAAACATACTTCCACTTTGAGTTTAACCATAATTTTTGGTTATAGTTTCATGTTCATAATAAAAATCATTTTCTCAGAATAACAACTTTTAAATCAAAGTTTATCATAGTTTTTAATTAACTAACCCAAAACAGCCCGCGGTGTTACTACGACGGCGTAAATCCGGTTTTACGGTGTTTTTCGTGTTTCCAGGTTTTAAATCATTAAGTTAGCATATCATATAGATATAGAACATGTGTTTAGTTGATTTTAAAAGTCAAGTTAGAAGGATTAACTTTTGTTTGCGAACAAGTTTAGAATTAACTAAACTATGTTCTAGTGATTACAAGTTTAAACCTTCGAATAAGATAGCTTTATATGTATGAATCGAATGATGTTATGAACATCATTACTACCTTAATTTCCTTGGATAAACCTACTGGAAAAGAGAAAAATGGATCTAGCTTCAATGGATCCTTGGATGGCTCGAAGTTCTTGAAGCAGAATCATGACACGAAAACAAGTTCAAGTAAGATCATCACTTGAAATAAGATTGTTATAGTTATAGAAATTGAACCAAAGTTTGAATATGATTATTACCTTGTATTAGAATGATAACCTACTGTAAGAAACAAAGATTTCTTGAGGTTGGATGATCACCTTACAATATTGGAAGTGAGCTAGCAAACTTGAAAGTATTCTTGATTTTATGAAACTAGAACTTTTGGAATTTATGAAGAACACTTAGAACTTGAAGATAGAACTTGAGAGAGATCAATTAGATGAAGAAAATTGAAGAATGAAAGTGTTTGTAGGTGTTTTTGGTCGTTGGTGTATGGATTAGATATAAAGGATATGTAATTTTGTTTTCATGTAAATAAGTCATGAATGATTACTCATATTTTTGTAATTTTATGAGATATTTCATGCTAGTTGCCAAATGATGGTTCCCACATGTGTTAGGTGACTCACATGGGCTGCTAAGAGCTGATCATTGGAGTGTATATACCAATAGTACATACATCTAAAAGCTGTGTATTGTACGAGTACGAATACGGGTGCATACGAGTAGAATTGTTGATGAAACTGAACGAGGATGTAATTGTAAGCATTTTTGTTAAGTAGAAGTATTTTGATAAGTGTATTGAAGTCTTTCAAAAGTGTATAAATACATATTAAAACACTACATGTATATACATTTTAACTGAGTCGTTAAGTCATCGTTAGTCGTTACATGTAAATGTTGTTTTGAAACCTTTATGTTAACGATCTTGTTAAATGTTGTTAACCCAATGTTTATAATATCAAAAGAGATTTTAAATTATTATATTATCATGATATTATGATGTACGAATATCTCTTAATATGATATATATACATTAAATGTCGTTACAACGATAATCGTTACACATATGTCTCGTTTCAAAATCATTAAGTTAGTAGTCTTGTTTTTACATATGTAGTTCATTGTTAATATACTTAATGATATGTTTAATTATCATAATATAATGTTAACTATATATATAACCATATATATGTCATCATATAATTTTTACAAGTTTTTAACGTTCGTGAATCACCGGTCAACTTGGGTGGTCAATTGTCTATATGAAACCTATTTCAATTAATCAAGTCTTAACAAGTTTGATTGCTTAACATGTTGGAAACATTTAATCATGTAAATATCAATCTCAATTAATATATATAAACATGGAAAAGTTCGGGTCACTACAACGTAGAGGATTTTTAAGAATAGTAATGGGTTTTACATCCTTAGATATTGTTGTTCCCTTCCCCTTCTTAGTAATCCCACCAGTACATTCAAGCACATTGGTTGCAACATTAGACGTTTGCTTAAGTGTGTTAGCCTGTTTCAGTTGAAGTATCTTTTGTTTTAAGCTTTTAATCTCAAGACATAATTCTTCAGCAGAAACTATCACTTCACCCTCCTTAAAAGCATAAGTACATTCTTTCTTAGGCAGTGAAGGTAATTTATCACACAAAGCAAGCATTTGTTCTAATGATTGGCACTTAAGTTGCAAGTCAATATTCTCCTGTTCAAGTTGAGCTACTATACGATTCAAATCATATACAGCAGGTAAATGCAAGTAATAATCATGCAAAGGATCAAGTTGACTTTCAAAATCTATCAAAGGTTCAATGTTCGGTTCATTCTGAGGTTCTACTTTTTCATCTAAAGAATTTTGACCTAGAGAATCTGTCTCAAAGAAGACAGTTAGTTCATGTGCTAGGTCTTCACGGAAAACATCATCTGGACATGCAGGTAAAGTTGGTAGAATTGGTTTCACATCAAAAATTGGTTCATCAAACACCTCATCTATTGCAGTAATGCTAGAAGTAGGTTTGTTAAACACTTCATTCTCAAGCATTAAAATGTATTTCTCTAGCATGAGTGTTGGGATATAAACCAGTCTACGCTTAGGCACATAATCTTCACGTTGCATGTTCTTTTTAGTTTCAACAAGATTTTTCAAGAAATCAGGATTCGATTTACCTATCTTAGCATTGATTTTTTCATACATTAAGCTAATTTGATGGTATTTCCTAGATTTACGATTCACAATAATATCATCAAAATCAGCATCAGAAGCATGTACAAAATGCGATGGTAAACCGGCTTGAAAATAATCAGAATGATATAATCCTGGAATCTTTTTGGAAGCATCTTCTAAAATTTTCGGATCTTCATAACCCAACCCCCACTTTTCACCATGAATCGTTTTTGGTCTATTCATGAAAATCGTTTTTTTTGAAAGTTCCATATCCATGATAGCTTTGGATTGCTCTGTTCGATAGAGTTTTTCCTCATATCGAGCAAGTTGTGCTTTCATTTGAAAAGATTCTTTTGACAATAAAGAAATTTCAGTGTTCTTTTCAATTATGGCGTTTTCCAAATGAACGATTTTCTTTAGTTTTGAAAGTGTGGGTTCATGTTGGTTTTTCAAATCAGAAAGATCTTTTTCTAAAAATTGAACTTTTTCTGCAAGTCGTTCCAATTTTAAACGATAATCAGTTCTTTCAACTTTAATCGGATGAATTGTCTTTTTCAGATCTTCTAACTCAGTTTCCGTAGAGTTGAGTTGGAGAGTCAATCATTGCACATCCGTTTGCAATTTGGATGAGGAAGGTCTGGTCTCATTCATTTTGATTTTATCTTTTAAAACCTTGTTTTCAGATTTTAAGCCTTTGACTTCTTTTGACATTGAGACCAGATTCTTCATCAAGTCATTTTGCATTTTTATAAAATCAGGCGAGAATTCAGTTGATTGTACCTCATCATCATCGGATGTTGAGTCAGAATTCTCCATTGCTTCCTTAGCTTTGATGAGCTTTGTCACCTTGCAAACATTTGCATGTTCCACCTCTGAATCTGAATCATCAGTCCAGTTAAACCAAGTATCATCAACCGGTTTTAGCTCTCCCCCAGTTTCCACAATCTTAGCCATCAACATTTTCTTCTTGTAGTAAGCTGCGTCCTTCTTCTTAGGTATCTTGCACTCACGAGAATAATGACCAGCTTTGCCACAATTGAAACAAATTAAATCTTCCTTCTTGGAATCATCAGCACGTTGTTGTTTAGATTGATCAGCTTTCTTGTAAAGATGACGAGTTTTTGCGTTGATTGCTTGATTTGCCTTTAAACTTGTGTTTGTTCAAGGCTTTTGTGAACATGGCTGCCATCTTGACTAATTCAAGGTGAGAATCATCAACATCAGAAAGATTCAAATCTTCTGAATCAGTTGATTCTTCTACAAGCACTTTCTTGGACAAGCTTTTGGAAGACGTCAACGATTTGCTCTTCTTTTTGGCAATTAGGGCAAGTGGATCGCCCGGAGAAGTCTCTTTCCTTCCTTCTTGAAGTTTAGACACTTTAGGTTGGTAATGCATAAGAACTCCAACAAGCTCATGAATAGTCAACTTGTCAATCTCTTTAGTAGATCGAACAATGGTTCCATAAGGAAGCCAATTAGCATTGAGCTTTTTGAGAAACTTCATGTTGACTTCAGCATTTACTTTTATGATCTTGCACCTTTTCAACTCATTAAGAACACCATTGAAACGACGATAGGTATCCTTGAGTGGTTCATCAGTTTCCTGCTTGAAATCTTCATAGAATCCCAGAGCCTTATTCAATTTAGTAACGTCTGACATGTCATAACCTTTTTGCTATCGTTTGATCTCAACCCATATATCTTTTGCTGTTGTGTTGCTATCAACATTTTCAAACAATTCATACGGGATAGCTTGCATAACAATATTCTTTGCCTCTATGTCACCCTGAGCTCTCTCACTCTTATCACCAGAAAATTCATAGACTGGAATTGGCATACCAGTATCCGGATGATAATCAACAACTGGACCATCTCTCAGAGAAGCCCAAATGTACTTTGCTTTCTCACCCTTATAGTCTATGTACTGAGTGATACGGTGAAGCCACTGAGTGTACTTGCCATCAAACAACAATGGAGGACGGGAATCTAATCCAATGATCAAAGTATCTTGAGTAGACATCTTGAAAATGAGGTAGATTCGGTAAAGATTCTGTATTACACAAATCTAAGATGAAAAATCACAACAATTTGATCAGAAAGTCAGATTCTGTATCAGATTCGGTACTGTAGCAGATTCGGTAACCATTCTGTATATCAGATTCTGTATAAGAAACTGATCAGAAATACAAGTGACACACCCAGATTCAGTATAGATTCGGTAATCACAAGAATTGTAGCCTGTAACCACTTAAAACAATGGATTAAGTGATACAGAAACTCAGATTCTGTATCTGACTCGGTAGTCAGATTCTGTATGAATTTGAAGTTCAAACTCAATTCAATCCTTTTGAATTAGATTCTGTAACCTTGCTGCACAAGAAAACAAGTTAGTATCACACAAAATATCAAAGATACCGAAAGTATAGGATACCGAATGTCAACTGTAGCAGTTGACAATACCGAGTCTAAGTTTAAAACTTAGAAATATGACAGAATCCTTTCTCAAACCACACCAATTAGCTGCATATAATCAAACCGAATGTGATAGAATCACGATCACACCACAATCTTCAACACTTAAGATGAATTTAAGTAATGAAGCAGACTCGGTATGACAGTTACGATACCGAGTGTTGATCAAATCTTCAAAACTTGATGAATTGAAGAAATTGAACCGTCAGAAATATGATTTAACACCTCACGAACACAACTGAATCCTTAAATCTTCACAAAAATCCAGAATCAAGCTTGAATTATGCAATACCGAGAGTTTTAGCCACAAACTCTAAAAATCAACTTGATTCTCCATAATTTAAGTTAAAAAGCTGTAATGATGATCGAAACTCTTTCTAAAAGACCTAATGCACCTTCGCTGAACTTATCACAAGAATCTAAACGTCAGATTATCAAATTCGATAATACCAAATGTGATTCAAAATACCGAGAGTATTCAGATTCTGTAATCTACAATCTCTGGATCGATATAGTGATGTAGAATCACTTCCTGGAAGCTCTGATACCAAATGATAGGTCAGATCATGTTGAGATTGAGAGAAATGATAAGATAAAGAGAGATTCGATATGTAAGAATGAGACTCGGTATTAGAGAGAATCGGTAAAATTACATTCCACAGCTTCTAGAACTCGGTTACAATGCAATAGCTATCTAATTAGGACTACTTAGGTTCCTTATATAGCCCTCTTCTAAGGAACCTTCATTTAATCTTATTTCACATTAACACTATACAACTTCGGGGTCTTAACAACGTTAACTCTGGTCCCAGTGCTTGGCCTGACTTCTACGTAACGGCAACAATTTACAGCGGAAGCAATTAATACCTGAGAATAACAAAACGCAAAAATAGGTCAACAAATAATGTTGGTGAATCTACAGGTTTAAAGTAATGTAACAGTATCTGAAAAATAGTTATAAGAAAAATAGTTTAGTTTCCTTGACCACGAGATTCTATCGTCTGCATAAACCGAGCACCTGAATACTAGCAATAACCCGAGTATAGAAGCCACTATACCCGACCTTACCTAGTAAAATGTTATACACTTGTTCAAATATATTTAATGTTCAAATTAAATGCACCACAGTTTTTATAGCGGGTGAGGTTGTCAACCTAACGGATCTGTCCATCTAAATTGTGCTTACACCGATGGTATTAAAAGTATTCAAGCTAGAGGCTTTTTGAACAAACTCATTATGCATATGTGTAGTACTCATGTCAATACAAAGTATTTGAAAATGTAAATATAACAGCGTGTATTCTCATCCCTGAAAACATGTAAAAAGTGGGACTGTAGACTCACCTTTGAATAAAGCTCGGATTGAAAAGTGAACAATTAACTTGTACGATTTATAGCCGAGTAATGAAACCTAATTATGCGTATTTAGGTTGGTCAATATATGTATCTTAAATAAGTGTGGTTTCATAGTGTACGTTGTCTTATTGCTCGACTCGACGCGTTTCTAAGTAAAAGTCAACATATATCATGCAAGTCAAACAAAGTCAACCCGAAGGTCAAACTTGGTCAATGTGGTCAACTAAAGTCAACATCAGTAGTTTCATGTCAAATATTGGTCAACATGTCAAACCTAAGTCAAACAATACGTTTTAGGTCATGAATGATTATTTTCACAATTTCAGTTTATCGTTATGCACAAAGTTCATGAACATGTAGCATACTTAGCACATTATCTCATAGTAAAAAATTCAAGTAATCATGAAAAACTCCAGATCATAAATATACTTAAAATCGATTCCAAAAAGTCCAGCCAGGGACTCATACGACAATTAAAAGTCAGGAATCAGAAGGGATACATTTGGGGTTTTCCAAGTCAGTTTCTGACCTCGCACTGATTTCATTTTGGCTATAACTGGAGTTAGGAACATGAAATTGATACAAGATCGGTGGCCATAGTTCAAGGACAAAAGAAAGTAACACATATCAAAAATCTAGCAACTTTTGTTTAGCCAATTTGTACAGTTCATTCGTGCAAGTTGAGCATTCAGTTTTCAGCTCAAATCAGAAATCACATAAAGTATGGCCCTATTGTGCCCAATGCATAAGGTTTAAGAGATTGACATAAACTAACAATAAGTCTTATATCATGTTAAGTTTCATTTTACAGAAGCATACATGCTCATGCAATTCACATAATTCACAGAGTACAAAACCGTGAGCAATTTACAGATTCGATTCTCATTTAGTTAGTCACATTCGCACGCAATTATCCGAAGATCTATATACAATTAGCCTATGATATCCACATGAAAGATGAATTAATTTTTGTATAGTTTTTAAATATGCAAAGCTTTAATCACAGAAGTTAACACATTTTATAATACAAGGTTATTTTCATGCAAGTGCTGTATAAAACTCCTTTTACACTAATTCAAGCATATCTCGGGCTATACATAAGCAAAAAACATGATATCCTAGTCTAAATTGAGTGTTTTTAAATTATATTTCCAGTGGTATAAGTCTCTCATTCCAATTCATTGTCTATCAATACCATATTTCTGATCAAGCAACAAAAACACAACGATAATTCAAATTGACATAACTTTATCATACGGAAACGAAATCAAGCGAATCCAAAGCCTAAACTCAATAGTTTTTTGCAAGGAATCTGATTATAACATAATAATTAACATTTGAAAAACTTAATTTTTCTGATCAAACACATACAAATTCGTTTTTAAACCCTAACGCATTGTTAGTACGATTTTCCGTATAGCGGCTGTAAGGTACTAGTATAGAAAACTAGCTGCTTAGCGTGTGGCGTATACTGTTGATTATTGTTTTCCCTCGAGAAATAATCTCTGTAGACCCGGAACACAGATGTAAGATCTGTGGGGTGGCCTCAATCAATCTGTGGATCAATCTGTAATGATCCGTCTAGCGCACTGCTGCTAAGCGACTTATGTTAATTTAGAGTGAGAAAGAACTGTGTAAGAGAGAAAGTGTACTTCTCTCTGACTGAAGTTCAGATCCGAATCATGTCAAATGTGGTGACCCAGGGGGTCTATTTATAGGCGTAGAATTTCCGAAATTCACGGGATACACGTGTCAATCACTGAATAGTTCTGTTACGTGAAGTATCCTGAATGTCGGTGGTGTGTGCTGATGTGGCTGCGTGCCGTTCACGCGCTGAGTTAAAGAGCTTATGCATAGAAGCTGCCTGCAGGGCTTACGCTTGACGTTGGGCGGCCTGCTGGACGCTGGGTGGTAAATTCTGAAGATCAACAATTTTAGCTATCTCTTGTGCTCTTTGATCGAGTTTTCTGTATAAAAATGATGTTTTTATGCGTGTATCTGTTATGATACACCATTAAGTCCCTCCAGTTTAATGTCTTTATTTTTGTAAAAAATAAAGTCATTAAACTAAAAATAAGTAATGCCTTTTCCTCGGGAACAAGAATCTGTTGTAGCCGAACTTTTTTCTGCTATGTCAGTTACTTTTTTGATCATGACCTGCAGATAGTACCTTTTTGAAATTTGAATTTCATTTTCAATTAAATTTACTTCTCCCGCATTTTTGTACGTCTGACACGTGGGAGCACTTCAACCATGTGATTAACCGTCAACTGTTCATCTTCTGTTTGCTATTTAAAACCCAATTTTTTACTGTGTGATATTTATTTCCATCTGAATTTATTTGCTTCATCTACCTTAAACTTCTGTCATAAAATTCCCTTCTTAACTTCCCAATCAATGGCTATTTTTAATGTTGAAGATGTCCCAAGCAGAATTTCATCAATTTACCTCGACCGTGTCAGAGTTGCTTTTCCCAAATTTTTTGGTGCCGATGCTGTTGTTCCAGGTCCACATGATCGTGCCTGTCACCCTCCTATTGGAAAGGTTGCTATTTACGGTCGTGCTTTGTACTTATCTCAGCTTCGTATTCCTTTTACGAAATTTTACTTGGACGTTTGCTGTTTTTATGATGTTAGAGTTGGACAATTTGAGCCTATGTCCATTCGTAAGATCATGTTGTTCGAGATGTATTGTATGGCTCGAGATATTACCCCTTCTGTTCGTCTTTTTTCTAATCTTGCAACCATAAAACGTTATGATAAAGGATGGTTTTGTCTTACTTTGGATGGGTTTTTGCTTAATTTTGGTGAGACAAATGAGAATTGGCAGAGTACATTCTTCTTTATTAATAGCGAAGTTATCCCCAATGAGTGCATGCAAGCTAGCTATTGGCGTACGTCGCTTGATCCTCCCAAAGTTATTCATCCAAGATTAACATCTGAAGAACGAAAAGTATTAAATGTGATTAAAAAAGAGAAGATTCCAAACCATCATTATCCAGAACATATGCTCTCTCTATGCTCCCTTAATGCTGAATGGGATGCAGAAACACGCGATTGTGCCATTGTTATGGTGAAAAATAAAAGCATAATTTGATTAGGATTTGGTTATCTATTGTTATTATCTGTATAATAAATAATAATTACCGTGTTCTTATGTTTTTTAGTGATTACTCCGCTCGCCGCTCTGCGTTACACCAGATTTAATGATCTGCAATTTAGATCTGAAAAATTGGCTGATCAGACGCTCGAAAATAGTTTGTGTGAAAATGAGCTTGAAGATGAGGATGATGCTCCTTTAAATAGAGCAAATTCAAGGAAACGCCGTGCTGCTGGTAACTTCTCTTTTGAATCAATAGCAGAAGAAAACCTTTACTGCTTTTTCCATATGCCTAGCAATGGTGGCTATTATAATATTGATCCTGATAAATATGCAATATTGAATTGTGAATCTTCTTTTCTGGATTGGAAAAACTTCTTGAATAACAACTGTTATTTTAATTCAGCCCTGGCAGCGAGAGAAGAAGCACAGAAGAAACTTTCTCTTCTGCCTCCCGCTCAGCGTAGCAGAATAGGGGAAAGCAGTTCACAAATAAGTATTCCCAACTTAGATACTACTGGCTTAACAACTCTCTTAGCTGGTCCTCCTAGTAATTATGAGGATTTTATGAAGTATCTTGAAGCGATGATGTCGCCTTCACTTATTAAATTCTTTGAGAGTTTATCTGATAGTGATGCTCGAAAATATCAAGCACAGGGCATTATTTGGAATATTGCATCTGAATTCAATAATTTAAAGCGTTTGGAGCGCTCTGATCAAATACATCGTGACAAATCTGAAAAAATTGAAAAAGATGCAGAGGCACTGAAAATTGCCGAACTTGAATTAGAGGCTGATGTTGCTGCAAAAAATGCTGCAGAGGCGCGTTATGTTCAAATGGCAACAAAGGAAAAACGGTATCTGCATAAAATTGATACTTTAACTCAGTCTGAAATGTCCTTAAAATCTGAAACGTCGTTGAAGGAACAATTGGAGTTAAGCAAGGGTGAGACCGGGCGTCTGATGGAAGGTATTTCAAAAATTGTGAAAAGTGCCTTCACCTTTGAAAAGTTAACTAAGCCGTTTAACGAATTTATAACTGTTGCGCTGGACGTTGACCGGATACGGTTTCTTGAGAGTTTAAAAAATGATATTCCTGACTTTCCAAAAACTTTGCCTGAATCCCTTATATCTCAATTGAAGCCAGATACAGAAGATGAACTGAAAAAGCTGGGTGATGAAATAGAACATCTGTCCTTTCCTGAATTAGAGAATTTGTGTAATAATGCTGCTACCTCAGTAGACGATGTACTAAATTTGAAGTTGTGATCTGCATTACTTGTGTTATTTGTTAATTATATATATAAATGTTTTTTACTTTGCTGATGATTTTGTCAAAGCTTTACATGTTTGATTTGAACAATCAAAATTATGACTAGTCATATACTGTTTGTATAATTTTTACGTCATGACGGTCGTAGATACATTCTATTGTCTGGATGTTCAGTGGATTTCTACGTTTATCCACTGCCATTTCAATCTTTTGTTTATGATTGAACTTCTGCCACCGAGGAAAAAACTTCTCTTTTGTGGGCAGGGATGACACACTGTGTTGTGACATCTGATATAAAATCCTTGTCTGGATAAAAATTATGAATAGTATGTCATAAGAAATATTTCTGAATTCTTATTTCTTTAAAGAAATTTTTACATTTATGATTGCATCTCATGCTCTAAATAGTTGATCAAGCTATTCAAACATGCAATACTACGCATAAAATTTCTTTAAATTCATTGCATTCCATGTTCATGGAATTTCTTCTCCGGAGGGCGCTAGGAGGGTATATGACCCATTAGGATGTGCCTTTGTAATTTTATATGGGCCTTCCCATCGTGGCCCTAACTTCCCTTGTTTTTCCTGCCTACTTGCCTCATTATCTCGTAACACTAAATCCCCCTCTTTGAATTGCACATATCTGACCCGCTTGTTATAATATTTTTCCATTTTCTGTTTTGCATCCGCTTAGCGGATGGTGGCCATGATTCGCCCTTCTTCCAATAAATTCAAGTTTTCTCATAAAATGGATGAATTATTTTCTGTATCAAATGCCAAAATCCTTTGTGTTGGTACACGGATTTCAGCTGGTATCACTGCCTCAGTGCCATATACCAAACTGAATGGTGTTTCACCCGTGCTCCATTTTGGCATTGTGCGGTGAGCCCACAATACATATGACACTTCATCTACCCACTTAGTCTGACTCAAACCCAACCTAGCCTTTATGCCGGCTACAATTTCTTTGTTTGTTACCTCAACCTGCCCATTGGCCTGTGGGTGAGCAACTGAGATAAATGTTTGTTTGATGTTTAGCTCTTCACATCAACTTCTGAAGGGGTTATCTGCAAACTGTTTTCCATTGTCACTAACAATTTCATTCGGTAATCCATATCTGCACACGATATGGTTCCACACGAATTTCTTGATATTCTCTCCAGTTATTTTTGCTAATACCTTCGCTTCAACCCACTTACTGAAGAAATCAATTGCAACAACTAAAATTTTTGCATTTCCTACACTTCTTGGGAAGGGGCCTTCTATGTCAATTGCCCATTTACAAAATGGCCATGCCGATGATACTGAAATTAAATCATACTTGGGTAAACGCTGTACGGTTCCATGCCGCTGGCAGGCATCACATGTCTTAATTACGTCTGCTGTATGTTTGTAAATTGACTGCCAATAATACCCTTATCGCATAATCCGTCCAACTATAGTTCTATAACCGGAATGCTGTGCACATAATCCCTCATGCATTTCATTGACTACATCAATTGCTTGGTGTGGTGTTAAACACCTTAAATTTGGTCCACTGAAGGATTTTCTATAAAGTATTCTGTTTTTCAGGACGTAAAGTGGAGCACTAACTCTTATCCATCTTGCCTCCATGGTATCTGCTGGTAGTATTCCGTCCTGCAAATATTTGACATAGGGAGTTATCCAACATGATTCCCTTTCTTCAACTGTTGCAACCACCACCTTTTCATCAACCGATTTATCTTTTAAGACCTCCACCAAAACTTTCTTGTGCAAATGATCAAATGTTAATGTTACTAATTTGCTCAAAACATCTGCCTTCTTGTTTTTATTTTTTGGTATCTGCACGACCTCTAAGGTCTCGAAATGTTTTGATATTTTCTCAACTAATTGCAAATACTGTTTCATAGAGACATCTTTAGTTTCGAACCCTCCATTAACCTATTGTGCCACAATTTGAGAATCAACATATGCACGCAAATGTTTTATTCCCATTTCTGACGATATGCGGAGGCCGGAAAGCAATGCTTCATATTCTGCTTCATTATTAGATGCATAGAAAGAAAACCTCAATGCATACGTATGCTCCTCACCTTCTGGACTAGTAAGTACTAACCCTGCACCAACACCTTCCTCACTTGATGCGCCATCAGTGTGCAACTCCCAAACATGATTACTAGCTGTAACATTTGGCGGATGATCGACCTTTTCTGTTGTTTCTAATAAAAAATATGCCAAAATTTGACCTTTGACTGCATGCCGAGGTGAAAATTTTATTTCATATTCTCCTAATTCAATTGCCCATTTTGCTAGTCGTCCTGATGACTCTGGATTTCTCAAAATATGTTTTATCGGCTGGTCTGTCATTACCAGGATTGAATGTGCCTGAAAATATCGCCTGAGTCGCCTAGCTGTGTGTGTTAAAGCATACACTAATTTTTCAATTGGTGGATAGTTAACTTCACTCTGTTGTAATACTTTACTGACAAAGTATATAGGCATTTGTATTCCCTTCCGTTCTGCGATTAAAACTGAACTGATAGCTTATGCAGAAGTAGCCAAATACAAAATTAATGTTTCTCCCTCTATTCGTGCAGTTAAAGTAGGTAATTCTTTTAAGAGTTGCTTAATATCCTGAAAATCTTTTTCTGCTTCTTCTGTCCACTTAAAATCTTTTTTGCTTAAACAGCTCTTTAAAACCTTCATAAATGGTAATGATCGATCTGCTGCTCTTGATAGAAACCTTGTTAAAGCTGCTAATCATCCATTCAGGCTTTGAACTTCTTTCTTTGTTTTAGGAGATACCATATTTTCAATTGCTTAAATCTTTTTTGGATTAGCCTTGATTCCTCTATCTGTAACAATATAACCTAAGAATTTGCCTTCTTCTACACCAAAAGTACACTTCTTAGGATACAATTTCATATTGACCTTTCGTAATGATTCAAACATTTCAAGAGTATCTCTGAGCATGCTGTCTTATGTATAGCTCTTGATAACAATGTCATCAACATAGGCTTCTACATTTTTACCTATTTAATCTTTAAATTCTTTATCAATTACGCGCTGGTAAGTTTCCCCTGCATTCTTTAATCCGAAAGGCATCATGATATAGCAAAAAATTCCATCTGGTGTGTGGAATGATGTTTTATCTTGATCACGTATTGCCATTAGGATTTGATGATATCCCTTGAATGCATCCAAAAAGGATTTAAACTGATACCCACTTACAGACTCCACTTTCCAATCAATTTATGGTAAAGGATAATTGTCTTTTGGACATGCTTTATTTAAATCTGTAAAGTCGACACACATCCTCCATGAATTATCTGGCTTTCTTACCATAACCGGGTTTGCTACCCATGTCTGGTATTTTACTTCCCTTAATATTCCAGCATCCACCAATTTTTTAACTTCTTCTTTGAGAAATTTTGTTCGATCTGGAGCCATGCCTCTTTTCTTCTGACACACTGGTGGAATATTAGGATTCACACCAAGCTTATGTTCAGCCACATGACGTGGTACTCCAGTCATATCAGAATCTTGCCATGCAAAAACATCCAAATTTGTGGCTAAGATTTTGTAAAGCTTTTCTTTTGTTTCTTTTGTTATTGTGTTTCCAATTATTATTTTCTGATCTGGAAACTCTGGATTTGGTGATATTGACCCATCTTCATGAATGATTGGGTTAACAGCTGTTCTGTTTATTTGTACACATTCTATTGGTCTTCTCCGTTCAGCGTACAGCGTGGCAATGCCAGCCGGTGTGGGGAATTTCATCATTCCGTGTACCGTTGACGGCACAGCTCCGAATGCCATCATGGCTGATCGTCCTAAAATGACATTATACTGCGAATTTGCTTTTATAACCAAAAATTCAATATGGGCAGTTCTTTTAAATGGCATTTTTCCCAATACAACTTCTAAAACTACGCTTCCTTTTGACCATGACGGATCATTAGCAAAGCTTGCTAAGGGAACAAATGTGTCCTTTAGCTTTTCCTTAACTCTGTCCGGTAGTTGTATAAAACAATGTTCATACATGATATCTGCTCCCGCTCCGGTATCGGTATATATTCCTCCAACAACATAATTTTCTATTCGAGCTTCAATCACTACAGGAGCGTCAGATGGATTTGTGTTAAACATGGAAGGAAAAGCAATCATTTCCCGTTTCCAATCTTCTAACGTTTCTGCTTTTCTTCGCTGTCCGGCTTGCCATGAATGTATCATGTTTGCTTCAATGGGTGTTATTTGACAGTTACGCCTTTTGGTGCTCTTGAAAGTTTAGTGGTTCTTTAGAACGGGTGGCGCCATCTGTTAGTACGATTTTCTGTATAGCGGCTGTAAGGTACTAGTACAGAAAACTAGCTGCTCAGCGTGTGGTGTATACTGTTGATTGTTGTTTGCCCTCAAGAAATAATCTCTGCAGACCCGGAACACAGATGTAAGATCTGTGGGGTGGCCTCAATCAATCTGTGGATCAATCTGTAATGATTCATCTAGCGCACTGCTGCTAAGCGACTAATGTTATTTTAGAGTGAGAAAGAACTGTGTGAGAGAGAAAGTGTACTTCTCTCTGACTGAAGTTCAGATCCGAATCATGTCAAATTTTATAGGCGTAGAATGTCCGAAATTCACGGGATACACGTGTCAATCACTGAATGGTTCTGTTACGTGAAGTATCCTGAATGTCGGTGGCCTGTGCTGACGTGGCTGCGTGCTGTTCACGCGCTGAGTTAAAGGGCTTATGCATAGAAGTTGCCTGCAGGGCTTACGCTTGACGCTGGGCGGCCTGCTGGACTCTGGGCGGTAAATTCTGAAGATCAACAATTTTAGCTATCTCTTGTGCTCTTTGATCGAGTTTTCTGTATAAAAATGATGTTTTTATGCGTGTATCTATTAGGATACACCATTACGCATAAAACAATTAAAACAACGATTACAATTAACACGTACGCATATAGACTTGAGCAATTGACAACATAACTATGAACTCTTATAAAAATCAGATTTTAAGAATTAGGGTTAGCTATTTATACCTTTGATCGCGAAAAGAACAATACACACGCGTAGAGGATGACACGAATTGAAACTTTAATGTTCAAGGTTAAGGCTAAAAATTAAAATTGAAGGGTGTTGTGTTGGTGGTGGTGATCGCCGAATGGAGCAAAAGGGGAGGGAGGGATTGACTGCTAATAGGGTTGGGAAAATAATAAGCAGTTTAGGTTTACTAGTCCATATATAGTTAGGCCAAATATCACTAATTAACAAATAAGTCCCTCAATTAAGTCAAAAATTAAAATATAAGGGGGAGGGAAGGGGGTTTCGGCCGAATGGGCCCCACATGGGGTTCCCGGGCACTCGTTTTGCAATCTCGTGTAATCGTGGTCCATTTTAAGTGCCGTTTAGTCGTACCGAAGGCCCGGAACGCTAACTTGATCGTTAAACGCAACCAATTGTTTGATTTATTAAAAACCTAATAAATTAAATATTTTAAAAAGTTAATAATTAATAAAATTAATTATTAAAATAAACCCGAGCGTTTCGTTGCTCAAAAAGCTATTATCAAAATCGTATCGTTTTTATCGTATTTCATTATCTGAAATATTTATTTGAATTAATATCAACCCATATTAATTATTGAAACCCTCCGAAGATCAAGTACGCATTTAATACACGTAAATGCATAAAAGTTAAATAATCGTCGTTAAGTAACTAACGGAAGGTTAACGGAAGTAACGGAAAAATCAGGGTTGTTACATTACCCACCTGTTATTGAAAATTTCGTCCCGAAATTTTAGTGATCGTTCACTGAAGTATTTTCCTCGGGGAACAGTTGCGGATATTTCAGCCTCATATGGTCTTCACGCTCCCACGTGAACTCTGGTCCTCTTCTCGAGTTCCACCGAACTTTAATGATGGGAATTCTGCTTTGCTTCAACTGTTTGACTTCACGGTCCAAGATTTCAACAGGTTCCTCAATGAAATGAAGTTTGTCGTCGATACGTAGTTCCTCTAAAGGAATAATCAAATTATCATCGGCTAGGCACTTCTTTAGATTGGATACATAGAAAACGTCATGAATACCGCTGAGTGCTTGTGGCAATTCCAATCTGTAAGCTACCGGTCCAACTCTTTCAGTTATCTCAAACGGTCCAACATATCTAGGACTCAGTTTACCTCGTTTCCCAAATCGTACAACGCCCTTCCAAGGTGATACCTTAAGCATAACCTTGTTACCAACTTGGAACTCAATATCCTTCCGTCTAACATCGACGTAACTCATTTGATGACTTCGAGCCGTTCTCAATTGTTCCTGAATCTGTAGAACTTTTTCAGTTGTCTCCTGAATAATCTCAGGACCTGTCAACTGACTATCTCCCAACTCGCTCCAACAAACGGGAGATCTACACTTCCTTCCATACAACTCTTCGAAAGGTTCAGCTTTAATACTCGCATGGTAGCTGTTATTGTATGAGAACTCAGCCAGTGGTAAATACTTATCCCATCCGTTTCCGAAATCAATGACACACGCTCTTAGCATGTCCACAAAAGTCTGAATATTTCGTTCGCTCTGGCCATCCGTCTGGGGGTGATATGTTGTACTCATATCTAAACAGGTCCCCATTGCTTTCTATAATGATTGCCAAAACCTGGAAGTTAATCTGCTGTCGAGGTCGAATATAATGGATATAGGCACTCCATGCCTAGAGACGAATTCCTTAATGTAGATCTGAGCCAACTTCTCCATTTTATCAATTTCCCTTATCGGTAAGAAGTGTGCGGACTTAGTGAGACGATCCACGATAACCCAAATAGTATCGTGACCTCCCGCCGTTCTCGGTAGTTTCGTAATGAAGTCCATGGAAATACCTTCCCACTTCCACTGGGGAATCTCAGGTTGAGTTAATAATCCTGATGGCTTCTGATGTTCAGCCTTGACTTTAGCGTAAGTTAAGCACTTCCCGACATAGGTAGCAATGTCAGCTTTCAAATTTGGCCACCAATAAAACGCCTTCAAATCTTGGTACATTTTATCTGATCCTGGATGAATTGAGTATCTCGGCTTGTGTGCTTCCTCCAACACTAGTTCTCTCAATCCACCAAACTTTGGTACCCAAATTCGGTTAGCAAAGTACCGTGTTCCGTCCTCCTTGATGTCAAATTTCTTATCCATTCCTCTGAGAAATTCAACATCGACATTTTCTTGTTTCATGGCTTCTTGTTGTGCTTCGCGGATTTGTGATGTGAGATTCGTACGGACAAATATGTTAAGCGCTTTAACCCTAAGAGGTTTCTCTCGCTCCTTTCTGCTTAAGGCATCTGCCACAACACTCGCCTTGCCCGGATGGTATTGAAGTTCGCAGTTATAATCGTTAAGTAGTTCCATCCAACGTCGATGTCTCATGTTGAGCGGCTTCTGATCGAATATGTGCTGTAAACTCTTATGGTCAGTGAAGATAGTGAACTTGGTTCCAAACAGGTAGTGTCTCCACATTTAAAGTGCAAAGACAACAGCTCCTAACTCAAGGTCGTGCGTAGTGTAGTTCTACTCGTGAATCTTTAACTGACGCGATCCATAAGCAATAACCTTGTTTTGTTGTATAAGCACGCAACCCATTCCTTGACGTGAGGCATCACAATAAATAACAAAATCTTCACTTCCCTCGGGTAGAGACAATACTGGTGCAGTTGTTAACTTCTACTTCAACAACTGAAATGCAGTCTCTTGCGGTTCTGACCACTCAAACTTCTTGCCCTTATGTGTCAACGCGGTTAATGGTCGGGCGATCTTAGAGAATCCTTCAATGAATCTCCTGTAGTAACCAGCTAGACCCAAAAATTGCCTAATCTGCGTTGGCGTCTTTGGAGTTTCCCAATTCTTAACTTACTCAATCTTTGCAGGATCAACCTGTATTCCATTGGCCCCTACAACATGGCCAAGAAATTGTACTTCTGGTAACCAAAAGTCACACTTAGAGAACTTTGCATACAACTGCTCTTCTCTAAGCATAGTCAATATCAAACGTAGATGCTGCTTGTGCTCTTCTCTGTTCTTGGAGTACACCAATATATCATCAATAAACACAATGACGAATTTATCTAGGTATGGCTTACACACACGGTTCATGAGGTCCATGAACACTGCTGGTGCATTTGTCAAACCAAATGACATCACTGTAAACTCATAATTTCCATAACGTGTTCTAAACGCTGTCTTCAGGACATCAACTTCTTTGACTCTCAATTGGTGATACCCGAATCTCAAATCAATCTTCGAATAACAACTGGATCCCTGCAGCTAATCAAATAAGTCATCAATCCTCAATAGCGGGTACCGATTCTTGATTGTCAACTTGTTCAATTCTCTGTAGTCGATACACAATCTCATCGGCCCATCCTTCCTCTTAACAAACAGGACCGGAGCTCCAACTTGGGAATTCGTGGTTATGTGACACACCTTCTAGTACATGTCACAATTTAGGGCATCACAACCCTCATGTTCTTCACTATGAGAAGCTCTTGTAGTTCTAAAGGTGCAAATGCGTATATTGCACGCGTAACGGGTGCAGCTGTTGGCACCAAATTAATCCGAAATTTGACTTCACGATGAGGTGGACGTGTAACCTCAGGACAATCTCTAATAGTTAGGAAATATTCGGGTCTCCTAAATGTCGGCTCATTTTTACTCACATGTGCCAGATTTGCGAGACATTCTCATCTCCTGTACTTCTGGACCTTCGAGTAATTAGTGTAACATGACGGTGTACTGATCTCTTCTTCGTACACTATTATCGTTGGTGAAAGAAATTTGAATAGTCTTCTGGTCGTAACTGCCTCGGTTGTATGGTCAGATAACCAGTTTGTTTCAACCACTAAGTTAAAACTTCCCAGTTTAATAGTTTTATAGAGTACATGTTGTCTAAGGAAGGTACATGTTTATAAATGTCGTGACCAATTTCTCTAGCGTTAAAGCTTCTCTCAGCACCGGTGTTGATAGCATATATAAACATTATGGTTGATGAGCGAGAACGTGATGATTTTCATGGAAAACGAAAATGAAAAAGGTGTAATGGCAACTCAAACAAAATATGATATTTAATTGAAAAGGGTTGGTACAAACTCCCAGACGGGTGTGTCTCGCAGGAACAGATGAAGTGTAGTTCGCGTCGATGTGTTCAAAGTTGGTTGGTAATGTTTGTGGGTATAATGAAAATGATTGTCGCTTAAGAATAGTATGTTGGAACAAAATGATGTGGGATATGGTAACGGGTAGCATTACTAGTAGCAATGAGTGGTGGCATTAGTGATAAGTAGCGATGGGTTGTGATAAGCAGTGATGATAGTAGTGACGTATAAGTTGCTAGATAGCATGCTCACATCATAAGTACATGCACATGTACTCTAATGCACCCAATAAGGCATAATGGTCTTCAGTCGGTAGGGTCGTGTTGGAAAACAAAATCATGGACGGCGGATGGCTGAATGATAGGTAAGTTGGTAATCGAGTGGACAATATCTACTACGTATTGTGTGGGCGGTTATCATGAATTCCTCCTCTAAAGACGTATCAGAAATGAGTTGTGATGCACATTAGCGAGTAGTAAAACGCGGAGGTGTTGGTAGTGTCGAGTAGTACTTAGTAGTGGTAAGCAGTAATGAGTAGTATTGAGTAGTAGTAAGTAGCAAGGGGTAGCAGTAAGTAGTATTTAGTAATGAGAAGCAGTGATCAGTCGTGACTAGCAGTGAGAGGCGGCGTTGAGTAGTAGTTATCAGTGATAAACAGTACTGAGTAGTGGTATGAGATGACGAGTGTGTTCAAGTGGTGTCTTAGTAGTGACAAGTAGTGTTTGGTGGTGACAGACAGTGTCGAGTAGTGATGAGTTGGGTCAAGATCACAAGTTACTTACAAGCTATATTAACAATTAATTTGCACATGGTAAGTTTCTTCTCACATTCGGGGTTATGCGGTTTGTGTTCTAAACGTTGTCTATCCAGGTAACCTACTTGACTCGGCCCCAATTCCTTATTTCGCGATGTCGGAACTTCTATATGAGTTACCGTAATGTAATCCCGGTCATTACATTACGCTATCTCACATTTCCATTCGACATCACTCCATAAGTTCAAGATGGCGTAGTCAACTTAATTTAGCTAAATATGGCTTCGGGTGTACGTATGTGTTTCGTGATATAGCGTATTTAGTCCATGTTACATGGTATCAGGCGTATATGTATGTGGGGTAATGTGTAGCCTTACATGTAGCATTGTGAAGCAAATAGTGCAGGTATGGTGTATAAAAGTCGTCCAAGACACACTGCTATAGACTAGACTTCACTAATGCGCCCTACGGTTAGACACACTAATGTATCCTAGTTTCCTATAGCCACAGCTCTGATACCATCTATCATATCCCAGGTAACATGTTCCCCGTAGCATGATATTGTCCGCTTTGCCCGTAGGCGCACGGATTTTTCTTGGTGACCAAAGATGACGAACACTTTCCCAGGATGTCACCCATCCTGGGAGTGCACTCGTCCGAGCACGCTTAACTACAGAGTTCTCATGAGATCTGCTGCGCTTGTGGTCCCAAAACGCGTCATGCTAGGAAAGGTCTCCACACCCTTATAAGGCATGCTTTGTTCCCCTCTCCAACCGATGTAGGACACAGCGTCCTCGCTATGCACGTTTGGTCCGGGACCTGGCTCTGATACCAAATGTAACACCCTGTCAAAATCCCTTTGACGGAACGTTAACTCTGGTCCCAGTGCTTGGCCTGACTTCTACGTAACGGCAACAATTTACAGCGGAAGCAATTAATACCTGCGAATAACAACACGCAAAAACAGGTCAACAAATAATGTTGGTGAATCTACAGGTTTAAAGTAATGTAACAGTATCTGAAAAACAGTTATAAGAAAAATAGTTTAGTTTCCTTGACCAGGAGATTCTATCGTCTGCATAAACCGAGCACCTGAATACTAGCATTGACCCGAGTATAGAAGCCACTATACCCGACCTTACCTCGTAAAACGTTATACACTTGTTCAAATGTATTTAATGTTCAAAGTAAATGCACCACAGTTTTTATAGCGAGTGAGGTTGTCAACCTAACGGATCCGTCCATCTAAATTGTGCTTACACCGATGGTATTAAAAGTATTCAAGCTAGAGGCTTTTTGAACAAACTCATTATGCATATGTGTAGTACTCATGTTAATACAAAGTATTTGAAAATGTAAATATAACAGCGTGTATTCTCATCCCTGAAAACATGTAAAAAGCGGGACTGTAGACTCACCTTTGAATAAAGCTCGGATTAAAAAGTGAACAATTAACTTGTACGATTTATAGCCGAGTAATGCAACCTAAGTATACGTATTTAGGTTGGTCAATATATGTATCTTAAATAAGTGTGGTTTTATAGTGTACATTGTCTTATTGCTCGACTCGACGCGTTTCCAAGTAAAAGTCAACATATATCATGCAAGTCAAACAAAGTCAACCGAAGGTCAAACTTGGTCAATGTGGTCAACTAAAGTCAACTTCAGTAGGTTCATGTCAAATATTGGTCAACATATCAAACCTAAGTCAAACAATATGTTTTAGGTCATGAATGATCATTTTCACAATTTCAGTTTATCGTTATGCACAAAGTTCATGAATATGTAGCATACTTAGCACATTATCTCATAGTAAAAAATTCAAGTAATCATGAAAAACTCCAGATCATAAATATACTTAAAATCAATTCCAAAAAGTCCGGCCAGGGACTCATACGACAATTAAAAGTCAGGAATCAGAAGGGATACATTTGGGGTTTTCCAAGTCAGTTTCTGACCGCGCACTGATTTCATTTTGGCTATAACCGGAGTTAGGAACATGCAATTGATACAAGACTAGTGTCCATAGTTCAAGGACAAATCAAAGTAACACATATAAAAAATCTAGCAACTTTTGTTTAGCCATTTTGTACAGTTTATTCGTGCAAGTTGAACATTCAGTTTTCAGCTCAAATCAGAATTCACATAAAGTATGGCCCTATTGTGCCCAATGCATAAGGTTTCAAGGATTGACATAAACTAACAATAAGTCTTATATCATGTTAAGTTTCATTTTCCAGAAGCATACATGCTCATGCAATTCACATAATCCACAGAGTACAAAACCGTGAGCAATTTACAGATTCGATTCTCATTTAGTTAGTCACATTCGCACGCAATTATCCGAAGATCTATTTAGCCTATGATATCCACATGAAAGATGAAGTAATTTTTGTCTAATTTTCAAATATGTAAAGCTTTAATCACAGAAGCTAACACATTTTATCATACAAGGTTATTTTCATGCAAGTGCTGTATAAAACTACTTTTACACTAATTCAAGCATATCTCGGGCTATACATAAGCAAACGACATGATATCCTAGTCTAAATTGAGTGTTTTTAAATTATATTTCCAGTGGTATAAGTCTCTCATTCCAATTCATTGTCTATCAATACCAGATTTCTGATCAAGCAACAAAAACACAACGATAATTCAAATTGACATAACTTAATCATACGGAAACAAAATCAAGCGAATCCACAGCCTAAACTCAATAGTTTTTCGCAAGGAATCTGATTATAACATAATAATTAACATTTGAAAAACTTAATTTTTCTGATCAAACACATACAAATTCGTTTTTAAACCGTAGCGCATCAAACAATCAAAACAACGATTACAATTAACATGTACGCGTATAGACTTGAGCAATTGACAACATAACTATGAAACTCTTATAAAAATCAGATTTTAAGAATTAGGGTTAGCTATTTATACCTTTGATCGCGAAAAGAACAATACATACGCGTAGAGGATGACACGAATTGAAACTTTAATGTTCAAGGTTAAGGCTAAAAATTAAAATTGAAGGGTGTTGTGTTGGTGGTGGTGATCGCCGAATGGAGCAAAAGGGGAGGGAGGGATCGACTGCTAATAGGGTTGGGAAAATAATAAGCAGTTTAGGTTTACTAGTCCATATATAGTTAGGCCAAATATCACTAATTAACAAATAAGTCCCTCAATTAAGCCAAAAATTAAAATATAAGGGGGAGGGATGGGGGTTTCGTCCGAATGGGCCCCACATGGGGTTCTCGGGCTCTCGTTTTGTAATCCCGTGTAATCGTGGTCCGTTTTAAGTGCCGTTTAGTCGTACCGAAGGCCCGGAACGCTAACCCGATCGTTAAACGCAACCAATTGTTTAATTTATTAAAAACCCAATAAATTAAATATTTTAAAAAGTTAATAATTAATAAAATTAATTATTAAAATAAACCCGAGTGTATCGTTGCTCAAAAAGCTATTATCAAAATCGTATCATTTTTATCGTATTTCATTATCCGAAATATTTATTTGAATTAATATCAACCCATATTAATTATTGAAACCCTTCGAAGATCAAGTACGCATTTAATACACGTAAATGCATAAAAGTTAAATAATCGCCGTTAAATAACTAACGGAAGGTTAACTGAAGTAACGGAAAAATCAGGGTTGTTACAACATAGAAAAGTGTAAAATAATACACTTGATTTATTATGAAATAGAATCTATTGAGTTGAAGCAGAGAGTATAGTTAACGATTGTTAAGTCATTAACAAAGGATGTATGTCGTAGCATATTAGTAATATGAATTAACCGAGTAGTATCTACCCTTTTTCAATTCATACATAATAGTTTAGTTTGAACAGATATATTATGGTTTCAAAAATTCATATAATATATAAATTTTCTAGGAATAATGAGTTAATACTTCCATAACTTATTATTTCAATATACCCATTGGTGATTGTGGTGCCGATATCGTCGGTGGTTATGGAGCTGGTGTAGCTTGTGGTGTTACAGATGTTGCTGGTGTGGGTGATATTGATGGTGATGCTGGTGTTACTTTTGGTGGCACTTGTGTAACAAGTCTAGTTTTTAATTCACGCTCCATTCTTGTCAGGGTTTCTATTCTCTGGTATTTCTATCCATTCATCTGATTTGCGATTTGAATAAATAATCTCTAAGACTTTGGAGATTACATAATCGTCGCAGAATGTTTCTCCAATGAAGTTATGAATCAATACTTCATCGGTTATTGTTTTTGGTACTCCTTGGTATCTATGGTGCGTATGACGTTGATGCTCGAGGTACAGATTGTGATGTCGAGGTGTAGGATGCGGATGTTGTTGTTGGTGGTAGTGGTACTGTTGGTGTTGATGATGGTGGTACTGTTGATGCTGGTGATGCTGTTGGTGCTTGTAACCTTTGCACCATATTTTCCAAAGCCACTACCCGAGTGCGAAGCTCGTTGACTTCTTCTATTACACCGGGACGATTGTCGGTTCGGACGAGCGGATGAATAAGATCTAGAATGTGAGATAGTTTATAATCGTGACGAGATACTCTGAAAATGAGAGAGAAAATGGTGTTTCGGACAGGTTCGCCGGTAAGTGCTTCAGGTTCTTCGCCAAGAGGGAAATGTGGTGGATGGAAGGGATCACCTTCTTCTTGTCTCCAATGATTAAGTAGGCTATGAACCCATCCCCAATTCATCCAGAATAGATGATGGCTAATTGGTTGATCCATTCCGGTCACACTGCTTTTGGAGCTCGAGTGGAACTCCATATCCGAATCTGAGGGACTTGAACTAGTGGTGAGTTCCATTTCGTACGATTGAATAAAGGATTTTTTGATATGAAATGATTTCCGGCTATCGGATGGTATTCTAATTACATAGAATATCTATATATATAGAGTAAAAATTTCGTAGATTACGGAGGAATTTACTGAATATGTCAGGCAAAGTTTACAGTAACAGATACGCTAAGATATGAACTTTGTCTATACACTATTCATGCAATCAATGCAGTAAGATGCGTCTAGACTAAGAATAATAAGCAGATAATTTCTGACAAGAATGATAAGTAAAACTTTTTGACATGCAGCTAAGGTCGAAGTCCAGACTAACTAATGCATCTTAATAACTATCAGTTAGAAACACTAATGCAAGACCGGGTTCGCTAAGACCAATGCTCTGATACCAACTGAAACGACACGTCCATAATACTATAAATGAGGTACGTTATTCATTGGTCCCATAGCGAGGTATTTGACCTCTATATGATACGTTTTAGAAAATATTGCATTCGTTTCATAAAAAGCACACCATTATTATACATAATGCATGTTTTAAACAAATGGGCAATTATTTAAGGAATAATCCCCATATTACATTAGTTTCCAAATACTACATACGTGACATAACATTTGAATATAATACATGACAAAGGTTTTATTGAATGCAACACTTCATTTAAACAAAAGCATGAGACTCCATGCACAGCTTGCTCAGATAATGCAATAGCGGAAGACTTTCTTAAGGACCTGAGAATAAACATACTTAAATAGTCAACACAAAGGTTGGTGAGATATAGGTTTTAAAGCCAGCATAAGATATAATAATAGTCCACAAGATTTCATGTTATAAATGTTTCAGCAAAGATATTCTATATGTTGTTGAGCGCCCAGTAACTATACTTAACAGATGTTTTCCATGCATATTCCCTTTTCAAAGTTATCTCTACACCGTACCAAGTGTAGTAAAACGAAGTACTAAACACCCGTTATGAACTAGTGCTAACTAGCCCGAGTGGGGTTGTCAAACCCAATAGATCTATCAATAGGATTCGCGCTTACATGTTAACCACATGTAACAAATAGTTACCAGACTATTAGGGATACATACAAAGGTACGACTCAACATAGAATATATATTTAAGTACTTGTGTCTATTTTGAAAAATAAAAGATGCATGTATTCTCATCCCAAAATATTTGTAGAGTTTAAAAATGGGACTATATACTCACGGTAGTAAAAGTATATTAATAATAAGTTTTCAACTTATTAAAAATATGGCTGTCGTCCTTGGATTCACGAATCTATAACAATAATAACGATTCAGGTAATAATACAAGTGAACAAAATTAATATAGCAAGTTCATAACATATCTTCAATCACATGTGTTTGTTTAAGTTCATACTTTCAATCACGTGTGATTGTTTAAGTTTATATTTTCAATCACGTGTTTTAAGTTGTCAAGTTAGCAGTCCAACATTAGTAGTCCACAATTAGTAGTCCACAGTTAGTAGTAAATATATTGATCGATACATCACCTTGAAATAATCAAGACATAGTATACACGTATTGTATAAGACTCAATCATGACCCACAATACCGCTATTGTAGTTACACGTATTGTATATGTGGTGTCTTTTGATTTATCTAACTTATTGTGTAACCATGACATGTTAGAATACATGTATAATATAAGAAAAGTTATCTAAGATATGGTTAGTATAGATTTTTGTAAAATCATCACGTAGTCATTTTACCCATTTTTAACCAATATTGTTTTGCTCATAATTTCTTCATTATAAATCCGTTTTGAGTTAATCAAATTGCTATGGTTTCATAAAGAACTAAAATTTGTAAAACTAAACTGAAAAAGTGGTGGTTTATTGTCGAAGTTACAGGTTACATTCCTATTTTTAAAGAGGTAGTCATTTTCGTCGAAAGTACGACATCTTGATGACCATTTTGAAAGACATACTTCTACTTTGTGTTTAACCATGATTTTTGGATATTTTATCATGTTCATATGAAATATCATTTTCTCAGAATAATAACTTTTAAATCAAAAATTATGATACTTTTTAATTATCCAACCCAAAACAGCCCCCGGTTTTACTACGACGGCATATGTCCGATTTTACGGTGTTCTTTGTGTTTCCAAGTTTTAACTTATTAAGTTAGCATATCATATAGATATAAAACATGTGTTAAGTTGTTTTTAAAAGTTAAGTTAGAAGGATTAACTTTGTTTGCGAACAAGTTTAGAATTAACTAAACTATGTCCTAGTTTATAAACTCTTATATAGATAGCAATAATTATATGAATTGAACAAGATTTTTAGTAAGGCTAATACCTTGATTTAAGAAAGGGAAGTAGCTGAATATGAAGAGGATTTCTATAGCTTGAAAGACTCCTTGAAAGGGTGCTTAAAGATAACCAAACTTGGAAGTAAAACTTAAATCAAAGGAGGTGTTCTTGATTACTACTTCTATGGTGTTTATGGATTATTTTTGTAACTAGTTTTTGTTATAGATAATGAAGGCTTATTAGAACTTGAAGAGAGGATATTATAGAGTGTTTTTATAGAGAAAGAATAAGAGAATACTTGGAAGAGAATTGAAAGTAGAATGGATGTAAATGTGTGTAAAAAAAATACCATGTAAGGTCTTTATATACTAGTTGTATTTTGTTGTTTTATGACAAATATCTAGGATAAGTTAAATACCATGAGGTCATGCATGACATAATTTGATTGATGATGTCATGCATGACATAATACATCAATCATGTAAATTACTATTGGTATATACGAATAGTAAATACTTTATGTAACATCCCGTTTCCCCATACATGTCTAAAGGTACATACTTAATCATTAGTACGTTTGTACCTCATTAGTTTATGTGGAAATGTATAGATATGTGTGTAGATATGTGTATATACGTAGATATTCTTGACAATATGCGCATATACAAGTTTATACATGAGTTTCGATAGCGTTAAGTCTTGTGAGACTATTGTTGAGGGTTAGGCGAATATATGAAGCGGGAATGGAGTGTACAATTAAATAAAAATCAAAATTTGCTTAAGGTAGTTGAGCTTTTCAGGTGCAGCTTTAAGCCGCGCCGCGACAAAGTGGTCCGCGCCGCGGCATATCAAGCAAACCTGGATCAGAAAATGAGTTATGAAGGGTCTGTTTTCCCTTTATACGTCGCGCCGCGATGAATTAAGCCGCGCCGCTGCAATCCTGCTGGACAGATTCCGGACTTAGCTCTTTTTAGGGGATTTTAAGGGGCAAAATGGTAAATTGACGTGTAGATCTGATGGGAGCTTTAAATCTCAACCACTTATTCATTTAATTCAATTTTTTTCTCTCTTTTCTTTCCATTTTCTCTCCCAAAACTTAAAAGCCCATTTGTGTTCAAGTGAGATTTGAGAGTGGAGAATTGTGAATCAAACCTTGGAGCAAGAATTAAAGTTGTTGCTTGTGTCTCTAGCTACACGTTGATAGTCTCGGTAAGTTCTAACTCTAAGTTTTGAGTTTTAATTGGTTAATTGTAACACCCGTTTTCAGTTACGAGTTATTTCGAACGACATTCGAAATACGAGGCATGTAAGTGTATATTTGGATCCCAAATAAAGTTGGAGTTGATGTTCTAAAACCTTATCATTGGATAGTAAATCTCATTACGTTTCCAACGATATTTAATTCGTCGAAAACGGAGTTACGGTTTGAAAGTTACGACCAAAACAAGTTCAGTTTCTGACTCAGTTCATTGGGACTCCGTCCAGACTTTGGGACGCCGTCCAACAATGAAGGTTAGGACGCCGTCCAAGCTTTTTGGACGCCGTCCAGAAGGCCTGACGGGCCAGCAGCTCTATTTTACTCAAATTAAAAGGGGTATTTGGGTCTTTTCACTTGGGGTCGGTTTGGGATCATCAAAAATGATCTAGAACTCCATTTGGAGCTCATTCTCACCCACACAAAACACTCTCATCTTATTTTAGAGAGAGAGGGTTAATTTAGAGTGAGAAAGCTTGGTTTGGTGAAGAAGATGAGCGTTTCGGGTCAAAGCTCGAGAGTTAAAGTTGTTCCTTTCATTCACGACTACATTTTGGTAGTATTGGTAAGTCTCAACTCCAAATTTCATTGTTAAGATTTTTGTGTACATTTAGGGTTTGAGCTTGTTATTTGTAAAACCCTTTTAGATGATGAAGAGGGTTTATGGAAACCCACTATTTTTATATTTTGCGGGTTTTGGGTTGGTTAATGATTTAAGCATGTTTAAGGTTTGTAAGTGGGGTATAATCACTAGTATTAGTGATTTTAGGAGTGTTGGAACTTGTAAGACCCATTTGGGGGTAAAATAGGTGAATTTGGGTTTTGTTGAGATAAGGAAAATCCTAATAGCTATGATCTAGGGTTTGGCCATGTGAATTGAAGTTGTAAGTGTTAAATTGTGTTGATTAGTCATTAATACACTTGTAAATGATGGAAGAATTGCAAATGGGTTATGTTTGGCTAAAATGTTATGTATAAATGTTGAAATGGGTCAAATGAGTTAAGGTTGACCTAATTGGGTGAAATGGGTATGAAACACCCTAAGTTTGTGCTAATTGGTGTTAGTAGACTTACATCACTAGTTTTAGTAATTAAAGATGAGTCATGGCCATTTTATGGGCGGTTTTGGGTGTGAGTGAGTATTGTGGTTAATTCTACAAGTTGTGTATTGAATGTGTACTTATGTATTAGGTACCTTGCTCGAAGCATACGAAAGTGCTAAATCACCACCGACGTGATGAGGTGAGTGGAATAATTATATGCGTAGGTATATAATGTATCTATTTATTGTAGCGTGAAATGTGTAGTGTTGAGGTGTTAAGACACCACGTTTCACGTGAAGAGTGTAGCATCGAGGTGTTAAGATGCCACTCGGGTGTAGCATCGAGGTGTTAAGATGCCACCTAGGAGTGTAGTGTCGAGGTGTTAAGACACCACTCCGTAAAATGATGAGTGAAGCATCGAGGTGTTAAGATGCCACTCGGGGTGATGTGCCGAGGTGTTAAGGTGCCACTCTTGGGGTTAGTGGTGCGAGGTGTTAAGTGCCCTAACGGATGTTGTGAACACCGATGGCGTTTTCGCGAGCGTCGTTCCCTTGTACTATTGGTTAACCATGGTTATTGTGTTGTAGTGTAAGCATATTACTTTGTTCATGTTATATATGCTTGTGTTATGCTAGCATGATTATTGGAGGTTATAGCTTGTATTTGTAACGACAAGCTAATTGTGTTTGCTAGCATGTTTGCGGTATTTGTGTAAGTGATTGCAAGTAGGTATATTATATATGTATGTGTATAATTATTGCATTCACTAAGCTTTATGCTTACCCCTCTCGTTGTTTACCTTTTTACAGGTATTTTGTTATAAAGCTAGCTAGTTGTTAGACTAGATGCATAGGAGCGCTTGGGCTCGAAGGGGTAGCTTTTGGTTATATGGACGCGGATTGGGGATTTGGTAGTCTCCGGGATTATGCTCTTGGTATTGGGTTGGGTTGTAGAGTCCTAATCCGTCTAAAGAATTAAATGGGTCGAAATCGTTACATTATTTGTAAAACGGGTCATTGTGGGCCCGGTGTTGTAAAACTTATGTTTATTGTGGAAATCTCTTAGTTTTACTTAATATGACATATTGTGAAATTGGTTACGTTTAAAAGTGTCGGGAAGCGGGTTTTCCACTCGCGTGTAAATAAAAACTGATCAGTCCACTTTAGTTCATTTTGACGCCGTCCAGAATCATGGGACGCCGTCCTGGTCTTTATCTCTGGATGCCGTCCAGATTATGGGACGCCGTCCAGATACGCTGTCTGACAAAAAAATTTTTAAGGCGTGTTTTTGGTAAAACGATGTCGGGTTGTTACAAGTGGTATCAGAGCATAGTCTAAGGGAATTAGGTGACCTTGGAATAGGTGCCTAGTCTTAGACTTATTGGCGGTTGTGCGTTATTTGCGGGACTTGTAGGATTACGGGTCGGATTGAGATTTGTTAGTGCCTTAGAGTAGGTGACTAACTAGGACTTGTTTTTTTGTCCAAAGTGTGATGATGTGGGGCCTTATTTCGCGTGTAAATTAGTGCCTTAGATTGCTAGTGCCTAAGGTAAGTAGGCAAACTTGGATGTTGTTTTAGTGATAGTCACCTAGGTTGTAGGTTGACTTGTCGTTGGGATGTACTTGTGTACGTTTATTACTATTGTATATTGGTGTATATATATATACAGGTATCTAATTGGTGCGTTGTCTTAGAGATGAATCTATTGGAGAGATTCAAAGGTTTGGCGGTTTTGAGTGATCAAGTTCACGGTAAGGACTTTGGTCATTCGGGTACTAGGAGTTATCGCGTGTTATTTTGTGTGAATGTTGCGTCAGTCCGGGTAAAGTACTTTGCGTGACCATGTGGAAATGGTAAGATACGCATTTGTAATAATGACTAATCACCATTATTATGAAAGTGTATCTTGACACTAAACATGACATGACAAGTACCGAACGGAGGATACGTGGCATGGTTGGGGTAGAACGGGACGAATTAGGAATCTTTTATTGGTTCCTAGGATATAGTAGTCTCGAGTGATGTGCTTGTTATCACATCAGGTTCTTTGTGAGTCAGGAAGTGTACGATGGAATCGGTTAGTTAAGTGAGCGAGCTAACTCACGAGTTTGGTGCGTGCTTAGCCACCCTAAGTAGTGGGTGCATTATTGAGATTGTAATTGGTTTTAGTTACCCATCGTAACTAGGATGACCGATTTACGCTTGCGTGTGTGCGACGAGGACTAGAATTCCGTAATGGAATGCGACAAGTCTAATGATTGTAGTTTTGAGTTACACTCGGTAGAGTGTGTGGGTAGAGAATCGTGTTAGGATTCTAATTGTGAGTCGCCTTGGAATTGGCGAATCGAGGAGTCTTCGGGTCATTAAACTCATGGGAGTGGGACCCATATGACGATGTTTAAGATAGTGTGTTGGTGTGTTGTGGATTATAGGGTAACATTCCTAACGGAATACCCCCGTCGTTGTGATTGTGCCGATAGGTGGAAGGGTGTAAGACTTGGTGTTCTCAAGCATCTCCTTAGTGTTAGATGAAGGGTTTCGTTAGGCTATATCATTTTGGCCTTTTGAAAATTGCGGGTAGCGTGTGATCGCTAGGAACCTTCGATAAGACGATAAACCGTAAGGTTTGTCGGGTATGTATGACTTCGGGTCATTATTATTGAGAGACGGGTGACATCGGGTGTATGGAACCTAAAGATCGAGTTCTAAAATTTAGTAGGTTGTGGCGGGAGTCTGTATGACACTGCATCAGGTGCCTTCTTATACATGCTAGTGTGATGTTCAACTCCGATGATGGTGTGATCACTTTGTGCTTAGGGTGCCGGTGAGATACCCTTGGAAGCAGCGGAGATTATAATAGTGATCGATGGGTGCTAGTAATACGACGGTTGCAAAAGTCGAAGTTTAAGACCATTGTGATGAATACTTCTTATGAAGTGACGGGTGAGCAAATCTTGTTGCTCTTAAGTGATAGACGGGTAAAGATGACCGGTGAGCCGGTGACGGACTTAATGGTCGGTTAGTCCGAAGGGTTTTGATGAAGTGTTGATATTGTGGTGGACGCAATTATGGTGTCAGAATTGGTCACTCTTCTCCATGAGAGTGAGCAATTGTTGATAATGATTCGTCAAGTGGAAGGTTGGGTGATCTCGACTGAGAATCACGACTAAGTAAGCGGCGTGACATATGCCTAGGCTTAGAGGCATATGTAAGACTTTGGTGGAGTTTGCTTTTCGAACGATTAAGGTAGTTAGTTGTGAATTGTGGTATGAAGGTGCGATTTCATCGCGTGTATGACGTCTCAAGTGATTGTGCCTGTCGTCTCTGAGAGCTTAAAGTGAAATTGCGGTGAATTGATGTTTATGACCAACGGTGACAATGGTCAGGTGTGACGTGGAATTACAATTTCGAGGGATGTTATCATCTTGGCGGTGAGAATAAGGAGATAAATCCTAAGTGGGGGAGTTTTTACTGCCGCCCGAGGAAAACTCCAGTGGTGTTATGTATAGTGAAATGATGGAGCGTACCGTGCTAAGCCTCAATGGGTATTCGGAGCTCCTAACGAGGAAGAGTGACGGGTTACTAATGTCGACTCGAGATCGTGCTTTACGATTGTGAGTTACAACTCGAGAATGTTATGCGTGAAGATTGTGATGATGGGATCGAAGGAAGTGTAAGACTTCCTATGTAAGGTGGTCGTGTAGTACCAATGTGCGGTATGAGACCAAATGTGAAGTTTGAGATCCCGGAGTGAGAGAATGAAGTTGTCGTTGCGGGTGCTCCCGTAGTGAAAAATCTGGGTTATCGTAAAACCCGGACAGTATAATTGAATGGGAACAAGTTCGATATCGTGACGAATATCGTATTTTCCCTGTCGGGAAATGCAATCGTGGAGATTGTCAGTGGATTATTCCACTTTATGGACGAATGTGAGGCGGGAAGTGTCGATTCTGATTGTCTCACATCGAGACACGCGGATGTTGTTTGTTTGCGAGAGTGTGTTCCCTAGTAATGCGACTGTTAGTTGCATTAAAATGTCGAGACCATCTTTAACGGACGGTCTAGGTAGGAAGGTCCACCCGGCGTGGTGAATATTTTTGTAGATCGTGTGGCGAATTGCGGAATTTTGTGATGATAATTCGCCTTGACGGGATTCTAGTATATGATTAGTCTCCATGCTAGTACTAGGAAGCCGTCTGGTGTGGTTGTGTCGTAGGGTTTAGAGGAGGAACCCTCGTCGAGTGTTGATGTTTTGCTCAGCACATGGTGTATTATTGTTGTCCTGGATTAATCCAGTAACGGATTGGTCATGTGCGGATTGACTGATTGAGTGATATGGTTACGAACGTAGCTTGTGGCGAGTTGTAGCCGAGAGAACTTGAAGGTATATGTAGTGATTTTCGTATTTTCCTATATGGGAATTCTGGACTTCGGGTGTATGAGATATCGCTTGTTAGTGCACGCTAGTGATTATTAGCGTGTGGTTAGATCTTCGGATTTGTAGAAGATGTTATGGATGTCGGGCTTGGTTGTGTTTCGTAAGATCGTGAGGCGTGACGACGATGTTTTTCGGTAAATTGTTCTACTCTTAGGACGATTGTGAAGTGTATGGTATGAGTTTGGATACTCTGCGTAGGAGCAACGGTTACGGTTGTTTCGACTCGTGGGTTGATTACCCAATATTGTTGTATTATGATGCATTAGTGCACGAAGCGAGAGTGCGGATGCAAGTACTACTTGTGTGACTCCGCATTGGAAACAGAGATGTTCGAGGGAGAACTGCTTAACTTCTATTATAGGTGCGGATCACGAGGACGTGATCCAATTTAAGTGGGGGAGAGTTGTAACACCCGTTTTCAGTTACGAGTTATTTCGAACGACATTCGAAATACGAGGCATGTAAGTGTATATTTGGATCCCAAATAAAGTTGGAGTTGATGTTCTAAAACCTTATCATTAGATAGTAAATCTCATTACGTTTCCAACGATATTTGATTCGTCGAAAACGGAGTTACGGTTTGAAAGTTATGACCAAAACAAGTTCAGTTTCTGACTCAGTTCATTGGGACTCCGTCCAGACTTTGGGACGCCGTCCAACAATGAAGGTTAGGACGCCGTCCAAGCTTTTTGGACGCCGTCCAGAAGGCCTGACGGGCCAGCAGCTCTATTTTACTCAAATTAAAAGGGGTATTTGGGTCTTTTCACTTGGGGTCGGTTTGGGATCATCAAAAATGATCTAGAACTCCATTTGGAGCTCATTCTCACCCACACAAAACAATCTCATCTTATTTTAGAGAGAGAGGGTTAATTTAGAGTGAGAAAGCTTGGTTTGGTTAAGAAGATGAGCGTTTCGGGTCAAAGCTCGAGAGTTAAAGTTGTTTCTTTCATTCACGACTACATTTTGGTAGTATTGGTAAGTCTCAACTCCGAATTTCATTGTTAAGATTTTTGTGTACATTTAGGGTTTGAGCTTGTTATTTGTAAAACCCTTTTAGATGATGAAGAGGGTTTATGGAAACCCACTATTTTTATATTTTGCGGGTTTTGGGTTGGTTAATGATTTAAGCATGTTTAAGGTTTGTAAGTGGGGTATAATCACTAGTATTAGTGATTTTAGGAGTGTTGGAACTTGTAAGACCCATTTGGGGGTAAAATGGGTGAATTTGGGTTATGTTGAGATAAGGAAAACCCTAATAGCTATGATCTAGGGTTTGGCCATGTGAATTGAAGTTGTAAGTGTTAAATTGTGTTGATTAGTCATTAATACACTTGTAAATGATGGAAGAATTGTAAACGGGTCATGTTTGGCTAAAATGTTATGTATAAGTGTTGAAATGGGTCAAATGAGTTAAGGTTGACCTAATTGGGTGAAATGGGTATGAAACACCCTAATTTTGTGCTAATTGGTGTTAGTAGACTTACATCACTAGTTTTAGTAATTAAAGATGAGTCTTGGCCATTTTATGGGCGGTTTTGGGTGTTAGTGAGTATTGTGGTTAATTCTACAAGTTGTGTATTGAATGTGTACTTATGTATTAGGTACCTTGCTCGAAGCATACGAAAGTGCTAAATCACCACCGACGTGATAAGGTGAGTGGAATAATTATATGCGTAGGTATATAATGTATCTATTTGTTGTAGCGTGAAATGTGTAGTGTCGAGGTGTTAAGACACCACGTTTCAAGTGAAGAATGTAGCATCGAGGTGTTAAGATGCCACTCGGGTGTAGCATCGAGGTGTTAAGATGCCACCTAGGAGTGTAGTGTCGAGGTGTTAAGACACCACTCCGTAAAATGATGAGTGAAGCATCGAGGTGTTAAGATGCCACTCAGGGTGAAGTGCCGAGGTGTTAAGGTGCCACCCTAGGGGTTAGTGGTGCGAGGTGTTAAGTGCCCTAACGGATGTTGTGAACACCGATGGCGTTTTCGCGAGTGCCGTTCCCTTGTACTATTGGTTAACCATGGTTATTGTGTTGTAGTGTAAGCATATTACTTTGTTCATGTTATATATGCTTGTGTTATGCTAGCATGATTATTGGAGGTTATAGCTTGTATTTGTGATGACAAGCTAATTGTGTTTGCTAGCATGTTTGCGGTATTTGTGTAAGTGATTGCAAGTAGGTATATTATATATGTATGTGTATAATTATTGCATTCACTAAGCTTTATGCTTACCCCTCTCGTTGTTTACCTTTTTACAGGTATTTTGTTATGAAGCTAGCTAGTTGTTAGACTAGATGCATAGGAGCGCTTGGGCTCGAAGGGGTAGCTTTTGGTTATATGGACGCGGATTGGGGATTTGGTAGTCTCCGGGATTATGCTCTTGGTATTGGGTTGGGATGTAGAGTCCTAATTCGTCTAAAGAATTAAATGGGTCGAAATCGTTACATTATTTGTAAAACGGGTCATTGTGGGCCCGGTGTTGTAAAACTTATGTTTATTGTGGAAATCTCTTAGTTTTACTTAATATGACATATTGTGAAATTGGTTACGTTTAAAAGTGTCGGGAAGCGGGTTTTTCACTCACGTGTAAATAAAAACTGATCAGCCCACTTTAGTTCATTTGGACGCCGTCCAGAATCATGGGACGCCGTCCTGGTCTTTATCTCTGGACGCCGTCCAGATTATGGGACGCCGTCCAGATACGCTGTCTGACAAAATTTTTTTAAGGCGTGTTTTTGGTAAAACGATGTCGGGTTGTTACATTAATGGTTAGGGTTTTGGTTACTAGAGATTTGGGTGACCCATTTGAGGGTAAAATGGGTGAATTTGGTTTATGTTGTTGTAATGAAACCCTAATAGCCACAAACTAGGGTTTTGGTCTTGTGATTTGAGGTTGTAAGTGTCAAGTGGTATTGCTAGTCACTAATACACTTTTAGATTTATGAAAGAAGTGTTAATGGCTAAGTTTGACTTGATTGTGAGGCTAAGTAATTAAAATGGGTCAAAATGTACTAGTTGACTTAGTTTGGGTGAAATGGGTATGAATTACCCTAAGTTTGTGTTAGTTGAGGTTAGAAGACTTTAATTCACTAGCTTTAGTGGTTAAAGTCAGGTCTTGGCCATTTAAGGGCGGTTTTGGTGTGGTTGAGTCATTTAATGCGAATTGAGTCATTAAATGCTCAAGTATGTGTAATGTGGTTAATTTCACTAGTGTGTAATTGAATGTGTACTTATGTAATAGGTACCTTGCTTTGAAGCCTTCGGAAGCATTAAATCACCACCGAGGTGTTAAGGTGAGTGGAATAATTATATGCATACATATATGATGTATTTATTTGTGTAGTATGAGTTGTGAAGTGTCGAGGTGTTAAGACACCACTACTCACGTGATGGGTAAAGCATCGAGGTGTTAAGATGCCACCTAGGGGTGAAGTGTCGAGGTGTTAAGGAACCACTCCGTAGAATAGATGGGTGAAGCATCGAGGTGTTAAGATGCCACTCAGGGTGAAGTATCGAGGTGTTAAGATGCCACCCGTGGGGTTAGTGTACGATGTGTTAAGTGCACTAATGGTTGTTATGAACTCCGACAGTCTTTAAACACCGTTCCCTCGTTCGATTGGTTAACCATGGTTGTGTGTGGATTGTAGCATATTATATTGTTTAAACTATATGCTATTATTATGATGGCTCATATGGTGGAAGGTTTGGTAATGTACTTGGGATGGTATGATTATTTATATTGCTAGCATATATGCAGTAAATGTGTACGTGATTGCAAGTAAGTAGGTTGTATATGTATACGTATAATTGTTGCACTCACTAAGCATTAGCTTACCCCTCTCGTTGTTTATCTTTTTAGATGCAAGTGTGGACAAGGGCAAGGGGGTTGTTGGGCACTAGGTGTCCCTTGATGATGTTATGTTGGAGCTTTTGGAAGTTGGCCTAGCGTTTTGGGTAGTTTAGTCCCAAACCATGCTCTATGTGTTATTTGGTTTAAAACTATCATTTTTGTATTGGTCAAACTTGTATCTCATTCGTTAATGGCCTTTGTGCCTTTTGTAAACACTAAAACTTGTTGTATGTTCCAACGAACGTGTGAAATGGTTACATATTTAATTGGCACGTAAATGTGTATTATTTTTTTTTAAAAAAAATTTATCGTATGGAATACGGGTTGGGTTGTTTCAAGTGGTATCAGAGCATGGTGTAAGGGATTTAGGCGACTCGAGATAGGTGCCTAGACTTAGACTTTAATGTGTATGCGCTTTTATGCGGGACTTGTAGGACTTCGGGTCGGATCGGAAATTTTAGTGCTTAGTTTTATGTGATTTAACCTTGCACTAATTGTTTCGTGTTGTAGTTATAATCATCAAGTAAGATGAACGTTGTACTAGCGAGTTAATGCGACGTACTCGCGTAGCAATGACTAGCTACCATTGTTACTGGTGCAAATCGTATCAAACGAGCAATGTACGATGATTGTTGAGCAAGATGGGGCGGTTTGACGTGTATGTGTATTTATATGTGTCATGTCTTTCGTTTCGTTGTTTAATCTTTTCCGTTTTATAGAATGATGATGAGAAACGGACACGACACCGAAAATGGGGGCACTAGTGAGGACCCCGAATTCACGGCCAAGTTTGAGGCCATTTTTCAACGTCAAAAGGCGGAATACCTTGTGGATATCAAGAAGATGTTCCTAGATTCAATCGACGAACAATTAGTCGGTGTGGTAAGGGAACAAGTTAAGGTCATCCTACATGAAGATAATGTGGGAAGATGTGACTTTTTCTATAAGAATTTCAAGGATGCTCAACCACCTACTTTCGAGGGCGAAAGAGACCCGTTAAAGAGTGCCCGGTGGATCTCCGATATGGAGGGGGCCTTTCGAACTTGTGAATGCCCGATTGATAAAAAGACAAGGTATAGTTGTAGCATGCTAAGAGGTGATGCGAAGCTATGGTGGGATGCAAAAATCCAAGTTTATGGCGAAGAACAATGCATGGATTTTACTTGGGATGAATTCAAAAAGGAGTTTTTCCAAGAGTACCGAACTTCGGCCGACCTTACTAGACTTAAGGACGAGTTGCGTTCCTTGAGGCAAGGGTCGATGGATTTGAATACTCTTAAATCCGTTTACTTATCAAAAACTCAATTTTGCCCGGAGTATGTCGGGAATGATAAGATGTTGAAGGAAGACTTTTACCGAATCTTGAATGACAACTATCAAGAAAAGATTAGTGTGAACATGGTGAAGAGTTTTAATGAGTTGTTTGATATGGCCAAAGGGTTCGAGTCGCTCATCTTGAGAAAGAGTGGCTTTACCTTCGGCAAAAAGAAGATTGAAGCTACTAGTCATTCGAACTTTTCTAACAAGAAGCACAAGAAGGGCTCCGAGAGTGTTGGTAGTGTTAAGAAGGGTGCTTCCTGTGATTTTACTTATGCTTGCTACAATTGTGGGCAAAGGGGGCACATGGCTCGTGAGTGCCCAAAACAATCATCCACAACCAAGCCCACTTGTTTTAATTGCAGTAAAGAAGGGCATAAGAAGCCGGAGTGTCCTGACTTGTGCCATGATAATGTTAAGAGGTTAGAGAAGGCGGCGGGTACGGCCCGGGGGCGAAACTATTTGATGACCAATGACGAAGCCAAGCAATCAAGTGAAGTCATCTCAGGTACTTTCATGGTTAACTCTAATCCGGCAAGGATATTATTTGATAGCGGTGCTAATTTGTCTTTTGTGTCGCCTCGATTTGTATCTAAGCTTAACAAACCGCTAGCTAAGTTAAGTCGTCCGATAGAAGTTGAAATAGCGGACGGCAAGACGGTGCTAGTGGTTGATGTGTGTAAAAATTGTGATGTTGTGTTTGGTGCCGAAAACTTTAAAATCAATCACATTCCTATGACTTTGGGTGATTTTGATATCGTTGTTGGTATGGATTGGCTCGATCGAAATAGAGCCGATATCGCATGTCATGAAAAATCTATTCGAGTGAAGACCCCAAGTGGGGGAGAGTTAATTATTCACGATGATAAGCGTAGAAGACTTGTGCCGATATGCACTTTTGCACGGGCACGTCGTTCTCTTACTAGTGGTGGCATGGCTTTTCTTGCCCATGTTGTTGATACTCGTGATGAGCCACCACCTATTCGTGAAATTCCGGTGGTAAGTGAGTTTGAAGATTTTTTTCCGGATGAGTTACCGAGTGTTCTGGAGGAAAGACAAGTAGAATTTCGCATTGAGTTGGTTCCGGGAGCTACTCCCATTGCTAAAACTCCTTATTGTTTAGCGCCAATGGAAATGCAAGAGTTGTTAAATCAAACCCAAGAGTTTCTTGAAAAGGTTTTCATTCGACCGAGTTCCTCGCCATGGGGTGCTCCGGTTTTGTTCGTGAAAAAGAAAGATGGAAGTATGCGGATGTGCATCGGTTATCGGGAGTTGAATAAAGTGACGATCAAGAATCGCTATCCATTGCCTCGGATTGATGATTTGTTTGATCAACTCCAAGGTGAGACGTATTTTTCTATGATCGACTTACGGTCCGGCTATCATCAAGTGCGGGTCCGTGAGGAAGACATAGAGAAAACGGCTTTTCAAACGCGTTATGGGCATTTTAAATTTGTAGTTATGCCTTTTGGTCTTACGAATGCACCGGCGGCATTCATGGATCTTATGAACTGAGACTTGTCTATTCTAAGAGTATGAAGGAACATGAGCACCATTTGCGTGAAGTGTTAAAGACATTGTGGAAGGAGAAGTTGTATTCAAAATTCTCCAAATGTGAATTTTGGCTAAGGGAAGTTCAATTCCTTGGCCATATTGTGAACCAAGAAGGTATTCAAGTAGATCCGGGGAAGATAGAAACGGTGAAGAGTTGGGGACGACCGACTACGCCTACGGAAATCCGAAGTTTTCTCGGGTTGGCCGGTTATTATCGTCGGTTTATCCAAGACTTTTCTAAGATTGCTTCTCCTTTGACGAAGTTGACGAGGAAGAACGTAAGGTTCAATTGGGAAAACGAGCAAGAAATTGCTTTTCAATTGTTAAAAGAGAAGTTGTGTCAAGCTCCGGTGTTAGTGTTGCCGGAAGGGGTAGAAGACATGACGGTTTATTGTGATGCTTCTTTAAATGGGCTCGGGTGTGTTTTGATGCAAAGAGGTAAAGTCATCGCTTACGCCTCTCGACAATTAAAGGAACACGAAAAGAGATACCTGACTCATGATCTTGAATTGGCTGCGGTGGTGCATGCGTTGAAAATTTGGCGCAACTACTTGTATGGTGTCAAGTGTACGATTTATTCGGATCATAAGAGTTTGAAACGCCTCTTTACTCAACGAGATTTGAATTATCGTCAACGTAGGTGGATGGATGTGGTAAAGGATTATGATTGTGAAATACTTTATCATCCGGGCAAGGCGAATGTGGTCGCGGATGCGTTAAGTCAAAAGAGTCATCACCCGGCATTACGATTGGGATTGTTACGTATGATTATTACTAATGATTTTCTTGTAAAGCTTGGTGAGATTCAAATAGAGGCTTACGTTCACAACAAACACGAAGAACGAATTGTAGGGCAATCAGAGTTCATCACTATGGGCTCGCGTGGTTTGTTGTCTTTTCAAGAAAGAGTGTGGGTGCCTAAGATGGGTGGTCACCGGAGAGTGCTACTTGATGAAGCACATAAGTCATAGTATTCCATTCATCCGGGCGCGACGAAAATGTATCATGATTTAAGGAAAGATTATTGGTGGCCGGGCATGAAACGTGATGTTGTGAAGTATGTGGAGCAATGTGTCACGTGTTTGCAAGTGAAGGCCGAGCACCAAAAGCCGTATGGTAAGTTACAACCTTTAGAAATCTCGAAATGGAAATGGGAGCACATTACCATGGATTTCATTACAAAGTTACCTAAAACGGCGAGAACCCAATTTGATTCGATTTGGGTGATTGTTGATCGATTGACAAAAAGTGCCTTGTTCCTTCCCATTCGGGAAGCGATATCGTCGAAGACCTTGGCTAAGTTGTTTATCAAGGAAGTCATCTCTCGACACGGAGTTCCTATATCTATTATTTCAGATCGAGATACCCGTTTTACATCTCGGTTTTGGGAAAAGTTTCACGAAGATATGGGTACACAATTGAAGGTGAGCACGGCATACCATCCTCAAACGGACGGTCAAACCGAACGTACAAATCAAACTTTGGAAGATATGTTACGAGCGTGCATTATTGATTTCGGTGGTAGTTGGAATGAGCATTTGCCTTTGGTGGAATTCTCGTACAATAATAGTTATCATACTAGTATCGGGATGCCGACATATGAGATGCTTTATGGGCATAGATGTCGAATCCCGATTTGTTGGGGTGAAGTGGGACAAAAGGAAATCGGGAGTACCGATTTGGTTTTAGAAACGAATAGCAAGATTGATATGATTCGAGAGCATTTGAAAAAGGCTCAAGATAGGCAAAAGTCATATGCCGACAAACGTAGACGAACGATCGAATTCCAAGAAGGTGACATGGTGATGCTTAAGGTTTCGCCATGGAAAGGTATTATTCGATTTCGAAAACGGGGAAAGTTAGCTCCTCGGTTTATTGGACCATTTAAGGTTTTAGCTCGTGTTGGTGAAGTCGCGTATCATTCGAAATTACCCGAAGAGCTTGCGGGGATCCATAATACATTTCATGTTTCCCATCTCCGTAAGTGTCTTGCGGATGATTCATCTTGGGTGCCATTAGACGAGATCGAGCTAAACAATAAGTTAGAGTACATTGAGGAACCGATTGCCATACTTGATGAGAAGGTCAAAAGGTTGAGACATAAAGAGGTTAGGACTTTTAAAGTTCAATGGCGTCGTAGTAAGGGTTCCGAGTTTACTTGGGAGCCCGAAGAGTTTGTGTTGGTTTATCTTCCTTCTTGTCATGCGGCTTGGATCGCGAGGACACGCTCCGATTCAAGTGGGGGAGAGTTGTAACATCCTGTTTCCCCGTACACGTCTAAAGGTACATACTTAATCATTAGTACATTTGTAACTCGTTAGTTTATGTGGAAATGTATAGATATGTGTGTAGATATGTGTATATACTTAGATATGCTTGACAATATGCGCATATACAAGTTTATACATGAGTTTTGATAGCGTTAAGTCTTGTGAGACTATTGTTGAGGGTTAGGCGAATATATGAAGCGGGAATGGAGTGTGTACAATTAAATAAAAATCAAAATTTGCTTAAGGTAGTCGAGCTGTTCAGGTGCAGCTTTAAGCCGCGCCGCGACAAAGTGGTCCGCGCCGTGGCATATCAAGCAAACCTGGATCAGAAAATGAGTTATGAAGGGTCTGTTTTCCCTTTATACGTCGCGCCGCGACGAATTAAGCCGCGCCGCGGCAATCCTGCTTGACAGATTCCGGACTTACCTCTTTTTAGGGGATTTTAAGGGGCAAAATGGTAAATTGACGTGTAGATCTGATGGGAGCTTTAAATCTCAACCACTTATTCATTTAATTCAATTTCTTTTCTCTTTTCTTTCCATTTTCTCTCCCAAAACTTAAAAGCCCATTTGTGTTCAAGTGAGATTTGAGAGTGGAGAATTGTGAATCAAACCTTGGAGCAAGAATTAAAGTTGTTGCTTGTGTCTCTAGCTACACGTTGATAGTCTCGGTAAGTTCTAACTCTAAGTTTTGAGTTTTAATTGGTTAATGGTTAAGGTTTTGGTTACTAGAGATTTGGGTGACCCATTTGAGGGTAAAATGGGTGAATTTGGGTTATGTTGTTGTAATGAAACCCTAATAGCCACAAACTAGGGTTTTGGTCTTGTGATTTGAGGTTGTAAGTGTCAAATGGTATTGGTAGTCACTAATACACTTTTAGATTTATGAAAGAAGTGTTAATGGGTAAGTTTGACTTGATTGTGAGGCTAAGTAATTAAAATGGGTCAAAATGTACTAGTTGACTTAGTTTGGGTGAAATGGGTATGAATTACCCTAAGTTTGTGTTAGTTAAGGTTAGAAGACTTTAATTCACTAGCTTTAGTGGTTAAAGTCAGGTCTTTGCCATTTAAGGGCGGTTTTGGTGTGGTTGAGTCATTTAATGCGAATTGAGTCATTAAATCCTCAAGTATGTGTAATGTGGTTAATTCCACTAGTGTGTAATTGAATGTGTACTTATGTAATAGGTACCTTGCTTTGAAGCCTTCGGAAGCATTAAATCACCACCGAGGTGTTAAGGTGAGTGGAATAATTATATGCATGCATATATGATGTATTTATTTGTGTAGTATGAGTTGTGAAGTGTCGAGGTGTTAAGACACCACTACTCACGTGATGGGTGAAGCATCAAGGTGTTAAGATGCCACCTAGGGGTGAAGTGTCGAGGTGTTAAGGCACCACTCCGTAGAATAGATGGGTGAAGCACCGAGGTGTTAAGATGCCACTCGGGGTGAAGTATCGAGGTGTTAAGATGCCACCCGTGGGGTTAGTGTACGAGGTGTTAAGTGCACTAATGGTTGTTATGAACTCCGACGGTCTTTAAACACCGTTCCCTCGTTCGATTGGTTAACCATGGTTGTGTGTGGATTGTAGCATATTATATTGTTTAAACTATATGCTATTATTATGCTGGCTCGTATGATGGAAGGTATGGTAATGTACTTGGGATGGTATGATTATTTATATTGCTAGCATGTATGCAGTAAATGTGTAAGTGATTGCAAGTAAGTAGGTTGTATATGTATACGTATAATTGTTGCACTCACAAAGCATTAGCTTACCCCTCTCGTTGTTTATCTTTTTAGATGCAGGTGTGGACAAGGGCAAGGGGGTTGTTGGGCACTAGGTGTCCCTTGATGATGTTATGTTGGAGCTTTTGGAAGTTGGCCTAGCGTTTTGGGTAGTTTAGTCCCAAATCATGCTCGATGTGTTGTTTGGTTTAAAACTATCATTTTTGTATTGGTCAAACTTGTATCTCATTCTTTAATGGCCTTTGTGCCTTTTGTAAACACTAAAACTTGTTGTATATTCCAACGAACGTGTGGAATGGTTACATATTTAATTGGCGCGTAAATGTGTATTATTTAAAAAAAAAAATTATCGTATGGAATACGGGTTGGGTTGTTTCAGCTGGTGTAGCTTGTGGTGTTACAGATGTTGCTGGTGTGGGTGATATTGATGGTGATGCTGGTGTTACTTTTGGTGGCACTTGTGTAACAAGTCTAGTTTTTAATTCACGCTCCATTCTTGTCAGGGTTTCTATTCTCTGGTATTTCTATCCATTCATCTGATTTACGGTTTGAATAAATAATCTCTAAGACTTTGGAGATTACATAATCACCGCAGAATGTTTCTCCAATGAAGTTATGAATCAATACTTCATCGGTTATTGTTGTTGGTACTCCTTGGTATCTATGGTGCGTATGACGTTGATGCTCGTGGTACAGATTATGATGTCGAGGTGTGGGATGCGGATGTTGTTGTGGGTGGTAGTGGTACTGTTGGTGTTGATGATGGTGGTACTGTTGATTCCGGTGATGCTGCTGGTGCTTGTAACCTTTGCACCATATTTTCCAAAGCCACTACCCGAGCGCGAAGCTCGTTGACTTCTTCTATTACACCGGGATGATTTTCAGTTCGGACGAGCGGATGAATAAGATCTAGAATGTGAGATAGTTTATAATCGTGACGAGATACTCTGGAAATGAGAGAGAAAATGGTGTTTCGGACAGGTTCGCTGGTAAGTGCTTCAGGTTCTTCACCAAGAGGGAAATGTGATGGATGGAAGGGATCACGTTCTTCTTGTCTCCAATGATTAAGTAGGCTACGAACCCATCCCCAATTCATCCAGAATAGATGATGGCTAAGTGGTTGATCCATTCCGGTCACACTGCTTTCGGAGCTCGAGTGGAACTCCATATCCGAATCCAAGGGACTTGAACTAGTGGCGAGTTCCATTTCGTACGATTGAATAAAGGATTTTTCGATATGAAATGATTTCCGGCTATCGGATGGTATTCTAATTACATAGAATATCTATATATATAGAGTAAAAATTTCGTATATTACGGAGGAATTTACGGAATATGTCAGGCAAAGTTTACAGTAACAGATACGCTAAGATATAAATTTTATCTATACACTATTCATGCAATCAATGCAGTAAGATGTGTCTAGACTAAGAATAATAAGCAAATAATTTTTGACAAGAATGATAAGCAAAACTTTTTGACATGCAGCTAAGATCGAAGTCCAGACTAACTAATGCATCTGAATAACTATCAGTTAGACACACTAATGCAAGACCTAGTTCGCTAAGACCAACACTCTGATACCAACTGAAATGACCCGTCCATAATACTATAAACGAGGTACGTTATTCATTGGTCTCATAGCGAGGTATTTGACCTCTATATGATACGTTTTAGAAAATATTGCATTCGTTTCATAAAAAGCACACCATTATTATACATAATGCATGTTTTAAACAAATGGGCGATTATTTAAGGAATAATCCCCATATTACATTAGTTTCCAAATACTACACACGTGACATAACAGTTGAATATAATACATGACAAAGGTTTTATTGAATGCAACACTTCATTTAAACAAAAGCATGAGACTCCATGCACAGCTTGCTCAGATAATGCAACAGCGGAAGACTTTCTTAAGGACCTGAGAATAAACATGCTTAAACAGTCAACACAAAGGTTGGTGAGATATAGTTTTTAAAGCCAGCATAAGATATAATAATAGACCACAAGATTTCATGTTATAAATGTTTCAGCAAAGATATTCTATATGTTGTTGAGCGCCCAGTAACTATACTTAACAGATGTTTTCCATGCATATTCCCTTTTCAAAGTTATCTCTACACCGTACCAAGTGTAGTAAAACGAACTACTAAACACCCGTTATGAACTAGTGCTAACTAGCCCGAGTGGGGTTGTCAAACCCAATAGATCTATCAATAGGATTCGCGCTTACATGTTAACCACATGTAACAAATAGTTACCAGACTATTAGGGATACATACAAAGGTACGACTCAACATAGAATATATAGTTAAGTACTTGTGTCTATTTTGAAAAACAAAAGATACATGTATTCTCATCCCAAAATATTTTTAGAGTTTAAAAATGGGACTATATACTCACGGTAGTAAAAGTATATTAATAATAAGTTTTCAACTTATTAAAAATATGGATGTCATCCTTGGATTCACGAACCTATAACAATAATAACGATTCAGGTAATAATACATGTGAACAAAATTAATATAGCAAGTTCATAACATATCTTCAATCACATGTGATTGTTTAAGTTCATACTTTCAATCACGTGTGATTGTTTAAGTTTATATTTTCAATCACGTGTTTTAAGTTGTCAAGTTAGCAGTCCAACATTAGTAGTCCACAATTAGTAGTCCACAGTTAGTAGTAAATATATTGATCGATACATCACCTTGAAATAATCAAGACATAGTATACACGTATTGTATAAGACTCAATCATGACCCACAATACCGCTATTGTAGTTACACGTATTGTATATGTGGTGTCTTTTAATTTATCCAATGTATTGTGTAACCATGACATGTTAGAATACATGTATAATATAAGAAAAGTTAGCTAAGATATGGTTAGTATAGATTTTTGTAAAATCATCACGTAGTCATTTTACCCATTTTTAACCAATATTGTTTTGTTCATAATTTCTTCATTATAAATCCGTTTTGAGTTAATCAAATTGCTATGGTTTCATAAAGAACTAAAATTTGTAAAACTAAGCTGAAAAAGTGGTGGTTTATAGTCGGAGTTACAGGTTACATGCCTATTTTTAAAGAGGTAGTCATTTCCGTCGAAAGTACGACATCTTGATGACCATTTTGAAAGACATACTTCTACTTTGTGTTTAACCATGATTTTTGGATATTTTATCATGTTCATATGAAATATCATTTTCAAAGAATAATAACTTTTAAATCAAAAATTATGATACTTTTTAATTATCCAACCCAAAACAGCCCCCGGTTTTACTACGACGGCATATGTCCGATTTTACGGTGTTCTTTGTGTTTCCAAGTTTTAACTCATTAAGTTAGCATATAATATAGATATAAAACATGTGTTAAGTTGTTTTTAAAAGTCAAGTTAGAAGGATTAACTTTGTTTGCGAACAAGTTTAGAATTAACTAAACTATGTCCTAGTTTATAAACTCTTATATAGATAGCTATAATTATATGAATTGAACAAGAGTTTTAGTAAGGCTAATACCTTGATTTAAGAAAGGGAAGTAGCTGAATATGAAGAGAATTTCTAGAGCTTGAAAGACTCCTTGAAAGGGTGCTTAAAGATAACCAAACTTAGAAGCAAAACTTAAATCAAAGGAGGTATTCTTGATTACTACTTCTATGGTGTTTATGGATTATTTTTGTAACTAGTTTTTGTTGTAGATAATGAAGGCTTATTAGAACTTGAAGAGATGATATTATAGAGTGTTTTTATAGAGAAAGAATAAGAGAATACTTGGAAGAGAATTGAAAGTAGAATGGATGTAAATGTGTGTAAAAAAAATACCATGTAACGTCTTTATATACTAGTTGTATTTTGTTATTTTATGACAAATATCTAGGATAAGTTAAATACCATGAGGTAATGCATGACATAATTTGATTGATGATTTCATGCATGACATAATACATCAATCATGCAAATTACTATTGGTATATACGAATAGTAAATACTTTATGTTGTCTTTTATTGACTAATATCTAGTATAAGTTAAATTGATGATGTCATGCATGACATAATAAGATTGATGATGTCATGCATAACATAATACTCCACTAATACAGATTTTTATTAGTATATATCAATAGTAAATACTTCTAGAAGCTTCGTATAATACGTGTATATATACTGTATGAATACGAGTAGGATTCTTGAGAAAAATGAACGAAAATATGAGTATAGCTTTCCTTTATATGTTTTTGTATATTATTAAGTGTATTTAATACTTTTAAGATTGAATTTATACTCATAATACATTGTATGTAAATACATTTTAACATAAGTTAATTACGTCGTTTAAATAGTAACATATATATTGTTCGAAAACTCTTTAAATTAGTAGTATGAAAATATATATATAATACTTTGTTAATATACTTAATGAGATATTTAATTATCATATTTTCAAGTTAAATATATATATATACACACATATATATAATTAATACAAATTATGACGTTCGTAAATCGTAGGAATAAAAGGGTAATTGATTATATGAACACAGTTCAAAATTTTTGAGATTTCCACATTACAGACTTTTCTTATCGTGTTGGAAACATTAAATCATTTAAAGATAAAGTTTAAATTTGGTCGAAAATATCCGGGTCGTCACAAAAGGAGAGATGGTGATGATGATGGTACTGGTACTACGCCCAACAACGCTCATACTGAAGCTGGTGTACATGCAGCTGGTGAATCTCAACCCAGTGTGTCTGCCACATCAGTGGATGATATTGGTTCTGGCAGTAAGCCCAGTGATGTTTCTGAGCTGGCTGTTGCTGAATCTTTTGTTGTCTCTCAAACGATTGAAAGGAAAATGAAAAGAAAACTGGAGAGACATCAGAAGAGACAGCAAGATTTAAATGATGCCTTTAATGCCAAATGAGAGGCTTATGTTGCTCGTAAACAACACAGAATTGAACATAGAAGAAGCCTGGACCCAGACAAGTTGGATATTAATGATGAACTAATCAGCATTAAAAAGTAAAAAAGAGATGCTCGTAAAAGAAATGCTAAGTTCATGGTTAAGTATGACAAGAAAAGGGCAAAGCTGTATGCTGAGCGAGAAGACAGGATCAAACGAATAACTCTTGAAGAAATGAAAGATTATCTGCAATCTACTGGGTCAGGAGGAGTAAGAGCTGACGTGTTCATGAAATGGCTAGATGCAATGTTAAAAACTAGCTCATCTTCTCGACCAGCATCTTCTGCTCAGCCAGCTACGCAACAACAGCCAGCAGAAATAACAGACCTTGACGTTGATGATGTTAAGGGGGTGCATCTTGCTATTGTTCTCTATCTGCCTCCAGCTAATACTAATTAGTCAGCTGGTACTGAAGACACAGGAAGGAGTGCTATGATAGAAGACCCAGCCAGTAGTGTGCTGCTGGGTGAAACAAGTGTTGAAGACCTAGTCAAGTCGACTGAGCTGGGTGCTAAACAAGATGATGATACAGTTGATCCTGCTGACTTCACAGTCTGAGGTAGAGGAGATCACTTATTTGTTCAATCACCTATCTCTCCCCGGACTCTTGCTTATTTTAACAGAACACAGTATGAACGTATTAATCAGTTTTCAGTGAGTTCTTCAGGCATATCAGAATCAATCATGTATCCTCCATCTTCCCCAAAACCTCATGATAAACACACAACATGGGAAGATGACTGATAATGCTAAAAACGAACATATATTTCATAGCATTATCCCTCAAGAAAGACAAGATTTTAGTTGCAATTGTCCTATTTACAAGTGATATTCGTTTAAATAATAAAAGGTGAAGACAAAAGACAGATTCGACGAATTGAAGACGCAAACGACTAAAAAGCTCAAAAGTACAAAATACAATCAAAGAGGTTCCAATTATTGATAAGAAACGTCTCAGAATTATAAGAGTACAAGATTCAAAATGCAAAGTACAAGATATTAAATTGTACGCAAGGACGTTCGAAAATCCGGAACCGGGACCAGAGTCAACTCTCAACGCTCGACGCAACGGACTAAAAATTACAAGTTAACTATGTATATAAATATAATATAATATATAATTAATTATATAAATTATATATATATTATATTTATATATTAAAATCGTCGGCAAAGAAGATCCAAAAAGGGATGAGCTGTAAAAGCAAACTCCGCGACTTGCGGAGTTTGAAGGGCAAAAATACCGCGACTCGTGGAGCCCCAAATTCTGAAAATGCCTATAAAAGCTCGCGCATTCTGAACGTTTTATATATCCATCCTTTAATCTCTCTATCTAAACGTATATATATATATATATATATATATATATATATATATATATATATATATATATATATATATATATATATATATATATATATATATATATATATATATATATTTATATTTTAATTTTAATTTTAATTTTAATTTCTAATAATAAGGGTATGTTAGCGAATGTTGTAAGAGTGTAAGTCGAAATTCTGTCCGTGTAACGCTACGCTATTTTTAATCATTGTAAGTTATGTTCAACCTTTTTAATTTAATGTCTCGTAGCTAAGTTATTATTATGCTTATTTAAATCGAAGTAATCATGATGTTGGGCTAAATATTAAAATTGGGTAATTGGGTTTTGTACCATAATTGGGGTTTGGACAAAAGAACGACACTTGTGCAAATTAGACTATGGGCTATTAATGGGCTTTATATTTGTTTAACTAAATGATAGTTTGTTAATTTTAATATAAAGATTTACAATTGGACGTCCTATAAATAACCATATACACTCGATCGGATACGATGGGCGAGATATTTATATGTACGAATAATCGTTCATTTAACCGGATACGGGAATGGATTAATAGTCTATGGAATTATTAAAACAGGGGTGAAATTATGTACAAGGACACTTGGCATAATTGATAACAAAATATTAAAACCTTGGGTTACACGCAGTCGATAACCTGGTGTAATTATTAAACAAAGTATTAAAACCTTGTTACAGTTTAAGTCCCCAATTAGTTGGAATATTTGACTTCGGGTATAAGGATAATTTGACGAGGATACTCGCACTTTATATTTATGACTGATGGACTGTTATGGACAAAAACCAGACGGACATATTAAATAATCCAGGACAAAGGACAATTAACCCATGGGCATAAAACTAAAATCAACACGTCAAACATCATGATTACGGAAGTTTAAATAAGCTTAATTATTTTATTTCATATTTAATTTCCTTTATTTTACATTTAATTGCACTTCTAATTATCGCACTTTTATTTATTGTCATTGTATTTAATTGCACTTTTAATTATCGTACTTTTTAATTATCGCATTTTTATTTTATCGTACTTTTATTTATCGCAATTTCCTTATCGTTATTTACTTTAAGCTTTAAATTAAGTTATATTTATTTTTATTATTTTACATTAGGTTTTAACTGCGACTAAAGTTTTTAAAATCGACAAACCGGTCATTAAACGGTAAAACCCCCCCTTTTATAATAATAATATTACTTATTTATATATTTGTATTTTTATAAATTAAAACTAATATAGCGTTAAGCTTTGTTTAATGATTTTCCCTGTGGAACGAACCGGACTTACTAAAAACTACACTACTGTACAATTAGGTACACTGCCTATAAGTGTTGTAGCAAGGTTTAAGTATATCCATTCTATAAATAAATAAATATCTTGTGTAAAATTGTATCGTATTTAATAGTTTTTCCTAGTAAAATATAAGCTATTTCATATACACCTCTGCGCACAGCAAGTATTTTTTGGCGCCGCTGCCGGGGAAGGCCGAAGCGAAACGCCACATAAAAAAAAAGATATTTTTATTAAGTTTTATTTAGTTTTTGTAAAAATACATTTTAAATATTAAAAAATATAAAAATTTAAAAACCAAAATATATATATATATATATATATATATATATATATATATATATATATATATATATATATATATATATATATATATATATATATATATATATAAATCTATTTTTAAGATTTTTATTTATAAAATTATAAAGTATTTCTATATAAATTTTATAAAAATATAATTATTAAAAACAGAAAAATATATAAAATATAATTTAAAAAAAACTACAAAACCTGTCGAATGAAATTTGTGCATTTAAAATTTTAACCTCCGCGACTCGCGGGTTTATTTGGTACGTGGCACCGCAACTCGCGGAGCTGCCCTGACGCGCCTGACAGAAACCCTAATTTCGCATTAATTACGGAGTTTATTATTATTATTATTATTATTTAAACCCAAAATAGGTTTTATTTATTTAATTAGTTAATTTAGTTTTTATTTAATTTGTATATTTAGTTTATTTAGTTTTATTAAATTATAAAATTAACACTTTTATAAAATAAATAATATAAAAATAATATTTTTATAAAAATTGTACTTTTTACAACTGTGATGACCCGACCTAATCCTCCTGGACGAAGTCATCAACATTTGGTCCCATTGCGATGATCGACTCCAAGTAATGTCCTTAAAATGAGCTAATGCACAGCGGAAGACTTAATTCGTACCTGAGAATAAACATGCTTTAAAGTGTCAACCGAAAGGTTGGTGAGTTCATAGGTTTATCATAACAATCTTTTTAATATATTAATAGACCACAAGATTTCATAATCATAAACATAATACACTCGCAAGTGTATAAAAGTATTCTATAAGTTGTAGGCACCCGGTAACAAGCTTTAACGTTCATGTTTTACCCTCTGAAGTACACCAGATCAGGTGTGTTTAAAATAACCTCGAAGTACTAAAGCATCCCATAGTCAGGATGGGGTTTGTCAGGCCCAATAGATCTATCTTTAGGATTCGCGCCTACCGTACATAGACAAGTAGTTTAATGTTACCAAACTAAGGGTATATTTCTGGTTTAAACCCACATAGAATTAGTTTTAGTACTTGTGCCTATTTCGTAAAACATTTATAAAACATCGCATGTATTCTCAGCCCAAAAAAAATATATATTGCAAAAGCAATTAAAAAGGGAGCAAATGAAACTCACCATACTGTATTTTGTAGTAAAAATACATATGACGACATTGAACAAAAGTAGGGTTGGCCTCGAATTCACGAACCTATATCAATTATATATACTTATTAATACATATAATTGTAATCAAATAAGTTTATGTATTATTATTAGTAATATACTTTATATTTTCATTTTCTATCTTGTTAATAAATAAATAAATATTTATTAACTTAAGTAAGTTCTTAATATTAATATATCAATTACTTAATAAACTATTTCAATTAACTAATTTATGGATAATTAATATATATAATAAATATAATACATATAACTTAATATTTATTTGATATAAATAATAATAATAATACTATATAAAAAGTGGTATTATTTTTACAATAAAAACCATAATAGTGATAATAATGTTTAAAATAATATTTGCTAATAATAATAAAAATAATAAATTTTTAATAAGCATGATAGTTTTAATAATAATGACATTTTAATAAAATGATAATTTTGATAATTTTAATTAAAATGACACTTTTAATAAAAATAATAATGATAATGATAATAATAATACTAAAATATAATAATGATAATTATAATAATAATTTTGATAATAATAATAGTAATAATAATAATAATAATAATAATAATAATAATAATAATAATAATAATAATAATAATAATAATAATAATAGTAAATAAATAAATAAATAAATAAATAGGAGAAATATATATACCATCATGTGTCACCATTAATTCATGTTATCATGATCATCATCATCATCCTATTGTAACACATATCACTTTCGACTCTTTCATCATAATCATGATTATAATCATAATCATAATCATAATCATACGTGTATCATAATCATCATGATATTTATATCTATAACATCAACTATATCATATTCTCGATCATCTTCATTATGGCTTTCATTATTTCCTCATCATCTTCAATATACGCATCATCATCAACATCTCGCTCCATCATCATCATAACCTAGTCATCAACATCTCATCTTCATCATCATTCGGTTATCATATCATCGATCATCATCCTAACATCATCGTGAATATCATTATCATACACATCATCACTTAACATCACCCTCTTCGCTCGTTTATCATCACTTATGTTCGATCATCACATCATCTTGAACCATATGGATTTTGTGACTTATTTGAAGTGTATTTAACTAAATTACCCATCTGTAATTTACTTTGCACTGGTAACCGTCAAATATTAATCTCAAACAATTAGGCCACTAAGAAAAATAGTTGGGCCGTGATGCTTCTAAAACATGATGGGTCACCTACATAAAATCTACGGGGCCACAATGAGGAAAACGCATTTTTTATTTTAATACATGTTGAGCTGTCGACTAAACTGAAAACAGAAAGTATATTGGTGGGGTCTTGTAATTCATTTATCTTTTTTCATCATCCCACCATCATCACGACTCAAAATCATCTTCATTTAAACAGAAAACGATTACAAGCTTGATTGTTGAGAGGTCCGTTTGAAACATAAAATAGCAGCAGCAAACCTCGTGGTTTGTGAACTGTTTTCGAATATAAAGTACAACAGAATGAGCAATATGTAGCGGGTTTGGTTATAGTGGACAAAGGTGGTGATGATTGTTATGGTTGATGCTTCGAAGATCATGAAAGAAACGAAAAAAAAATATATATATACCTGTGTGGTAACGGTTTAGAGTGGTGATCGTGGGTGATAGTGAGGGTGGTGAAAATTTGTTGTGGTTTCTTGGTTTGGTTCAAACCAAAATAGAAACATTTGTAGTTGTAGCAACCGAATAACAGAAAAAGTGTTGAAGATTAAAGTGATCCTCATACGAACTAAGAAACAGAAAAAAAATAAAGATGGTGATGGTTAAGGTTAAGGTGTTAACCTTATGCGAAGAGGGGAGGGAATGAAAAATAGGTGGTGGTGCTCCGGTGACGATGATGGTCGGTGAGGATGGTGAAGAGTGGCGATGGTTGGAACCAAAACATAAACGGGTAGTGGTGTTATAGTGGGGGTTATGGGTTTTCTATAAGTTTATGTATATATAAAAATATAGAGGTGGCGGTTAGTAGTGGTTTGATGGTTGTGGGGTGTCGAGGGTGGTGGCAGATGGCGGTGGAAGGTGATGGAAGAGGGTGACCCTCGGTTGGTGATGGTTTTGTCATTGAAGCTCATATAACATATATGTTATATATATAAATATGTAAGACATATAAGTCTTGTAGCAAACATAAACGTGTCAAATTTTAATAATAATAAAACATTCTTAGCTGCCATACACTAACCTTAAGGCACCGACAGTTTGCACGGGTACTATCTCGTGTTCATTGCTAAACAGTTAACGTATAAAAGTGTCCCTAAAAATTCCAAATTTTTAGATTAAATATAATTAATTATTTCACTCATTAACTGTTTGAAACCTGATCAAAAAGGTTCAATAATTATTTATTTTATGTTCCAATTTATATGTACGGAGTGTTAAAATTTAATCTTAAAAAGATAAAAATATTGTTGACAAATCTAAAATCTTCGTAATTAATTTACACTCCAACTTTTATTTTAATCTTTCATAAACATGTATTATATCTATATTAAAACTAACGAAACGTCAACCGAGTGTCACTGACGTTTACTAATTAGGCTCGAAATCATTTATTTTCACATACTCTCTCTCTATATATATAATGTTTAATAGCAAGTTTTACTACATAAATTTATTATATATAAATAGATTTAATATAATTATACATATTTACAAGTAATATTTATATACATATATATATATATATATATATATATCCATTTACAAATAGTTGTTTGTGAATCGTCGGGAATGGTCGAATGTCAATTGAATATATGAAACAGTTCAAAAATTTTGAGACTCAACCTAACAGACTTTTCTTATTGTGTCAAAAATACTAAATCGTATTGAGAGTTTGATTTAAAATTAGTCGAAATTTTCCGGGTCGTGACAGTACCTACCCGTTAAAGAAATTTCGTCCCCGAAATTTGATCGAGGTCGTCATGGCTAACAATAAAAATGTTTTCATGACGAATATGAATTGATAAATAGAGTTTTATCATAATTGAGTAATATAGATAAAACAATTCTATTATTTGAAGCGTACGAGTGAAGTTATCACAGAAAATTGAGATACAGATTTAACTTTTGACTAGTCATGGTTGATTTCAGAAAATAATATTCGTCTTATCTTTTGACATTGTCTTGGTTGAATTCCGGAATTCTAGGGATTCACAGAAAATCTTTGAAATCTAAAAGATTTGATTCTTAGGCGAATAAGAAAAATAGAATCTCTTTAATTAAATGCGATTATCTGTCTCGATTGCTTTGTCTGGTATCTCCACTATAAATGAACTTCTTTCGTCCCATCATTTTCACCACTCCAATTCTTTCTTTCTCGATCCATTCTTTCAAACGATTGTGAAAATGCTTAATCCAGTTCTGTTCCTTGCCCTCATCCTTACTATCGCCGCATTCATTCTCCTTTTCCAACTTCCACCAGAGGAATCTACTTTCTTCTACTTCGCCTTTGGGGTTATAGTGTTTTTAATTCTCCCGTGTCTTTATGTTGCGATAAACATTGACATACACGGTTTGTAATTTATGCGTTGTTATCGGGCTTTATATTCTCCCTTATATTTCGAAGCTCTATGCTTTTGTTTTCTCTTCCCGACTTCAAGTCAAGCGAATAATGGTCCATAATTCGTAGATATATAATTTCGAATGATTATAATGTTTTAAGCAGGAAGGAACGTGATAGCACGATTTGATTTTCAAATTTATCAAAATTACTGAAGATAGAACTATCAAGAATATATTCTTCTTGATATGTTCGGAGGTTATGTAGAATGAAAGAGTTATGTAACCTGACACATGATGATGGTATAATCTACTGTGAACCATCATCACATTTCATTAGAAACTCAGCATGACTTACTATAATATGATCACGTTGGCCAAGCGCATTATATTATACTAACTTATGCTTCAATTCCCAACATTACTTCAATAACATTCATATTTTAAGCTCGAAAGTTTACAGAATATAGAATCTAACAGTTTCTATATGATGTAACACCGATAGCACGAAGAGATTAATGAGTTCAAAATAAGAATAGTTATGAAAATATTTTCAGAAATATGGAGGATATTTATAATGAAAGATACGATGATATCTTGGAATTTCTAATATCGAAGGATGGTGAAGAAAATTTGTCCTCAAGAGTTTGGAGTCTGAAGCAAGGTATTCGCTAAAGATTTCATCAGGCTTTGAATTATTTGGATTCTTTGAAGTCAAACTTATTCTTTGTGATTTGTCTACGGCTTCCTTCATAGTTTCGCATAATCCGCTTTTTGATACTAAATTTTCTATTGAGTGTTTCTAACTTTCCATTCTTTATCATCAAACTCTTGGCTATCAAGACCATCTAAAACATGCTGCTTCGTCAGCATTTTCAAAGTTAACTAATCTGGGTCATCGGTTATCAAACCGAGGTGGTTTCAAGAGAATTGTGTTTTTAGATGATTAAATGCTGATGGTAATATGGTGGAATATAATAGGTTTCTCGGTAACAATAACAGTGGCAAACGTATATATCAAAGTTATAATAAGGTTGATTCGAACGAAAAGTCGAAGTTGACTTGCTGGAGCTCTGACAAAATTGGCTACTTTGAAAAGGGATTGTAAAGTGATTTTTCGGTAATAACAACGCCAAAGGTGCTAGCACAGATACGTGTTAATCGTTTGCTCAGGTTCCGAGGGTTTTTCAGGTGCATAACTATATGCATCAATCTTTTCTTCCGTAGATGAAGTGCGGCTGGTTCATCCTTTTGATCGAGGTGTTTTCAAGAATCATGAAAGGTTTGAACGCAGCTTGTAATCGTCAAGATACTAATGAGTTTTAAGATGAAATCAAGTGGCAAACTTGAAGAATTATTTAGTTTCATATATTATAATCAATATTTTAATTCATTTTAATTGTCCAAAGTTAGTAGTCCAATAGTCCAATAGTTCATATATAGTTTAATATATAACATTCGAATTAATTAATACGTATCGTGACCCGTGTACGTCTCAGACTCGATCACAACTCAAAGTATATATATTATTATAGAATCAACCTCAACCCTGTATAGAGAACTCGATCATTACTGCATATAGAGTGTCTATGGTGATTCCAAATAATATATATAGATGCGTCGATATGATATGTCAAAACCTTGTATACATGTCCCGACATTTAAAGTGCGTAAAATAAATACAGAAATTAAATGACGATAAATAAAATGCGTAAAGTAAATAACAGAAATTAAATGACGATAAATAAAATTGCGAGAATGTAAATTGCGATAAATAAAGTGTAATCAGTTAGCTGGGAACAATTAGCTAGGAACAGTTAGCGTGGATTCTTAACAAAATTTCTCATAGTTAATTTGTTTGTTTCTAACAAATTTTATTTTTGTCCAATGTTTTCTTCATTATGCCACTTGTTGAATTTTGATAGGTCAAAATCCGAATATGAAATTGAATGAAAATGGTTATTCCGTGGTGAACGGATCTGTATATCGATGAATGTAAGTAGGATAGTAAATGACTGTTGAATCAGATTCGAAGAATGTACAGTGTAACTTATTAATATGAAACTCCAATATTCTTCGGGTATTACCTACCCATTAAAATATTTTCATCATTAACAGTTGGTACAAAAGAATTTTAATTACAATCTTTATGAAAATATACTTGTATATATATTTTCTTCAGATGTAATCATGGATTTAATGAGTCAATAAGATACTAAACTCATTTGATTTACCGTTAATACTAGATTACATAATCTCTAAAACTTTAGAAATTACATAATCGCCATGTCGAGCGAAGATAATTGATGTAGAACGATATTTAGAACAAAGATAAAGTAGATAGAACGATACGTAGGACGATGATTAGGCTCGGGGTACAGAATGAGATGTTGAGGCGTGTGATGTTGAAACTTGAGTTGTTGGTGGTACTGGTGTCGATGTTGGTGGTGCTTATGGTATTGAGGCTTGCGATGTGGACGTTACTGGTGGTATTGGTGTTGCTGATGGTGTTTGTAATCTTTGCACCATACGTTCCAAAGCCACTACTCGAGCGCGAAGCTCATTGACTTCTTCTATTACACCGGGGTGATTTTCGGTTCGGATGAGCGGATAAATAAGATCTAGAATTTGATGTAGTGTATAATCGTGGCGAGATACTCTAGAAATGAGAGAGAAAATGGTGTTACGAACAGGTTCGTCGGTAAGTGTTTCAGGTTCTTAACCAAGAGGTAAATTCGGTTGATGAAAGGGATCGCCTTCTTCTCGCCTCCACTGATTAAGTCGATTACGAACCCATCAGATGATCGGGGAATGACTGATTGGTTGATTCATTCTAGTGACGATGCTTCCGAAGTTTAGGTGAACATCCATGTCGGAATCCGAGGGGCTTGAACTAATGGTGAGTTCCATTTTGCTCTGTTAGATAAAGAGTTTTTGGTATGAAATGAATTTCGGATATCGGATGATATTCTAATTACATAGAATATCTATGTATAGTACAGAAGATCCCGTAGATTACGAAGGGATTTAAAGAAATGTGTCAGATAAAGTCTACGGTAACAGATACGCTAAGATATGAATTTATCTGTACACTATCTATGCAATAAAGGCAGTAGGACGTGTCTAGACTTAGAATGATAAGCAGGTAATTTTCGATACGAAATGATAAGCAAAACTTTTGACATGCAGACACGGTCGAAGTCTAGACCCGCTAATGCATCTAAACAACTATCAGCTAGACACACTAATGCAAGACCTGGTTCGCTAAGACCAACGCTCTGATACCACCTGTGATGACCCGACCTAATCCTCCTGGACGAAGTCATCAACATTTGGTCCCATTGCGATGATCGACTCCAAGTAATGTCCTTAAAATGAGCTAATGCACAGCGGAAGACTTAATTCGTACCTGAGAATAAACATGCTTTAAAGTGTCAACCAAAAGGTTGGTGAGTTCATAGGTTTATTATAACAATCTTTTTAATATATTAATAGACCACAAGATTTCATAATCATAAACATAATACACTCGCAAGTGTATAAAAGTATTCTATAAGTTGTAGGCACCCGGTAACAAGCTTTAACGTTCATGTTTTACCCTCTGAAGTACACCAGATCAGGTGTGTTTAAAATAACCTCGAAGTACTAAAGCATCACATAGTCAGGATGGGGTTTGTCAGGCCCAATAGATCTATCTTTAGGATTCGCGCCTACCGTACATAGACAAGTAGTTTAATGTTACCAAACTAAGGGTATATTTCTGGTTTAAACCCACATAGAATTAGTTTTAGTACTTGTGCCTATTTCGTAAAACATTTATAAAACATCGCATGTATTCTCAGCCCAAAAAAAATATATATTGCAAAAGCAATTAAAAAGGGAGCAAATGAAACTCACCATACTGTATTTTGTAGTAAAAATACATATGACGACATTGAACAAAAGTAGGGTTGGCCTCGAATTCACGAACCTATATCAATTATATATACTTATTAATACATATAATTGTAATCAAATAAGTTTATGTATTATTATTAGTAATATACTTTATATTTTCATTTTCTATCTTGTTAATAAATAAATAAATATTTATTAACTTAAGTAAGTTCTTAATATTAATATATCAATTACTTAATAAACTATTTCAATTAACTAATTTATGGATAATTAATATATATAATAAATATAATACATATAACTTAATATTTATTTGATATAAATAATAATAATAATACTATATAAAAAGTGGTATTATTTTTACAATAAAAACCATAATAGTGATAATAATGTTTAAAATAATATTTGCTAATAATAATAAAAATAATAAATTTTTAATAAGCATGATAGTTTTAATAATAATGACATTTTAATAAAATGATAATTTTGATAATTTTAATTAAAATGACACTTTTAATAAAAATAATAATGATAATGATAATAATAATACTAAAATATAATAATGATAATTATAATAATAATTTTGATAATAATAATAGTAATAATAATAATAATAATAATAATAATAATAATAATAATAATAATAATAATAATAATAATAATAATAATAGTAAATAAATAAATAAATAAATAAATAGGAGAAATATATATACCATCATGTGTCACCATTAATTCATGTTATCATGATCATCATCATCATCCTATTGTAACACATATCACTTTCGACTCTTTCATCATAATCATGATTATAATCATAATCATAATCATAATCATCATGATATTTATATCTATAACATCAACTATATCATATTCTCGATCATCTTCATTATGGCTTTCATTATTTCCTCATCATCTTCAATATACGCATCATCATCAACATCTCGCTCCATCATCATCATAACCTAGTCATCAACATCTCATCTTCATCATCATTCGGTTATCATATCATCGATCATCATCCTAACATCATCGTGAATATCATTATCATACACATCATCACTTAACATCACCCTCTTCGCTCGTTTATCATCACTTATGTTCGATCATCACATCATCTTGAACCATATGGATTTTGTGACTTATTTGAAGTGTATTTAACTAAATTACCCATCTGTAATTTACTTTGCACTGGTAACCGTCAAATATTAATCTCAAACAATTAGGCCACTAAGAAAAATAGTTGGGCCGTGATGCTTCTAAAACATGATGGGTCACCTACATAAAATCTACGGGGCCACAATGAGGAAAACGCATTTTTTATTTTAATACATGTTGAGCTGTCGACTAAACTGAAAACAGAAAGTATATTGGTGGGGTCTTGTAATTCATTTATCTTTTTTCATCATCCCACCATCATCACGACTCAAAATCATCTTCATTTAAACAGAAAACGGTTACAAGCTTGATTGTTGAGAGGTCCGTTTGAAACATAAAATAGCAGCAGCAAACCTCGTGGTTTGTGAACTGTTTTCGAATAGAAAGTACAACAGAATGAGCAATATGTAGCGGGTTTGGTTATAGTGGACAAAGGTGGTGATGATTGTTATGGTTGATGCTTCGAAGATCATGAAAGAAACGAAAAAAAAATATATATATACCTGTGTGGTAACGGTTTAGAGTGGTGATCGTGGGTGATAGTGAGGGTGGTGAAAATTTGTTGTGGTTTCTTGGTTTGGTTCAAACCAAAATTGAAACATTTGTAGTTGTAGCAACCGAATAACAGAAAAAGTGTTGAAGATTAAAGTGATCCTCGTACGAACTAAGAAACAGAAAAAAAATAAAGATGGTGATGGTTAAGGTTAAGGTGTTAACCGTATGCGAAGAGGGGAGGGAATGAAAAATAGGTGGTGGTGCTCCGGTGACGATGATGGTCGGTGAGGATGGTGAAGAGTGGCGATGGTTGGAACCAAAACATAAACGGGTAGTGGTGTTATAGTGGGGGTTATGGGTTTTCTATAAGTTTATGTATATATATAAATATAGAGGTGGCGGTTAGTAGTGGTTTGATGGTTGTGGGGTGTCGAGGGTGGTGGCAGATGGCGGTGGAAGGTGATGGAAGAGGGTGACCCTCGGTTGGTGATGGTTTTGTCATTGAAGCTCATATAACATATATGTTATATATATAAATATGTAAGACATATAAGTCTTGTAGCAAACATAAACGTGTCAAATTTTAATAATAATAAAACATTCTTAGCTGCCATACACTAACCTTAAGGCACTGACAGTTTGCACGGGTACTATCTCGTGTTCATTGCTAAACAGTTAACGTATAAAAGTGTCCCTAAAAATTCCAAATTTTTAGATTAAATATAATTAATTATTTCACTCATTAACTGTTTGAAACCTGATCAAAAAGGTTCAATAATTATTTATTTTATGTTCCAATTTATATGTACGGAGTGTTAAAATTTAATCTTAAAAAGATAAAAATATTGTTGACAAATCTAAAATCTTCGTAATTAATTTACACTCCAACTTTTATTTTAATCTTTCATAAACATGTATTATATCTATATTAAAACTAACGAAACGTCAACCGAGTGTCACTGACGTTTACTAATTAGGCTCGAAATCATTTATTTTCACATACTCTCTCTCTATATATATAATGTTTAATAGCAAGTTTTACTACATAAATTTATTATATATAAATAGATTTAATATAATTATACATATTTACAAGTAATATTTATATACATATTTATATATATATATCCATTTACAAATAGTTGTTTGTGAATCGTCGGGAATGGTCGAATGTCAATTGAATATATGAAACAGTTCAAAAATTTTGAGACTCAACCTAACAGACTTTTCTTATTGTGTCAAAAATACTAAATCGTATTGAGAGTTTGATTTAAAATTAGTCGAAATTTTCCGGGTCGTGACAACAACTTTTAGTATATTTTTATATTTTGTACCTTTTTAATTATTTTAGCGTAATATTTGTATTTTTCACTCATATTTAGTTTTAAGTCATAGTTTTTGCCATAGTTATTTTTACTTCTAGATTTTTAGGATTTGCCGTAAAATCCCTTAAGTGTTTTTTCTTTAGACTAAGATCTAGGTGCTTTAGAATTTTGCGACGCCTTTTTAAGTTTTAGTACCTTTTTAAGATATTGTCATTTGGGATATAGTTTTTCTTTTAAGCTTTAATATTTTTAGACGCAACTTTTAATTTTTTAGTTTTTAGTTCCTTTTTAAGTTTTAACGCACTACTTTCTTATTTTTATTTTTCGACGCCTTTTACCTATGTATCAATTATCACTCCAATTAGTAATCTCAATTTTCAATTTTAATTTTAAGTTAGTGATAGTAATAAGGTTGGGTTAGTCGAGTGTTTTAAAGTTTTATAGTCATTTTTTTTCTTTTTCGACGCCTTTTATTTTTCAACCCTTTTCTTTTTTGACCTTTTTCGACGCGCTCTTTTTCTTTCTTATTTCTCGACATCCTAGTTTTTAGGACATAGATTTTTATTCTACTTCTTATCTAAATTTCTTAAAATTACGAAAATTTATTTTAAGTGGTTAAATTGATAGACATCAAAATTTTCTGGTTTGTAGTAATAGTTGAATTTGTACGAGGACCGGGTTATTGGAGCCAAATAGTACTCAATTATATTGAGACCAAACGAATCCTGCCCCTCTGCTGCATCTTTTGGCTATTCGAAACGTGGGCAAAATCAGAAAAGTCTATTAATTGGATAACTTATATAATTTTTCTTTCCTTTTAAAAACTAATAGGATATTCAGTGAATGCACCAAGCAAGACGTTCACCACCTTTTGTACATTCACCACCTGTAACTCGATCAAGACATCTAGCAAATATTGTCGCCGTTGATTTTTCTTTAGAATCGTCATTCAGTCGACCAAGTACTCCAATTCAAATTTCCGATAATCCATATTTTGAACCCGACCTCACAATTGAGAATCCGGAGAATATTCAGGGACGATTCATAGATCCTGAACCATTAATTTTTCCTCCGAAACCACCAATCATTCAAACAGAGATTGTTGAGGAACGACAAATTAAATCAGAATCCTCTAGTGATTTAGATTCAACAAATTCAATCATGGAGAATCTGGAACCTTTAAGTATGGAAGACTGAATGAGAGCTAAACGCACTGGCCAAGGTCACGCAATTACTCATCCTGACATTAATGCGCCAGATTATGAAATCAAAGGACAAATTCTACACATGGTGACTAATCAATGCCAATTTAGTGGTGCGCCGAAGGAAGATCCAAATGAACATCTTCGTACCTTTAATATGATCTGCACACTATTTAAAATAAGAGAAGTAGAGGATGAATAGATATATCTCATGTTATTTCCCTGGACTTTAAAGGGAGAAGCCAAAGATTGGTTGGAATCGTTACCTGAAGGGGCGATTGATACATGGGACGTTTTAGTTGAAAAATTTCTTAAACAATTCTTTCCGGTATCTAAAGCCGTAAGACTTCAAGGAGAAATTGTTACGTTCACACAGAAACCGAATGATACTCTATATGAGGCATGGACCAGATTTGGAAAGTTATTGAGAGGATGTCCGCAACATGGTTTAGACACCTGTCAAATAGTACAAATATTCTACCAAGGATGCGACATCACTACAAGGAAAGACATCGATATAGCAGCTGGTGGTTCTATTATGAAGAAAACCGAAACTGATGCTTATAAAATTATTGATAACACTGCTTCCCACTCACATGAGTGGCACCAAGAAAAAGATATCGTTAGATCATCTAAAGCAGCTAGAGCCGATTCTAGCCATGACTTAGATTTCATTTCTGCAAAGATAGACGCTGTCGAGAGACGAATGGAAAAGATGACTAAGGATATACACTCAATACGAATTAGTTGTGAGCAGTGTGGAGGACTACATTTGACAAAAGATTGTCTCAGTATTGAACTAACAATGGAACAAAGAGAGAATATTTCATATCTAAACCAAAGGCCTGGAAATAATTATCAGAATAATTATCAACCGCCAAGACCAATCTACAATCAAAACCAGAATTATAATCGAAATGTTCCATACAACAACCAACATGGTCCTAGTAATCAACAAGTATCCAACAATACTTACAATCAGCAAAGACCTAATTTTCAAAACAAACCACCACAAACCGATGATAAAAAGCCGAATTTAGAAGATATGATGACGAAGCTAGTTAAAACTCAAACACAGTTTTTCACATCTCAGAAACAAACGAATGAACAAAATGCTCAAGCATTTAGAAATCAACAAGATTCTATTCAAAATCTGGAACAAGAAGTAAGTAACCTAGCAAGGTTAATAGGTGAAAGAAAATCGGGAAGTTTACCTAGTGATACAAATGCTAACCCCCGGAATGAAATAGCTAAAGCCATTACCACAAGAAGTGGTATTACACTTAAACCACCTGAAATACCTGTAACTTCTGATGAAGCTATTTCTACTCCACAAGAACCACAACCTGAACAAGATAAGGAAAAAGAACCGGTAGTTGAAAAGGTTAATGAAGATAACACAGTTAAGGCTAAACCTTATGTTAAACCATACCAACCACCACTTCCTTACCCGAGTAAAATGAAAAAAGAGAAACTTGAAGCCGAGCAATCCAAATTCTTGGATATGTTTAAACAGATAAATGTAAATCTTCCTTTCATTGATGTAATTTCAGGAATGCCTAGATATACTAAATTCTTGAAAGATCTAATCTCAAATAGAAAGAAAATGGAAGAACTCTCGGCTGTTACTATGAATGTTAATTGTTCAGCAGTGCTGTTGAATAAGATACCAGAAAAACTATCTGATCCAGGAAGTTTCACAATTCCAAGTTTTTTGGGTAGTCTTAATTCAATAGAAGCATTGGCAGACTTAGGTGCTAGTATAAATCTAATGCCGTATTCACTATAAGCTAAACTAGACCTTGGAGAATTGAAACCAACAAGAATAAGTATATAACTAGCCGATCGATCAATAAAATATACTAGAGGGATAATGGAGAACATGCTAGTTAAAGTTGGTACTTTAGTATTTCCAGTAGATTTTGTTGTTCTGGACAGGGAAGAAGATTCTCAAGTTCCTCTCATATTAGGAAGACCATTCTTAAATACGGCTAAAGCAATGATAGACGTGTTTGGTAAGAAACTGACCCTAAGTATAGAGGATGAGAGTGTTACCTTTTCAGTTGATAAAGCAATGCAATAACCGCAATCTGCAGATGATACATGTTATTATATTCAAACTATAGATTCACATGCAGAATTATTAGAAGAATTTCCAGAATTACAAGGAACAGGAGAATGTTCTTTAGGAGAAGGAACTGAACCAATTGATGAAACTGAAATATTAGCTACACTAATAGCTAATGGATATGAACCAACAACAGAAGAAATTCAAATGCTAAAAGAAGAAGACAGATATCGATATAAATCATCGATAGAAGGACCACCGACATTAGAGTTAAAGCCACTTCCAAATCATTTAGAATACGCTTATTTACATGGTGAATCTGAATTACCTGTAATAATATCGTCTTCTCTTACTGAAAATGAGAAATCACAACTCATTTCTGTGTTAAAAGCTCATAAATCAGCTATTGCATGGAAGATTCATGATATTAAAGGAATAAGTCCTTCGTATTGCACACATAAAATCCTTATGGAAGAAGGTCATAAAACGTATGTGCAACGCCAATGAAGACTAAATCCTAATATGCAAGATGTTGTTAAAAAAGAAATTATTAAACTACTTGATGCAGGTTTAATTTATCCAATTTCTGATAGTCCATGGGTAAGCCCAGTTCAATGCGTGCCTAAGAAGGGTGGCATGACTGTCATCACAAATGAGAAAAATGAGCTTATTCCTACTAGAACTATAACAGGATGGCGTGTATGTATTGATTATAGAAAATTAAATGATGCCACCAGAAAAGATCACTTTCCCTTACCTTTTATTGATCAAATGTTGGAAAGATTAGCCGGAAACAGTTACTATTGTTTTCTAGATGGTTTTTCGGGATATTTTCAAATTCCAATAGCACCCGAAGACCAAGAGAAAACCACGTTCACGTGCCCTTATGGTACTTTTGCTTACAAACGCATGCCATTTGAACTTTGCAACGCCCCTGCAACCTTTCAAAGGTGCATGATGGCGATTTTTCACGACATGATAGAAGAATGCATGGAAGTTTTCATGGATGACTTTTCAGTCTTCGGTGATACATTTGAATCATGTTTAGTTAATCTTGAACGAATGCTTATTAGATGCGAACAATCAAATCTAGTACTTAATTGGGAGAAATGTCATTTCATGGTTAAAGAAGGCATCGTTCTTGGTCATAAAATTTCAAAGGAAGGAATTGAAGTGGATAGAGCTAAAGTAGATGTAATTGCTAAACTTCCACATCCCACCAATGTTAGAGGAGTTAGGAGTCTTCTAGGGCATGCCGGTTTTTACCAACATTTCATAAAAGATTTTTCTAAAATTGCCACTCCTATGAATAAACTCCTAGAAAAGGATGCTCCATTCATCCTTTCAGATGAATGCATTAAATCTTTTAATATTCTTAAAGAGAAACTCACTAATGCACCGATCATGATAACACCAAATTGGAATCTACCATTTGAACTTATGTGCGATGCAAGTGATTTTGCAATGGGAGCCGTTTTAGGACAAAGGATTGAAAAACGATTTCAACCTATATATTATGCTAGTAAGACGTTACAAGGAGCACAAACGAATTACACAACTACTGAAAAAGAACTCCTTGCTATTGTCTTTGCTTTTGACAAATTTCGTTCATATCTCGTTCTAGCTAAAACGGTGGTCTATACCGACCATTCTGCTCTTAGATACCTATTTTCAAAACAAGATGCTAAACCAAGATTAATCCGTTGGATCTTACTATTACAAGAGTTTGATATTGAAATCCGAGATAATAAGGGAGCAGAAAATCTCGCAGCTGATCATCTTTCTCCTCTTGAAAATCCCGAATTAGAAGTTCTAAATGAATCGGCCATGCAAGACAACTTTCCTGATGAATATCTATTGAAGATAGATTATAATGAAATTCCATGGTTTGCAGACTATGCAAACTACTTAGTATGTGGAGTCCTTGAAAAAGGATTGCCGTACCAAAAACGAAAGAAATTCTTTAGTGATATAAAACACTATTTCTGGGAAGATCCACATTTGTTTAAAAGTTGTCCCGATGGAATAATACGCCGATGTGTATTCGGAGATGAAGCTAGTAAAATCTTAAACCATTGTCACACAGGACCAACAGGAGGGCATTATGGGCCTCAACTAACAGCAAGAAAAGTTTATGATGCTGGATTCTATTGGCCTACAATTTACAAAGACGCACACCTTCTTTGCAAATCCTGTGATGCTTGTCAAAGGGCCGGAAAAATAAGTCAACGTGATGAAATGCCACAAAATGTCATTCAAGTATGTGAAGTATTTGACATTTGGGGTATTGACTTTATGGGTCCATTTCCAAAATCTCATAATAATCTCTACATTCTCGTAGCCATTGATTATGTATCAAAATGGGCGGAAGCACAAGCTCTCCCAACTAACGATGCACGAGTAGTAGTCAACTTTTTAAAACATCTTTTTGCAAGGTTTGGAACACCGAAAGCTTTAATAAGTGATCGGGGTACTCATTTCTGTAATAATCAACTTGAGAAAGTTCTTAAAAGATATGGAGTAACTCATAAAATCTCCACTGCATATCATCCACAAACAAGTGGACAAGTTGAAAATACCAACCGAGCTTTAAAACGTATTCTAGAAAAAACCGTAGGATCAAATCTGAAGGAATGGTCCATTAAGTTGGAGGATGTACTCTGGGTTTTTAGAACAGCCTACAAAACTCCAATTGGAACCACACCTTTTAAACTCGTTTACGGAAAAGCATGTCATCTTCCAGTAGAAATTAAACATAAAGCATTTTGGGCTTTGAAGACATGTAATCTTGATTTACATGAAGCCGGACGTCTACGGTTAAGTCAATTAAACGAATTAGAAGAATTAAGACATGAAGCATACGAAAATTCGTTAATCTATAAGGAAAGAACGAAGAAATGGCATGATAAAAGAATCAGAAGTTCAAAAGAATTTAAAGAAGGAGACAGAGTTCTTCTTTTCAATTCATGATTCAAGCTATTTCCTGGAAAATTGAAATCAAGATGGTCTGGACCATTTATAGTCAAAAGAGTTTTCCCATACGGAACAGTAGAGTTAATAAATTCAAATGGGATTGAATTTAAGGTTAATGGTCACAGAGTTAAACATTACATAGATAGTCCGATGAAAGTTGACAACGAAGTTAATTACAATTTCAACACCACAGCTAACTAAGTGTGGGGAGAATCAAGTCTTTTAAAGGATAATATGTATTTATGTTAGAGTTAGATTTTCTGTTTTCGTGTAGTTCTCAAAAATGGAACCCGAATGATCTTTCCCTAGCAGACCCTAAAGAACTAGTCTTCTCCCCCCATTCTAAATTTTTTATTTTTTTAGGATTTACGAGATGAAGACTTCATGTGAACTAAATGGTCTAATGCTACACGCTTTGATCACTAAACGTAATAATGACACACTTCCAAGTGAAATAGTATCATTAATCAGAGGTAAATTGGACGGAGTAAGAAAAGAATCCAGATGCGAAGATAATAAGTTACAATTTGGTAAAGGAAAATCAAAATCCGCAGCGAAAAGAAGAGCACGACACCTTGAAAGATGTCACAAATGCGGAAAATGGTCACACGAAGGTAAATGTTCAAATAATCAAACCTATTCAAACACCGAATTTGTTACTTTATGCAGAGATGGACCGTTCATATGTTTAGAAGAAAAAACACTGAATGCTCGAGGTTACGCCTATGTAGCCATGGAAAATCAATTAGTCCGACTATCTTATGAGTGGGCTAGAGCATATCACTAAGAAATCTATTTCACAGGTAAGTTTGTACATTTTTTATTTTTATTTTTATTTTTAACCTTTTGATAATAAACGCTAATTTGTTCGCTATAAAGTATTAAATTGGTATTCGATGAAATTAGGTCTTGCGACCGAAATTATTGATATCATACAAAAATTTATTACATCACTGCGAAATTTAACGTTTATTCTTAAGGTATAAATATCTTTAATCAATCAACTCAAAATATTTCAAAAATTCGTCATGAGTTAAATTAGGTTATGGAACCGAAATTACTTTACCGAAAAGAGGGGCGCATATTTTTGATAATATTTGATTGATTAAAGTGGAATAAAAGCCAAAAAGATTTTTAATTTTATTTTTACTTTGTTTTTAAAATTAATATATTAATATTAAAATAATATTGTAAACTTTTTAAATCAATATATTTAAAATTGTAAATATTTGAAAAATTAATATTTTTAATATAAGTTTGTATGTATAAAAACAAAAATATAATTTAAGTTTGGTGTGAATTTAAAAACAAAAATTTACTTTATTTCGCTAAGTTAAAAATATGATTTTTAAAATTCGTCGTGAGTTGAAGACTAGGTCGTTGAACCAAAATTGCTTTACCCGAGGGAGGGACGAGAACTTTTATTATCATTATTTTTAATCTTATTGAATTAAAGTATGCCAAAAATATTAAAAAAACCCAAAAAAAATCTTTGCTTCTAAAACCGCGCTTTAAATAGACAAATTTTAAAATTTTGTCGAGGGACGAACTAGGACATCGTTCCGAAATGCCCTCATCCTAAAAAGAAACAAAATTTTTAAAATTTAATTAATTATAAGTTTTAATTAGTAAAAGGTTTTTTTATATAAAAAAAAAATATAAACACCGCGACTCGCGGAGTTTGTAATGGGTAAACACCTCGACTCGCAGAGTTTGTAAAATACAGAAAAAAAAATAAAACGCAAGAACAGATCAGTTTACCAACACCACACACAAATAACTGTGAAAATACCCGAAAAAAGCCTCCCAAAATCGCAATTTTTGGCCATTTTTCATCAAATCTTTCACAAAATCATGTTGAGAAGGATGCTATCAAGGAATTACTCAAGGATTTTGATTTTGAGCAATTTTATACCCAATTCGATTTTGATGCTTTTTAGTGTAATTATACTTAAATTGCTTATGTATTATGCTTGTATAACCTAGATTGATGCTATTTAACATGATTAGAAGCCTTAAACTTCAAATTTTGAGTAATCTAGGGTTTGTGTTCTTGAGCAATTTGGGGCTTTTTGATATAAACAGGTTATGGTCGATTTTTATCATGAATTATTGCTAAATTAAGTAGTGTAACATGTTTAGGTAGTTAAATGATCCAAACTTTGAGCCTAAACATGATTTTTGAGAATTAAAGTGGACTTTTTCAAGTCTAAAATTCATGAACTTGATTTTTGAGAGATAATGCCATTTGAAACTTGTTTAATTGCTAATAATGATTATTTTGACATGTTATTTGAGTTGAATGCTTATGAACTTGGCGAACATTTTCGTATATGCTTATTTGAAAAAGTGTAGATTTGATAAAAATATGAAAATGGGCATAAGTTTGATATAAATTGAACATGTCATTGTAATTATTTTGATTGATGATTTTGCTGACACTAATGCATATTTGGATGCACAAAAATTGTGTTTGATGTATTTTGCAGACTGAAAGGGGTGAATCTTCATCCCAAGCTCGCATTGCTCCTCCTGAGAATGCGGAACAACAGGATGTTGATAACTATTACAAACAAGATATACCTCATCCAGTTATGACATTTTCAGATATGCACGTGGAAGATTTACACCCGAACTTGAGATTAGACAGACGCTGAATAGATTATCCAAAATACCAAAGGGGCTTGCACACTCTTCATTCTAAAGCTGTTGAAGTACCTAGGGTAATAGAATGGGAACCGTTAGAAGCTGTAGGATTGGGCGAACGGATTAGAGAATTACTTACACAGAGGTATGGTAATTCTACTTTTAACGATTGGGTACGATTATTCAACATGCGTAGACCTGTATATAAAGTATGGTGTGAAGAATTATTGTGTAGTATAGAAATAAATGATCGGGTAGCTACTTTAACCGATCGAACTTTTATTAGATTTTTGTTAGGAGGTTCGATGCGCCACATGTCTCTACTAGATATGGCTTAGGCCTTACGTATATATACGCTTGAGGAGCTAGCATCTGCCGATTATCAAGGGTTGATATTAAATGGTAGGAAGATTGATGAAAATTTTGATACACATGGTGTATGGAGTCAAATGACTAGCCATCACCGATTTAAAGGGGGAAATTACTCTTATCTTGATATTGATAGAGCTGAATTAAGTGTAATCCATAGGTTTCTAGCGAACTCGATTACACAGAGAGGTAAAAATAAGGAAAAGGTAAATGAGCAAGATTTATTTTACCACATGTGTATTCGAGACCCACAAAGCGCTGTAAGTATACCTTATTGTGTGGGTTATTATTTATCGGCTATGGTTAGGGGGATGAGACCGCACAGTATAATAGGAGGTGGTATATTTATTACATTAATTGCTGAGTATCTCGATGTGGATATAAGTCGGGGGGGGATTATTAATCGAAGAACCAGAACCCCACGATACAATTGGTTTAAATGTATATCATGGTGCTAAGGTTTTGAAGAGGCGAAATAACGCCGCAGTACAATATAATGGAAGACATCCACAGGTTGAAAGAAATCAACAGCCAGGTAATGTGGGAGGGGGAAATGAAATGACAGAAATGCAAAGGTTTATAGCTTCACAAGAGTATGAAAATGCTAGACATCGAGCATTTGAAGATTGGCAAGTTCATCAAAACCACATCATAGCTCATTGCCAACATGTAGGTAGAAACTATATTCCTACTCCAAAGCCCGTATTTCCTCCCTGGTCTATAGAGATCCAACCACCGTATCCTACTTATAACCCAGCTGAAGCATTTTATAACACATACGGTTATGCATGGAACCCCTACTGGTATCAGTATCAACCCTAGTTTATTTAGTTTTATTTATTTTATTTTTGTAATGTTACTACATTTAACACTTATGTTGATATTGTAATAGTTTTTATAATTTTTTAACTTTTATTTTTAGATTTTAATAATTTTTGAATGTGGGGTAATATACCAAACTTCAAAAATATGTATATATGTTTGCAGTTTATCTTATGTACACAACAGGGTAAAACAACGCATTTTCAAAGACTGGCATTAAGTTCAGCAAAAGCAACTAATTTTGACGACAAGATAAAAAATAAATGTGATGTAACAACAAGACGGAATGAACAAATGATGTGCACCATTTATCATTCAACACAAACAACAATATATTTGGAAAATTTGGTAAAATTTAATCATTTTTCTACGCTAATCACCCTCAATAATTTAAATTGTTACTGATTTCTTGCAAATGAGGGCATTGCAAGATCTTAAGTGTGGGAAGGGGTTAAATTCTTTCGGAATTTAAAATTTTTACTTTATACACTTGGTTACCATTAAAAATACTAGTAACGCAGTAGTTGTATTAGAATCTAGTGCTCTCTGATAACAAAGAATAGCCCTAGTCTTATATACTGACTACCCAATTCTAGTAAAATTTTTCAAAAATTTTAATTAAATGAACTCAAAATCATGTTTATACATATTTATGAACGATAAAACTAGGTGTTAACACCGAAATTATTGTTACCTTGGAAAGGACATAAATTGAGAAACAAACCAAAATGTTAGAATTCATTTAAAATGGAATAGAGGACAATAAAAAGGAAAATAAAAGCCAAGTGTGGGAAAATTTACCAAGTTATTTAAAACATAAGTCACATATTTCTGTAACAAATAATTGAAGATACTTTTGCTTTGGACTAAACTAAACAGTTTTACCCAATTTACTGTAATATATTTGAAAGAAAAGATGGATCTACACGATGAATCAATTCCATCATTAAAAGGAAGTAAAGTCTTCCGAAAAAGAAACGCGCTTCTTGATTTAGGTCATGAAGTTGTCGTCCAGACCAGCTGTAGGTTGACGAAAAACTTAGAAAAGTCATCTCTAAAATCAGCAGGAAATCCACGGACCTCAGCATAAAACAGGGTCGCCAAGTGGTCAGACTTATCCTAACCATGAGAGGATCTGTCTTGTAAAATGGGGAGGCCGCCGTGCAAATTAGCTTGATAAGACTAATGAATCAGATCCCCAGAAAGGATAATCTCCTTAAAGATCAAAAATCAGCTTTTAAGACTGATATTACTCAATCCTAGAGATTGACCTTCAAGATTGAGAATTAAAAACTCATGGAATTCAATGATATCTAAACTCGAGCTTGAACGAGAAAATATTTTGATCAAAATTTCAAACCGATTTGTTTTCTGAAAACCCATTTTCAATGCGTTCATTACCATTGAACGTAAAATCCTAGGAATTCACCTGGAATTCATTAGGTCACCTGAACCAAATCGGGTGTCAACCGTAAGAACGGTGGTTGCATAGCATGGTCAAAGACATTACCTTGTGCCAGACCGGAAAATTATAAGGGTGAGCTTTACTATTGCTCCTACAAAGGATAGTAATTGCGTCCGACACGTTATAGACCATAATCAAAAGCATGTCATGGGACATTGCCTTAACAGTTGCTTATTCAACGCTTTCCTTTACAACCGGACGGTAGTTTATCGAAAGGTAATATACGGGGCAAGTATACTGGACGTGTTGCTTTCCTAATACAAGGTTAGCAAGTGGGTGACACCAAAACCACAAGTTTTGAGCTAAAATTTTCAAATCTGAAACCCACCAAACCCACAAAAATATTTTGCAAACACCGGTGAAGGGTTATTCCGGAAAACTTATCTAGGGTAAAAAACTAGATTGAGTTTTCAAAAAGATCAAATGTTTTCATAAAGATCCAATTTCCTTAATGGATCTAAATTTTTATAGTCATGTGGGACTGTAAACCACATCGTTACTACCATTGTTTATACCGCCGTATAGAAATCACTGATGTACAAAGTGTGAAGAATAAAGAAGTGATTCTAGTATTTCAAGACTATATTGCTTGAGGACAAGCAACGCTCAAGTGTGGGAATATTTGATAATGCTAAAAACGAACATATATTTCATAGCATTATCCCTCAAGAAAGACAAGCTTTTAGTGGCAATTGTCCTATTTACAAGTGATATTCGTTTAAATAATAAAAGGTGAAGACAAAAGACAGATTCGACGAATTGAAGACGCAAACGACCAAAAAGCTCAAAAGTACAAAATACAATCAAAGAGGTTCCAATTATTGATACGAAACGTCTCAGAATTACAAGAGTACAAGATTCAAAACGCAAAGTACAAGATATTAAATTGTACGCAAGGACGTTCGAAAATCCGGAACCGGGACCAGAGTCAACTCTCAACGCTCGACGCAACGGACTAAAAATTACAAGTTAACTATGTATATAAATATAATATAATATATAATTAATTATATAAATTATATATATATTATATTTATATATTAAAACCGTCGGCAAAGAAGATCCAAAAAGGGATGAGCTGTAAAAGCAAACTCCGCGACTTGCGGAGTTTGAAGGGCAAAAATACCGCGACTCGCGGAGCCCCAAATTCTGAAAATGCCTATAAAAGCTCGCGCATTCTGAACGTTTTATATATCCATCCTTTAATCTCTCTATCTAAACGTATATATATATATATATATATATATATATATATATATATATATATATATATATATATATATATATATATTTATATTTTAATTTTAATTTTAATTTCTAATAATAAGGGTATGTTAGCGAATGTTGTAAGAGTGTAAGTCGAAATTCTGTCCGTGTAACGCTACGCTATTTTTAATTATTGTAAGTTATGTTCAACCTTTTTAATTTAATGTCTCGTAGCTAAGTTATTATTATGCTTATTTAAATCGAAGTAATCATGATGTTGGGCTAAATATTAAAATTGGGTAATTGGGTTTTGTACCATAATTGGGGTTTGGACAAAAGAACGACACTTGTGGAAATTAGACTATGGGCTATTAATGGGCTTTATATTTGTTTAACTAAATGATAGTTTGTTAATTTTAATATAAAGATTTACAATTGGACGTCCCTATAAATAACCATATACACTCGATCGGACACGATGGGCGGGATATTTATATGTACGAATAATCGTTCATTTAACCGGACAAGGGAATGGATTAATAGTCTATGGAATTATTAAAACACGGGTGAAATTATGTACAAGGACACTTGGCATAATTGATAACAAAATATTAAAACCTTGGGTTACACGCAGTCGATAACCTGGTGTAATTATTAAACAAAGTATTAAAACCTTGTTACAGTTTAAGTCCCCAATTAGTTGGAATATTTGACTTCTGGTATAAGGATAATTTGACGAGGATACTCGCACTTTATATTTATGACTGATGGACTGTTATAGACAATAACCAGACGGACATATTAAATAATCCAGGACAAAGGACAATTAACCCATGGGCATAAAACTAAAATCAACACGTCAAACATCATGATTACGGAAGTTTAAATAAGTATAATTATTTTATTTCATATTTAATTTCCTTTATTTTACATTTAATTGCACTTCTAATTATCGCACTTTTATTTATTGTCATTGTATTTAATTGCACTTTTAATTATCGTACTTTTTAATTATCGCAATTTTATTTTATCGCACTTTTATTTATCGCAATTTCCTTATCGTTATTTACTTTACGCTTTAAATTAAGTTATATTTATTTTTATTATTTTACATTAGGTTTTAACTGCGACTAAAGTTTTTAAAATCGACAAACCGGTCATTAAACGGTAAAAACCTCCCTTTTATAATAATAATATTACTTATTTATATATTTGTATTTTTATAAATTAAAACTAATATAGCGTTAAGCTTTGTTTAAAGATTTTTCCTGTGAAACGAACCGGACTTACTAAAAACTACACTACTGTACGATTAGGTACACTGCCTATAAGTGTTGTAGCAAGGTTTAAGTATATCCATTCTATAAATAAATAAATATCTTGTGTAAAATTGTATCGTATTTAATAGTTTTTCCTAGTAAAATATAAGCTATTTCATATACACCTCTGCGCACACCAATGACTCAGTTGCCCAAGGTAAGCTAGATCTAAGAATGATGAATCCAGATGAAAGAGAGGCTTACAGGCTGGAGATCACTGTACCTGAATTGCTTGAGCAAAGACAAGCAGCTATTTCTGAAAGGATATGCCAAGTTAGATTGGTGCATCATCCTCTTGATCAGCCATTCTATATCACTCCCTTAACTTATGGCATTGAAATTGGCGTGTATCTAAATAACAGTGGTCAAAGGCTACATACTGATAAAGAGAAAGCTCAATTTCATGAGGCTCGACAACTGGGTATGGATCTAAGGTAGTATCGTGATGCCCTTAGAACTAATGAGGGAAGGAAAATGATTGAAACAGCAAAGTCCCTAAATATTACTGCCGATGATTATCTTTTGGGCTTAGAAGTTGAAAGGCAAAGAAGGGAGGATGCTGATGCTGAATATGCTGAAAGGGTAAGGCTTCATGAATTAGAAGCTAAATTGGATGCTGATAGAAAGCAAGAGGCTGAGTCCCTCAAGCTAGCCAAAGCTATTGTTAAGGAACAAGATAAAGCTCTTGATGAACTGGAAGCTGCTGTGAAAGCACCTGCTACTGCTCCTATAGAAACTGAACGAACAATTGAGCTATCTGATCACTATTATATGAGCAAGTATGGTGATGTACTGACCAGGAGATCAAATCCCAGCAAGATCATCAAAGTGCACAGAGGCACAAAAAGAGCTTTCAGTATCAGCAGGGAAGATAACATTCAAGATAGGGTATACTACACTGATTTGAGAACCTTCGGATTCAGTGAATGGATGGAGATATTGGAGTACTTCATTGGTAAAGCTGAAAGTGGTATTAAAAAGACATTGAAGCCAGAACTCCAAGAGCTCTTCAACAAAGCAACAAAATTTGGGAATGCACCAGTAGTAAACGTAGAAGAAGTTCTTTCTCAAAAGTCAAAAAGAAAGAAATCTACTGGTGAATGTCCACACAGAAGAGATCCCATCATTCTACCTCCTCATATTCCAGTTTATGACCCTGCTGAGCTGCCTTACTTGTTTCCTGAAGCCTGGGCTGCCTTGAAAGTGAAAGAAGAAGAGCTATCTGGTGATGAACTAGAAAAAGATAAAGATAAAGACAGATAGCCTTCTAGTGCTCAAATCGTATCTTTTGTTACTTCATTTTTCATTATGATGTTTTGTAATTACTGTATATATTCTGTTGTAATGAAAATGAAATGAGTTTATCTTCAAAATCATATCAAGTTATAAGATATAGATAACTCAGCAAAAGATCCCAAAAACAAACTTAAAAGGGACAAATTTACTGCCTATTTTTCATTAGGTCCCTCAGTACTGGCTTTAGTATTTTCTCTAAATGTCATAAGTTTTGTCATCATCAAAGAGGGGGAGATTGTTGAGTCCCCAAAATAATTAAGGATTTAATTATGACAAAACTGTAATTTATTTGCACTAAAATGTTATGTGCAGCCAGCACAAGTTTGTTTATGTATAGACAGCAAATATTGCTATGTCAAGTGTTCAGTATGCTGCCTAGTCTACCAGCACAAGGTAGAGTGTATTCTTCGAATCAGCACATGATAAGTACTCAGCAATTTAAGAATATCAAGTGACTCAGCATAAGAAGAACCAGTAAACCTGGTAAGCAGCATACAACACAAGACAGCCATGCTCCATTACAAGTATGGTGGTTTCCCGAGTGGTCTACATCAATTGTACTATTCAACAGAAATAAAAGACAAAGTTGAACAGGAAAGGACACGCGTCGGCGGCTGACAAGTGACCTTACAAGACCACGTGGGAATGCAGAAGTTTAACGCATGTGCAGACATGTGCTATACTTTGTCAATGCCTAGGGAACACAACATTCTATTTGTTTAAACAAATAGTGGTGTCAAACCAAATTGGGGTGTTCCTGCAAATAGCTTCCAAAGAGGAAAGAGGAGAGCACGCTCTCTGATGCAGTTGTCCCCACAAGTACAGACATCATATGTACCAGTGGACAATAGAACCATTACACGGTTAATTAGACTACTATAAATTGTTGTATCCACTATTGTAACAACTAGTGGTGTGGGTTTTGTTATTTAGAGTCCAAAACGTGTAATAGCTTTAAGTTTATCCTCATAGCTATACTTAGGTAAATCTGTATCAACCAACTATCATTAACATTTGAAAAATTACCTTTGACTCTATTTACATTACATGTTTGAATACTAAACTGTGTTTAATTGGTTAGTTAATTAAAAGAAATTGTATTCACACCCCCCCTCTCCAATACTCCTGTTGTTAATCAAGGGACCAACAACTCTTTCTCGAAAGGTTAGCATTTTTATATGGAGACTTAACTTGGATCGGCTTCCATGTAGGTTCAATCTTAGTGCTCGTGATCGGCTTCCATGTAGGTTCAATCTTAGTGCTCGTGGTCTTGAGAGCGAGTCTATTGGATGTCCGAGGTGTTCGTAATGGATTGAAACATTAGGTCGTTTTTTTCCTTGGATGCAGCTCTTCTTAAGATATTTGGGCCTAGGTGAGAGTGTGGTTGGATGTTGATGTGTCATTGTTTACTTCGCAGGCTGACTGAAAAATATGGTTAAATGCTTGGGAAGGTTCGTCTTCAGCTCAATAACAACAACAACAAAACCCAATCCCACATAACTGGGGTATGTGGAGGTAAAATGTAGGCAATCTTTTCCCTATCCCAAAATAAAGAGAAGTCATTTCTTCACTCAGAGTTAAACACTCAAAAAGTAGATAAAGTCCTCTCTTTCAATGTTTATGGATAGAGAGATTGTTTCCGAATTAACCTCCGGCCAATAAGTAGGTTAATAGTTAATACAATAAAAAAAATGTGAGACGACATGAAAATGGTATAATCAAATTTTTATGGGTTTTAAACCTGTCTGAAGTTCAATTTAAGCTCTAAACGACAGTCAAGTTGTCAATAAATCGACGTTTGCTGTTGACTCGATTAATAGAGCCATTGTCTTCAGCTCGTGACAATATATATGTGATTGCCAAGACTACGTTTTGGTTCATTTGGAAATATCACAACGGAGTCTTAGAGCACGAGGTGTCCGTGTTCATTTTTCGGTGTCAATTTCAAGGTCGAAAATGGACCCTGAAATTGATTAAAGTGGGGTGTCGTTCGGTGTCTTTGGTTCGAAGTCTTGGTGAGAGAAAATATGACGTGGACCAATAAATAAATAGATTATTAGGAAAAAAATATATAAAGCTTGATTTCCAGTGTCGGCCTACCGACCTTGAAGCACCGACGGCGACATTGACTTTAATCGACGGTGGAGTGATGTCCTTATATCCGGCGTCGGTGAGATTTACTAACAACGACGATGTAAACAACGAGTGCTCTTATATAATACGCGTTTGTTTAGTCATAATCAGGGGCGGACTTATAAAGGGGCAGGGTGGGGCGCCCACTCCCAGTGGATTTGCAATTTTTAGTGTAAATTTTTTCGATTACCCTCGGTGGATTTTTTTTGCTCCAAATCCTTCATATTTTGTCCCAAAACTTCCATATTTTGTCCCAAAACCTTCACATTTTATCCAAAAACTTTCAAATTTTGCTTTAAAAACTCTATATTTCGCTCAAAAAACTCTATATTTTGTCAAAAAAAAGCGTACATTTTAAACAAAATTCGCCCCCGATGAAAAAATTTTCTGGCACCGCCCGGTCATAATTCTTTATTTGATTCTATGTGTAGGGCTCAAATTTAGAAGCCTAGAGTCGAGTCATGGAATTTTTGGCTCATTATCCTCTTATAATTTGTGGTTTTAGCGTCTAGCTAGTTACTTAATTTTTAATAAAATTTCTCCCGAAGTTCAAAAAAGAAAAGACCACGCTTAACGAATTCCTAAATATTAAGTATTAAATATTAAAATATTATTTAGTATGTACTACCAACCAATAACCATCCATATATTTCTTGCCACAGCATTATAAATTCCAAAAATCCTAATTCGGATATTAAAAATCTATCTATGTGAGTATCTTTAATTCATGTTGCATTTCTCTGATACAAAATTTGTTTTTTTAGTTTCTGTTATTCATTCGCGCCCTAATCTACGCAATGACTGCAGCTGCCAAAATATCATTAATTTTTACTTCCTTCCCGGGTCTTGACTTTGTTGACCCTCCACCGACAATTCTAGGGTTTCCGAATTTCAAGCCCAGGTCAATTGACCGTCGACGGAATTTGACGTCAGCTTTGAAGAATTTGGCGCCAATTAAAGCAATGGAATCTTCCAGAATGCCGTCATATAAAGTTGATTCTGAAATCAAACCAAATGGACGTGCAGTTATGAATGATTCATATGATGATTCGAATGGTAAATAGTCCGTATTTTGTTTTTTGTTTTATTCAATTTTATTTGGATCTGGATGTATATTATATTTTATATTCTATTATATAAATTAATAAAATCGGAATAATTTGTAGGTTTGAAATTGTCTGAAACTGGAATCAATGGAAATGAATGCAGGAATATTGTTTGGCATAAATGCTCTGTTGAAAAGATTGATAGGCAAAAATTGCTTCAACAAAAAGGGTGTGTTATTTGGATTACTGGACTCAGTGGTTCAGGTTAATTTACAAATTATCATACTTTTTTTTTTTTTTTGATAATTAAAGTCATTTTCATCAGGTATCAGCAAGTTAATTTGCATATGTGGTTAGTAAATCAATATAGCATAATGTTAATTGTATGAACTGAACTTAGATTAGATGTCCTAATATGTATCACTACAGTAGATTTGGTTATATGGTTTTTTTTTTTTTTTTTGATTATGTTGTGTATGATTATTGCTTCAGGAAAAAGCACTGTGGCTTGTGCATTGACTCGAGCGCTACACGCTCGAGGGAAACTGACATACGTCCTTGATGGTGATAATGTTAGACATGGTCTCAATTGTGATCTCACTTTTAAATCTGAAGATCGTGCAGAGAATATAAGAAGAATTGGTGGGTTCTGTTTTTGAAAACTAATCGTATTTTGTACTCCAGTTATTGTGCTATAATGCTATGTATCTAATAATGTTGATATTCTATATTCTATGTTTGTTAGGTGAGGTGGCTAAGTTGTTTGCTGATGCGGGAGTGATTTGCATAGCTAGTGCGATATCTCCATACAGAAAAGACCGTGATGCTTGTCGGTCTATACTTCCTGATGGGGACTTTATTGAGGTTCGATTTTTGTGTATATATCGTGTTTAGTAGAACATGCTGCTTATACTAGTATAATATGGCTCGCAAGTTTTTATAATTGATAGGTATTCATGGATATTCCTCTTTGTGTATGTGAGGCTCGGGATTCAAAAGGCTTATACAAACTTGCACGGGCCGGAAAGATTAAAGGTAAGATGGATTACTAACTTTGTTCCATGTTGGATATATATATATATATATATATATATATATATATATATATATATATATATATATATATATATATATATATATATATATAGGGCAGGATCAATGGGGAAGTAACCAATCGGGGGAAGCAAAAAAAAATTTTTTTTTTTGTTTTTTTTTATCCTACCACTATATATATATATATATATATATATATATATATATATATATATATATATATATATATATATATATATATATATATATAATGGCATAATCAGAATTTAAAGCAATTTCATTTTTTCTATATTGCCATCCTCTCAGGTTTTACAGGGATCGATGACCCGTATGAGGCGCCCCTAAATTCTGAGGTATTTTTCAATATAATAGTGATTGCAAATCTTTACCTAATTGAATGACTAAATTATTACATGGTAAAGCAATACCAAGACAATGATGTGTGGACCAAGTTATCTTTCCACTTTATCTTAGATCTATAGTGAAGTAGTAGTGTATACGGATCCGAAACTTGCTAAAAGAGGAAAGAGTGTAATTCCTGACCCAATCTAAACTAGACATTGATGTGTATTTGATAGAGTACATGTTTACCACTCCTTTCAATAGAGTAAATGACATACAACTTGCTTCATGTACATGTAATCTAATTGTGGTATCAACTCATTAAATTCTCTATTTGACAACCAAACATTTCATACAGTTTAATGTGATTTGATTTTGTTTTGTACAGATTGTATTGAAACAGGAGGGTGATGTATGTCCTCCACCTGAGGCTATGGCAGACAAAGTGATCTCTTATCTTGAAACCAAAGGGTATCTACATGCGTAGTGTATGGAACACGCGAACATTCAGTGTGATTTGGAATATATAGTATATAAGGTGCTGCAATGAAAGACTAGGAAATTACTCGTTTCCTAATTTGGGTGCGGGTCATCAATGCTGGTAGTACGTCAATCAATGAATATGTTGATAATTTGTTGTGTGTTATTTGTTTCTAGCTGTAACTGAAATAAGTAGTTCTGATTTTGTTTACTATTTGCAGTAAATCATGTCATGTTAAATGTATGAACTATGAATATGAATGGTGATCAAGTGTTAGTTGTAAAGAAATGGTTTAATTTGGGAAAGTTTAGGCGAGGAAACAAAACTGATGCATTAGAAAATCTAAACCTAGGCAAACAGGTGACTAAACATCGAAACCTAAAGCAAATGGTCCCAACAACAAAGTTGAAAACGCACTTTGCTAGGAAACAAAACTAGTCTAAATATGTCAAATAAAGGAAATCTAAAACAACTGAGTGCGCTAAAAAGCATATAAAAACACAACAAAACAAATGACGATGGTTGGAAGAAGGGCGGTCGTCACCACAACAAAACAACCCCCACCAAGCATCATGAGCCTTCGCAAACAGAATCCAAACCTGCAAAAGACAAGATCATCTATTGATATGGACCAGATCTCTAACAGAGAGATCGTCGCTTGATCCAAACCCGCAGACACCCCCGGAAAGGAAAGGGCCCGCAATCACACCCACAGCAAAAGCAACCCACACCTGCAAACAAACCTACACTCATTACCTCCTCCCCCGGACCCCTCATCTCACACGCCATACTACGTCCCCCAACATTGGTCTTCACAAATTGGTAAAAAAGCCATCACTACTACCAGAGTAAACATATTAGGCCCAAGCAAAATTCCGGTGACCACCATCAACAGGGTGGTGGCCCACCATAATCCGCTCGAAGAAAACACCACCGCGCTTCTACTCACATCACCTGAGATTCCACCAACGGAGAAGGACCACCTCAGCTACAACAAATCCAATTAGACCCATCAATGTCCGGTGGCCACCACTAACAGAGTGGTGGACCACCAAAACGCCGTCAGACACGAGTTGGACGTTAGGAGGAGATTCCGGAAAGAAGACGGTAGCAAACGAAGCCCTCATCACCATAAACGATCAGTGGCCACACCTACATGATGGTGGAAAACCAATCGCCATCAAAGAGAGAAGCATTCAAGAACCGGTGCCCGGGAAACGCTAAAAATATGCGTCAAGAAAGAGCCCGCAACTATAGCCACAACCACCACGAGAACGGCGGTGGAGAGTGGCTATAGTCGTCAGAGCAAGCTCTGGCCAGTGGGAGGATGGCGACTGGAGAACGAAGCAATGAAGGAAACAGTCAAACCACCGACGAGATAACACGCCTGCTCAACAAAGAGATAAACAAGAAGGATGGTCATATCAGATTTAAAGGTAGCCGGCAGCGCACACATTAGGATTAGGTTAACAGAATAGGGGATCGTTTTGGGGAATGAGAGAGAAATTACGGAGTAAAAGTTCATGCGTTGTACTTTGTAAGACTTTATTTAAAGGTGATGATATTATGGGGTGTGATTAAGGAATGTATGGGGTATAGTCGTGATGTGACAAATGTGATAGAAGAAAAGTTTTTAGTGGTAATGAAGTGTGATAGGGAGTAGGTCTCACCTTTTATTAATACTTGAATTTGATTGGTTCTCTTTGTTTAAGCTTGATTCTGATATGTCCACATCCTCCTCACGCTACCTTTTTTTCATGTGATGGCACGCCACCATTTTTTGGTCCATCACGCCACGTTAGTGGCGTGACAGTGACATTATGGTAGTACTTTTGTGGTGATCGTGCTGCGTTAAATAAGGTCTACAAAGTAAGTGGCTTTAAATTATCTTGTTTTGTGTCATGCTCAAATGGATGTGTGCATTCTTACATCCCCAGATTTCATAATAAAAATACCAAACGCCGTGTTGATTACTCCATTAATTAGTATTAAATTATTAAATCATATGAAAGGATAACATATTACACCATTAAGTTTTAAAAAATGGGGCCATCAAATTATCATGTTACTAAAACAGATATATAAGACCATCGCCAAATCTGCCCTAAGCTGTTCTTCGAGGACATCATTGGCATTCACTTGTCCTCAACTTGCCCTCGCCTCCTTGTGCTCTATCTCGTGCTTGTTTGATATATCGCTGCATCGGCATAGTCGAAACGGGAGATGATCGCAACGGGTGGTTTAGTCCCCCCTCGGGTGATCCCAATCGCTATATATATATATATATATATATATATATATATATATATATATATATATATATATATATATATATATATATATATATAAAGTCTGTCAAACTTAGATTTGGCAAATAATCTGAAAATGACTAGTTACGAAAAAATACTACATTCATGAAAAAGTAATAGCTCGGTTTTCATATTTTATGCATAATAATACAATGATAAATGTAATGGTATTAGATCCTTTTGTGATCTGGATCAATATAAATAATAAATGTAATGAAGACGACATTGACTTTGGCGAAACCGACGCGGTACAAAATTTGTTCAATGAAGCTCTTGTGGATGTTCGTGTTGGATACTTGGATGTTCTTTGGATGCTTTAGTCGAGCCATTTTTTGAGTAACCAATTGATCTAGACCCAATATAAACCATTGTAGCATCATACAAACTACTAAACCAAACAAAACTAATACAAGCCATTGTAGCATCATACAAACCAATGCAATCGTATTGAAACCCAATACTTGAAACACCCTAACAAAGATCCCCGAACTCTACACATCCATGCCCAACGACCCAACTTCAACAAAGGTCCTTAAAACGTTCAAATTGAGTTACAATTGATTCAGACCCAAAGTCACAGTCTATTTGACTAACTAATTGATCTAGAACCAATAAGCATCGCTGCTACACCAAACAAAACTAATATTGAAAGCCAATACTTGAAACATCCCTAACGAACATCCCCGAACTCTAAACAACATCCCCATGCCCGACGGCCCATCTTCAACAAGGTCGTTAAACAAAGGGTATCCGAACAACAAAGTTCACCGCAAACTACACCCAAAGCCAGACAGGAAATCACCCAAACTACTCTATTATCATAGGGTCTCAACTACAGTCCTATCTAACCACAAAGCAATCAACATCAGAGGGTGAAACCAACCCAAAACTGATTGTCACGTAGCCCTATTGAACATGCAGGAAACTGTTGCTTCTGGTGTTCTGGATCAAGTTAAATCCTTCAACAAAACAACAGTTTGATAATGGAAAAAAGAAGTTAAGATTACCTGAAGGCCAAAAAACTGATATATACCCAAGTGCAAATGCAGATATTTCACATTTCATAAGCAGAAACCTTGTTCCAGCTTAAAAAAAGCACAAATATCGTGCGCACTTCATTTTATATAGTAATACTTTCAATTTATACGTCATAAAGAAAAGTATATTTCATGACTTTTAATGCCTATATTGTTTACAAGTAGATCACTGCACAGATCTCAACACGAGTCTACTGTAATTCTGGTGCAAAAAACCTGCTTCTTCACCATCATCAACGTCTGCATAGTAGCAAGAACTTACTGTTAGATTGTATAACAAAACTCCAGATGAAAAAAAAAAGAGAAAGAAGATCAGTTGTTTTTTACGATTATCATCTTAACTAGTTCAATGCTGCAACCAGATGAGTGACCACGGGTGTCACTAATAAGGGGCAGGGGGCACCTGCCCCCCAATGGATTTGTAATTTTTAGTGCAAAAATATTGGTTTTATTCATTTTGCCCCACTGGATTTCCCCCCCCCCCCCAAAGTCTCCATATTTTGCCCCCAAAGCCTCCATTTTTTGCCCAATAGCCTCCATATTTTACCCAAAAAAAGTTGCTATGCTTTTAAAAAAAATTTCGCCCCCGGAGGAAAAAAAATCCTGCTTCCGCCACTATGAGTGACCAATATGAAGTTATTGCAGGCTACTGTAAGATTGTAACATCATATCCAATAGATTTGACTCAATTTAAATTTACATAATCAAACGAATAACAACGAGGGAATGTAATAAAATCTTAATAGAATTATATACAAAACATTTACCATATGCAAAGAGCAGTTTTCTTTAGTTCCCTGTATGCTGCAGCAACAAACACTTTTGCTAATTCTGCTTCAGCTTCAGCTGCCTCTGCTTCCTTTGCTGCCAGCTCAGCTTCTTTAACAGCAGCTTCTGCAACTGCTTTCATAGCGATTGCAGCAGCCTGCTGTTGAGTCATGCTTAACATTTTCTCCAATTCTTGATCGATTTCTTCTTTTGTAAGAATCTTCGTAGCACTCAGACAATACTCTTCTTTTGGTTTTAAAAGTAATTGGGGCGGATCCTTTTCTAAACCCTGTTGTATGATCCGGTACCGATGTCTTACCCGTTTGATCCAATAAATAATATAAACCAAAACACAAACAAACATAATCGTATAATTTTTATCATAAAATATGATGTTTCGACAGTCAATTACCTTCTTCAATTTTCCGCAATCTAACAAGGCCTTCAACTCCTCTTTCAACTGTTTATTAAGACTGGGATCCACTAAATGATTCTCCTGTAAACTAAGTGCTGAATTAACAAATATTCTTGAACATTGTACTTACGAAAACATACATAATACAAACAATAGAGATACCTCAATGTATTTAGCGATTGCAGTTTGGCTAGAACCGTGTGTCTCATTCAAATTAGCTATGGTATCCAGTATCAGCCTATCCAACCTGTATTAATCAGATTTAGAATTAGGGACCAAACCATGTTGTACGATTAGTTGAAAAGCAACTTCAGAAATATTTAAGCACTCGTTATTACACGTAGACATATAAAAAACATATTCTTAAGATACAAAATTTGTTAAATAAAGCATCAAGGAGTCTATTTGACCTTAGTATTGGCAACTTAGAACCACCATTTTCTAACAGCAACGGTGCAGATACTGTTGTCTTTGGAACTGGACTAGTATTCATCTCGTATTCTGGTTCTTGTTTAGGAACCAAAGAAACAGCTTCAAGGTTATTACTCGGATCTGTTATCGAATTAACAGACCTAACTCTTCGACAACGAGATCCACTAGCCACCGAGCCCATATTTCTCCACTTATCCTGTTTCAGAAATTACATAAACAAAAGAAATCAACTAACTGCGATAATCATGAACAGTTGAACCGTTGAACCGTATCTAATTTATCAACAAAACATGCAAAATTCATTCGAACCTTAAGGTCCACATTGGAGCGTAAATGCAAAACCGAAGCAAATTCGGTGTCTCTAACGATTGTGCTCCATTTTCCGAGTCCGTGTTTCGCAATTCCGGCTCTCAAAGCAGCCTCTTCTTCTAATGACCAATTCTTTTTACGCACGCCCATTTAGCAAATTCCTAATATCTTCCCTATAAAAGTATGTATGTATACATATCATCTATCTATATCTATATCTATATTCATATCTATATATCAGAAAAATTAATATTACTGTGAGAGTAAACATCATATGAAAATTGAAACATATCAAATACATATCAGTGAAAAATCATTCATTTTGAATTCTGATAAATCGAGCATTCAAAATACTAAAAGTGCAATCTGTGAAATATATAATAGTTTAGTGTGTTTACCGTTAATTGAAATCAGAATGCCATTTCCGGTATCAATTTGTGAGGCATGATTCAAATCAAACCCTAGAATACAACAGTCGATGAATTTTGCCCTATTTTTTTTTTATTTTTTATTTATTTTATTATCACCCGCCCTTTCCTAATTCGAGTTAGCCTAAATGCGGTAATTTCATTTTTAGTCCATCAAGTTATTTTTTTTCACTTTTGTATAGATTTGTTTTTAAATATTGTTAACGCACTCCCTGAGTGAATTTTCCTAAAACATCTATATTTGAAAGTACAAACTAACATTTTTTATCTTGTTAGACAACCGATCTTAATTTAGTGACTAGTTTTCTTTTAAGATAGCTTCTAGAAACCTTTTACTTGATCAATAGAAGGTATTTACTATCAAAAAATATGTATAGTAACATTTAAAATCTTCAGAAATCTGATATCATGACACTCTTTCATTGTAATTCTATCAAAAGTAAAAATCAAATGGTAAAGGATTTGTATCAGAAACTTATAGGTTTTGATGAGATATGTGAAAAACCCGTTTGAATTATGTATTGCACTACAATCCATATAAATAGAAAACAAAGTTACATGACCCTACAATATACAATTATACAATATACAATATAAAAGATTAAAATACAATATACTAGCTATTTAACCCTCTCTCGGTAGTTCGAGCTAGGGGTTCCTGAATGCTCATGCTGGATCTAAAATCAAGAAATAGATGTGTAGAAAGTCCTTGGATGAAGATATATGTAAACTGGTGGGACGAAAGAGATGCAAAACACAAACGTGACCAAAAGCAACATGTTCCCTAACAAAATGTAAATCTATTTCCACATGTATGTACATTGGTGTTGTACGGGGTCAATAGCTAAATACATGGCAGTGACATTATCACAAAAAACAACAGTGCCACGGGAGAGGGACAATGGAGCTTAATTAGGGGATTGTGAAGCCATGCAGCTTCAACTACTAAATTTCTCACACCACGATATTCAACATCAGCTGTGATGACCCGGGTAGGTACTGTGATGACCCGGAAAATTCTGGCCAAATTTAAACTTAATCTTGTATGATTAACGTTTCCGACACGATAAACAAAGTCTATGAAGTTAAATCTCAAAATTTTGAACTGTTCAATTAACCTTCGATTGTTCTCAACGAAACGCGAACAATTATATATAGATACATATACTATAACTTGAAAATGTAACAAAGTGTTGAGGATATGATACTGTGCATTAAACTTATTGGTTTGATTATCTGATTGATATATTTAACTACAGAGTTAAAAGATTATGCCAAATGATTCTAGTAAAAGATATTTACTGAGTCTCTTAAGAATTATGATATTATTACGTGTCTCTATTGAGAGGTCCACGTTGATTTGAGAAATCATTCATTTTTAACGGTATTCGGAATAAATGGTGAATTATTTGTTTAAATAACGTAATTTGGACACATACAATAATAAGGAATATTAACTGATAAGAATTAATTATATGAATAACTTGCGATACGTATTTTAAAACGTGTTTATAAATATTGAGAATACATATTAACTTGGTTATGAAACGTCTGATAAATACTATTATATTAATAAATAACGAGACAATGATTTATAGAAGTAAATGACCAAAATACTCGAAAGTTTAAGATATACTTTGGGTGGTATAATTTAGGGATAATTTAAGGCTATATTTTGACAAAGGTACGTGTCCCAGAAAGTAAATTACAAGTTTTCTCAGCGTACGAAGGGACACTCGAAAAACCGAAACCGGGACATAAGTCGCGTAACAACGTACGACTTATCGGAACAAAAATTACAAGTTAACTATGCATGTGAATTTAATATAATATATAATTAATTATATAAATTAAATATATTATATATATATATATATTATTAATAATTATGTCGACAAACAAAAATACAAAAAAATGTGAGCTGGATTTTGGGGCCATGCGATCGCATGGAAAATAGGCATAAAACCCATGCGACCGCATGGGGTCAGATTTCAGGAAAAGTTTATAAATTGAATTCGTTTTGCTTCGAGACACACACACACACACACACCAATCCATCTATCTCCCTCTGTAATATATATTTATATATTATTATTATTATTATTATTATTATTATTATTATTATTATTATTATTATTATTATTATTATTATTATTATTATTATTATTTTATTATTAATTAATTAATATTATAATTAATTTTAATACTATTAGTAATATTATTATTAATTAATATTATACATAAAATACTACGACGAGGTCATGAGCGTGTCACTTCAAAACAAGTTTTTCGAGCGGGATAAAGCTAAGGAAACTATGGGTTATAGCTATGGAGGTTAGGGGTAATATTCGTGGGTAATATTCACAAGTCAAACCTAGTGTTTATCATCTCCGTTACGTCTACGTACTTTTCTGAAATATTGAATCACAATAATAATACGTAAGCATTTATATTTTATATTTTATAAATTAATTGTGTATCCATGTCTAGTGCTCGAGTATATATATTTATACAGGCTTGTATGCTAAATTTCGTCGTTATACAGTTTATAATGAATCACGAATTAAATACATATATTATTGGTAAAAGGTATATGATATACATGTTTTTGGAAAGCTGGCGAAAAATCAATAACTTTTCATTTAGAAATCGCGTAATTTCGATGAACGAAACAAAAGATATGGTCAACTGAATTATAATTGACGTTAATTGGAATTGCTTTTGAATCTACAATTAATATTTAAACAACTTGTTGGTAAGATTGATAAATTGAATTTTTGAATCCTTATATAAGGTACGTCTCGTTTTGTTGAACTATTGTCAAAATTGACCATTCGAAACGACTTTGGATAACTTTTGTATGTCGATCTCGAGCATTAGGATTGTGATACACTATGACCATACCTAGCTTGTTAAACATTTATTGACTAACATATGTTCTCTAGATTGAGATCTACGGTTATTTAGGTATTCCGAGTTTCGATCACATTTTGGTGAACAACTTTATGTGCTGCTAAGGTGAGTTTCATATGCTCCCTTTTTAATTGCTTTTGCAATCTATATTTTTGGGCTGAGAATACATGCACTTTATTTTAAACGCAATGGATACAAGTACATACTTAATTCTACACTGAGTTTGAACCGAAAATCCCTTAGCTTTGGTAACTAGTAACTGCTAGTTATAAGAACTGGTGGGCGCGAGTAGTTGTATATGGATCCATAGGGCTTGACATCCCCGTCTGTTCCAGGTATAGAAACCCTAGCCTGAACTATAAAACAGACGTATGCTATTTGAGTTTAGTACACGTTGGTTTGCGTGTATTGTACATGTTGGTTGCATGTATGTTAAAACACGGGTACTTATTATAGACGTTAAAGCTTAGTTACCAGGGTGCTCAATCTTGTAGAATCTTTTGATAAACGTTTCAGGTGAAACAACTGAAATCTTGTGATCCACCTTTATATACAGATTATACGAAACATTAAAACTATGAACTCACCAACCTTTATGTTGACACTTGTTAGCATGTTTATTCTCAGGTTCCCTAGAAGTCTTCCGCTGTTTGCTTATATGTTAGACAAGCTATGTGCATGGAGTCTTACATGGCATATTTTTCAAGGAAACGTTGCATTCACCAAATCATCACCATGTATCTTATTTTGACTGTATTGTCAACGGAAGTACTATTGTAAATTATTATTTACGGTGATTGTCTATATGTAGAAATCATCAGATGTCGAAAACCTTTGATTTAAATATTCATTTATGGTGTGCCTTTTCAAAAGAATGCAATGTTTACAAAACGTATCATATAGAGGTCAAATACCTCGCAATGAAATCGATGAATGACGTGTTCGTCCATATGGATTTGGAGCGATTGTCACAATTGGTATCAGAGTGTTGGTCGTAACGAATCAGGTCTTGCATTAATGTGGCTAACTGATAGATGTTAGGATGCATTCGTAAGTCTGGACTTCGACTGTGTCTGCATGTCATAAGTTTTACTTATCATTTCTTATCATTTCTAGTCAAAGACACGTTTTACTGCATTGATTGCATGAATAGTATATAGACAAAATTCGTATCTTAGTGTATCTGCTAATTTATATCTCAGCGTATATGTTACTTTAAACTTTGCCTGACAGCTTTCGAAAAGTTCCTCCGTAATTTACGGACCCCTTGTATTATATATAGGTATTCTATGTAATTAGAATATCATCCGATATCCAAAAATCAATTTATATCAAAAATCCTTTATCCAAACCGTGTAAGATGAATTCCGCATCTAGTTCGAATTCCTCAGATGCTGACAGCTATTTCGATATGGATTTTCACTCAAACTCCGAAGGTAGTGTAACCAGAATGGATCAACCAATTAGCCATCATCTATTCTGGATGGATTGGGGATGGGTTCGTAGCCTCCTCAATCATTGGAGACAGGAAGAAGGTGATCCCTTCCATCCACCAAATTTCCCTCTTGGCGAAGAACCTGAAGCACTTACCAGCGAACCTGTTCGTAATACCATTTTCTCTCTCATTTCCAGAGTTTCTCGTCACGATTATATACTACATCGAATTTTAGATCTTATTTATCCGCTCGTCGGAACCGATCATCCCAGTATAATAGAAGAAGTCAACGAGCTTCGCGCTCGGGTAGTGACTTTGGAGAATATAGTGCGAAGGTTACAAACACCAGCAGCAGCACCATCAGCATAACCAGTATCACCATCATCAACACCAACAGGATCATTACCACCACCAACAACCACATCCGCATCACACACCTCAACATCACAAACTGTACCTCGGATATCAACATCATACGCACTATAGATACCAAGGAGTATTAACAACAACAAACGATGAAGTATGGATTCATAACTTCATCGGAGAAACATTCTGCAGTGATTATGTAATCTCTAAAGTCATAGAGATTATCTATTCTAGCCTTAACCATAAATCAGATAGAGTAGAAACCCTGATCGGAATGGTGTATGATTTACAAGCTAAACTTGTTATACCACAACATCAACAACACCGTCAGCCTCACCAGCACAGTCAGTGCTGTCAACATTGTCAGAATCAGCAGCACCTCTAACATCATAAGCTCCGTCAGTTCAAGAAAGCACCGTGGAAAATCATTACGAGTCAATAACGCGTATATTGTATCAACGAGTTATGAAATATTAACTCATTCCTTCTGAAGAATTTATATGTATATCTTATATATATAAATTTTTAAAACTATAATAAATCTTTCTGTACGAAGCTATTATGTATGGAACTTAACTACTCAGTTAATTCATAGTAATAATATGCTATGATGTACATTCTTCGTTAGCAACTTAATCATCGTTAACTACAATCTTTGTTTCAAATTCAATGAATTTCATTTCATAATAAATCAAGTGTATTATTCAATAACATGTCTGATTTTACACTTTCATCTTCGGTACCCTCGAAACTTTCTAGACAACATCATTCGTACCTTGAAAAGTTAGCGAGAGTACTATGAGCACCAACATCCTTCACCAAGGAATAAGAATAAATAATGAAGTATTGATTTCATTAATACTCCGCAAGATTATGTAATCTTTAATATTTGAGAGATTATTCATTTCTAAGTCAAGCCAAAAATCAAATGAGCTTAATATGATATTAACTCATTAAATCCGAATTACATCCGAAGAAAATATACATACAGATATTTTCATAAAGTCTGTAATGAAAATTCTTTTGTACAAAATATTAATTGTGAAATCTTTAACGGGTAGGTAATACTCGGAAAATATATAAGTTCACAATTAATATGTTACATTGTACATTCTTCAATTTTGATTCAAAAATCATTAACTATACTCACTATCTTCACAACGATATACAATCGTTTTCATACAAGTTCAATTACATATTCTGATATTGACAAAGCAGAATCCAAGTCATAACTCTGAACCAGTAACATCATTCTTAGATCTCTACATCTTTCAAAGCTATACTTTGACTTCAAAATTGTGCAAGATCCTTTAGCGTTGTTAATATCGAAAATAATCTTGCCATCCTTTTCAAAGTATCCAGTTTTATCACACTTTCAACTAGTCAACTTTGATTTTTCAGATTAGCCTTATTGTAACCTTGACATATACGTTCTTGTTACTGGGAAACCTTTCATGTTCCACCACATTAGCAGTAAATTTACCAACAATTTCATTTATCCTTGACCTTCCAAAAAATCCTTATACTCATTGAAACCCTATCATGTACTCATCCACATCTAGTAACAATAATGGTCATACGAATTATCGGGAATTAGCAATCAGTATTTTGAAATCTTGCAGCACATCTACGCCAACAGTTATATGAGTACATATAACGTCTACCTCCTGGACTTACATACTTCGAATGTGAAGTTTCTGAAAAACACCCTGAACTGCGAACTAGTTCTCGAAATGCTGATGAAGCAGCAAAAACTGTAAACGACTTTAACACGTCAAAAGTTTGATGATAAAGAATGGTATGGTGGTAAAGCTGAGAAAAAGAGAAGGTTTGGAACTGGAAAACGGATTGAGCAAAGTATGAAGGAGGCTGTGGATAAATCACAAAGACTGAACCTGCCTTCAAAGAATCTAAATGATTCAGTGTCTGCTGAAATCCTTAGAAAATACCTTACTCCTTACTCTAAAACCTTTACGGACAATATTCTTCATCATCATCATTATCTTAAATATTCTAAGATATCATCATATCTTTCATTATAAATATCCTCAATATTTCTGAGGATAATTTCGTGACTATCTGAAATTATTCATTCCTTCACGCTATCTGTGTTACATCATAACAGCGACTGTGTTAGTTTCTAAATTCTGAAAAATTCGAATTTAAAATATGAATGTTTTGAAGTAGTGTTGGGAACTGAAGCATGAATTAGTATAATATAATGACACTTGATCAACGTGATTATATTACAGTAAGTCATGCTGCGTTTCTAATGAAACGTGATAAAGGTTCACAGATCACACCCTCATCATGAACCATGTTACATAACTCTTTCATTCTATATAATCTCTAAATATATCAAGAAAATATACTTCTTGATGATTCGGTCTTTTCCAGATATTCTGGTAATTTGACAAATCAAGATCGTGCCATTACAATTTATTTCTTAGAACATTAATTATGTTCATCCGAAATTCATACCTACAAATTCTGGACCATTATCCGCTTGACATAAGGTCGGGAAGAGAAATTGAAAGCATGGAGCTCTGAAATAAAAAGGAGAATATAAGCCCGATAACAACTCCAAGATTTACAAACCGTGTATATCAATGCGTATAGCAATATAAAGACACGGGAGAATGAAAAACACTATAACCCCAAGGTAATGGTAAAAGAAAGTAACTTCCTCTGGTGGTAGATGAAAAAGAAGAATGACAGATATAAAAGTTAGGAGTATATCAAGAATCAGAACTGGATGAAGCATTTCACAATCTTTTGGAAGTATGAAATGAGGAAGAAGATGTAGGAGTGGTGAAAATAATGAATCAGAAGAGGTCAATTTATAGCGAAATAATAGACAGAGCAATCAAGACAGATGATCGCATATAATTAAAGAAGATCTTAATCTCCTTAATTCCCGAAGAATCAAATCTTATTTAGATTATGAAGACTTTCTATTCCTTAAATTCTGGAAATCAATCGTTACTACGTCAAGAGATAAGATGCATCTCTATTCTCTATTTCACTTTATTACGATAACTTCCCTCATACGCTTCAAGTAATTAGATTGTTTTATCCATATTATTCAATGGTGATAAAACTCTATTTATCGACTCATATTCGTCATAAAAACATTTTTATTGTTAGCCATGACAACCTCACTCAAATTTCGGGACGAAATTTCTTTAACGGGTAGGTACTGTGATGACCCGGAAAATTCTGGCCAAATTTAAACTTAATCTTGTATGATTAACGTTTCCGACACGATAAACAAAGTCTATGAAGTTAAATCTCAAAATTTTGAACTGTTCAATTAACCTTCGATTGTTCTCAATGAAACGCGAACAATTATATATAGATACATATACTATAACTTGAAAATGTAACAAAGTGTTGAGGATATGATACTGTGCATTAAACTTATTGGTTTGATTATCTGATTGATATATTTAACTACAGAGTTAAAAGATTATGCCAAATGATTCTAGTAAAAGATATTTACTGAGTCTCTTAAGAATTATGATATTATTACGTGTCTCTGTTGAGAGGTCCACGTTGATTTAAGAAATCATTCATTTTTAACGGTATTCGGAATAAATGGTGAATTATTTGTTTAAATAATGTAATTTGGACACATACAATAATAAGAAATATTAACTGATAATAATTAATTATATGAATAACTTGCGATACGTATTTTAAAACGTGTTTATAAATATTGAGAATAGATATTAACTTGGTTATGAAACGTTTGATAAATACTATTATATTAATAAATAACGAGACAATGATTTATAGAAGTAAATGACCAAAATACTCGAAAGTTTAAGATATACTTTGGGTGGTATAATTTAGGGATAATTTAAGGCTATATTTTGACAAAGGTACGTGTCCCGGAATGTAAATTACAAGTTTTCTCAGCGTACGAAGGGACAATCGAAAAACCGGAACCGGGACATAAGTCGCGTAACAACGTACGACTTATCGGAACAAAAATTACAAGTTAACTATGCATGTGAATTTAATATAATATATAAGTAATTATATAAATTAAATATATTATATATTATTAATAATTATGTCGACAAACAAAAATACAAAAAAATGTGAGCTGGATTTTGGGGCCATGCGATCGCATGGAAAATAGGCATAAAACCCATCCGATCGCATGGGGTCAGATTTCAGGAAAAGTTTATAAATTGAATTCGTTTTGCTTCGAGACACACACACACCAATCCATCTATCTCCCTCTGTAATATATATTTATATATTATTATTATTATTATTATTATTATTATTATTATTATTATTATTATTATTATTATTATTATTATTATTATTATTATTATTATTATTATTATTATTATTATTAATTAATATTATAATTAATTTTAATATTATTAGTAGTATTATTATTAATTAATATTATACATAAAATACTACGACGAGGTCATGAGCGTGTCACTTCAAAACAAGTTTTTCGAGCAGGATAAAGCTAAGGAAACTATGGGTTATAGCTATGGAGGTTAGGGGTAATATTCGTGGGTAATATTCACAAGTCAAACCTTGTGTTTATCATCTCCGTTACGTCTACGTACTTTTCTGAAATATTGAATCACAATAATAATATGTAAGCATTTATATTTTATAAATTAATTGTGTATCCATGTCTAGTGCTCGAGTATATATATTTATACAGGCTTGTATGCTAAATTTCGTCGTTAAACAGTTTATAATGAATCACGAATTAAATACAAATATTATTGGTAAAAGGTATATGATATACATGTTTTTGGAAAGCTGGCGAAAAATCAATAACTTTTCATTTAGAAATCGCGTAATTTCGATGAACGAAACAAAAGATATGGTCAACTGAATTATAATTGACGTTAATTGGAATTGCTTTTGAATCTGCAATTAATATTTAAACAAGTTGTTGATAAGATTGATAAATTGAATTTTTGAATATTACCAACTGAGTAAATGAATCCTTATATAAGGTACGTCTCGTTTTGTTGAACTATTGTCAAAATTGACCTTTCGAAACGACTTTGGATAACTTTTGTATGTCGATCTCGAGCATTAGGATTGTGATACACTATGACCATACCTAGCTTGTTAAACATTTATTGACCAACATATGTTCTCTAGGTTGAGATCTACGGTTATTTGGGTATTCCGAGTTTCGATCACATTTTGGTGAACAACTTTATGTGCTGCTAAGGTGAGTTTCATATGCTCCCTTTTTAATTGCTTTTGCAATCTATATTTTTGGGCTGAGAATACATGAAATTTATTTTAAACGCAATGGATACAAGTACATACTTAATTCTACACTGAGTTTGAACCGAAAATCCCTTAGCTTTGGTAACTAGTAACTGCCAGTTATAAGAACTGGTGGGCGCGAGTAGTTGTATATGGATCCATAGGGCTTGACATCCCCGTCTGTTACAGGTATAGAAACCCTAGCCTGAACTATAAAACAGACGTATGCTATTTGAGTTTAGTACACATTGGTTTGCGTGTATTGTACATGTTGGTTGCATGTATGTTAAAACACGGGTACTTATTATAGACGTTAAAGCTTAGTTACCAGGGTGCTCAATCTTGTAGAATCTTTTGATAAACGTTTCAGGTGAAACAACTGAAATCTTGTGATCCACCTTTATATACAGATTATACGAAACATTAAAACTATGAACTCACCAACCTTTGTGTTGACACTTGTTAGCATGTTTATTCTCAGGTTCCCTAGAAGTCTTCCGCTGTTTGCTTATATGTTAGACAAGCTATGTGCATGGAGTCTTACATGGCATATTTTTCAAGGAAACGTTGCATTCACCAAATAATCACCATGTATCTTATTTTGACTGCATTGTCAACGGAAGTACTATTGTAAATTATTATTTACGGTGATTGTCTATATGTAGAAATCATCAGATGTCGAAAACCTTTGATTTAAATATTCATTTATGGTGTGCCTTTTCAAAAGAATGCAATGTTTACAAAACGTATCATATAGAGGTCAAATACCTCGCAATGAAATCGATGAATGACGTGTTCGTCCATATGGATTTGGAGCGATCGTCACATCAGCGCTCGAGAGATAATAGACATGTTGACGCTCAGAGGACCAAAAAACACAAGGTTGTCACCTAGAAGGGCACAAAACCCAGAGGTGGACCGATGAGTGTCAGCACATCCAACCTAGTCAGCATCCGTATAAGATACCAAATGATCAACAAAAGAAGGACGAAGCGAGTCAGTGCCCCCTTTAAATAACGAAGGATACATTTCAGATCTTTAAAATGAGGTGCACAAGGTTCATGCATGAAGAGACAAACTTGTTGAAATGCATATTGAATGTCTGGACGTGCTGCAAGGGTTACAAATAACATGTCAGCACACTCATGAATGTAACGAGCAAAGGCAGTTTGTAAAAGAAACAAATCCGAGGATGTGCGAGTACCTGTGATGCCAAGGAAAAATGTCAGTAAACATCATGTGAAAGCTAAACCATATCAAATATATCTAAGTAGAAAATTATTCATTTCTGTCAAATCTAGCATTCAAAGTATCAAAATTGCAATAAGTGATATGTAAAATAATTTAGTGGTGTTTACTGGTAACTGAAATCAAAATATGCTTTCTGGTATCAGTTTTTTAGGCATGATTTAAATCAAACCATAGAATACAACACTCAATGACTGTGTAACGACCCGACAAAATCGTCGTTAACTTAGGTCCCGTTACGTGGTCATAGTCCCTAAATGGGACGCATTTGACCAAAATTATGTCGCTTTCATTTTAAACGTGTAAGACTTGCAAACTTTAGTTTACCAAACGGTTCGACAACCAGTTTAAGTTTACAAAAGTATAAAGTATGAATGAAATAACTTGCGACATAATAAGTTAAGAATCACGGTTGCTATAAATAGCGTAAACAGATATGCTTTAAGTTTAAATCCAAAAGTACTATCGCTAGCGTATGCATGTATGCTTGACTCCAAGCAAGTAATCAAAGTGTGCGGAAGCATGTATCAAGTAGCCAAATATGAACCTGAGAAACATATATAAAACTGTCAACGGAAAACGTTGGTGAAATCATAGGTGTTTTTGTAAACGTTGTTTTTGAACCACAAGATTTAGTATTTCCATAACGTTGATTATCCAAATCATTTGCATTCTAAAAGTGTTGTTATTCGCGAGCACCCAATTATCAAGGCTTAACTAACGTTACCCCATACACATAGTGTTAGAACATACACTGTTTCTCGAAAATATATTTCATCCGCATAACGGTAGCGAACCGTACGAATGAGGGTTTGTCAAACCCATACGGCCATACAACATAAGTTCTCGCTTACACCCGGCAAGTGTAACTAATGATAATCGAATTGAGGATTTCTGTTCTAACTCGCACGTGGAATGTTTGTTTTCGTACTTGTGTTCAAAGTATAAAAGTAAGTAGTACAAAATGTAAACAAAGTATATGTTTCTCAGCCCACGATTAAAAGAATAAAAGTTGTTGAAAAGGTGGGACTATGATCTCACCGTAGTTGCATGCCAAAGTACTTGTAATTAAACGTTGCGCAATGAAAGTTGCTTAGCCTTGACCTAAACAAATAAGTTGTATCAATTACGGGTTATGACACAATGTTGGGCAAAATGTGTTCAATTAGTCCTATGGCTCGTTACGACTCGATTAATATAGCATGTGAATCACGTTGTCAAGTTTCATGCAAGATATAAGTATAAAAGCACGTTAGAACGATTGCATAAGTGTTTGGTTAAGTTTGACCAAAAGTCAAACTTGGTCAAAGTCAACGGGGTCGGGTCGGGTATCCGACAATTTTTCTTCAATTAGTAATCATATATAAACATGTTGGCCAAGTTTCATGTTAATCGGAGGTGCGTAGCATAGTTAGAATTAAACGAAAATTTACAAAGTTGGACAGCCTTTTGCAGTTCATCTGGACGGCGTCCAAAATGGCTGGACGGCATCCAGTAGTGAAGGACTGGACGGCGTCCAAGGTTTTGGACGGCGTCCAAATGAACTACAGATTACTGATGCTGAAAATTTGACAAGTCTCGAACCAAACTTATTTCAAACACAACTTATGAACCGAAAACACTCAAAACACGTACCTTATATCGTTGGAAAGATATTTTGACAAGGAACACAGCTAAACACATATCATCAATCAAGTTAATCATTTACAACAACAAAAACCTTGTGGAATGATCATTAAAAGTTCATCATTCAAGTTTCAAGTTCATAAAACGCATTTCATGATTCGGGAACCCAATTTACACATACAATATGCCGTTTCGTAGGTAATTATGCATACAATAAAAGTAAATGCTTACAAATAACATTGCAAAGTATTTAATGCATCAAAAGTTCATTTTAAGATCTATCAAACCCTAACCAAGAATCACAAAATCAATAATCATGTTAATGTAAGGTTTCATGCCATCCACCATACCAAAACGAAGCTAATGATGCTAGTAACACTTTTAACACATAAGGTTTAACATCTAACAACATTTAATCAACCAAAATTAAAGAGTTAACTAACCCATTTCAAGTGTTCATGCTAGTTATGTCAAATAACAAGATCGAGCATACAAATTACATACACGACATCACAATGAGCCATAGACACTAATTAACACCATTTCAAGTCAAAAATACTAAGAACATGAAACCTAGAGTTTTTAAAAAGTTACCCAAATGAGATGAAATTAGTATCAAGTTGTAGAGGATGAAGAGAGGATTACAAATGTGTGATCGGATTTGTTGTGAGCTTCCTAGATCGAATTTGGATGATGATTCAATGAATTTGGGTGTTGAGAGAAAAAGATGAAAGTAAGAAAAGAGAGAAAAGAGATAATAGAGAAATGAATGGTGGGTGGTGGGAGGTGGGTGACTAGTTAACCCAAGTTTGGCCAAGTGACGAGATTAGTCCCTCAAGTTTGTAGTCGGGTGCGGAAATTAACCGAACAAATTATTCCAAAACGCTAGTGTAAACGAGATGTTATAATTAAATAACGAAAATATTGAAAACACTTATTAACGGGGATACGAAATTAGATAACGAAAGATATTATCTAGAAAAAAAAAGACGGTGTTAAAATAAATTTAACGAAAAAAGGCGGGATGTTACATTACCTACACCTTAAAAGAAATTTCGTCCCGAAATTTAGTTGGAAGTAGTAGTCGTTGTTTCTTCCTCGAAATCATGCGTTGCCAACTCTACGAATGAGTGAAGGTACTCCCGTGGACATCCCAACAAACTTCAACGATCGGGATTTAACGTTGTTTTAAAGTTTGGTTTCACGATTCATAATTTCAACTGGTTCTCCTATGAAGTGGTGTAAGACCAAATATTTCATAGTATACTTGTGTGAAAAAGTGATTCAAGTTGTGGGGTTTACGTTGTATATAATTAAAGGGCAAAAGAAGCTGAACTGGGCATTTGGCGCGCCGTGCGGCCTTATGGCGCGCCGCGCCATTTCGGGCTGACAGATTCTTCCTTCTTTTTAAATTAGATATTTTGGGGGCAATTTGGTAAAATCACTTTGGGGTCCGAATTTAAGGCCCCAAATCATTTGTTGGAGTCTCCTTTACTCCATTTCCATCTACCTTATCACTTTCCATTAAATCCTAGAGAGAGAGAGGAAGTTCTAGAGTGAGAGAGCTCCATTAAAGGAAGAAGGAAGTTGAATCAGGTCTTAGTGCGAGTTCTAAAGTCGTTCATCTAGTCGCTAGCTACGTGGTGATTGTGTTGGTAAGTTATAAAACCTAATTTCTTACTTTAATTGTATTAAGGGTTAGGGTTTTGGTTATTTGCACATAAAAACCCATTTGTTAATGAATTAGGGGTTTTTGGGTGAATTTGGGTCATGAAGACTCAAAGTTGACTAACTAGGGTTTTCTAAGTACTAATCTATGTTTATGAGCTTAAATTAGTTAGTTAAATCACTAGCACACTTAAATATATGTAAAGGGGTGTTAAGTGGGTTAGTGGATGACCCAAAATGGGGGTATTGACTTAAATGGTCAAATGGGTCAAAATGGTCCTAAGTGGGTTAATGTATGTGTTTGATGCATAAACCTTGTATTGGAAAGCGTCTTAGGACTTAACTTGGCTAAGGATTAGGGTTTTGGTTATGATTGACCCAAATATTAGGGTTAAGGGTGCAAATGGGTCGAGATTGCACCATGGGTCAAAATGACTATAGAATGGAGTTTGAGTTGGTTGACCAACTTGAGTTTGTGATTGATATTATGTATAATGTAATAGGTACGTTACATTGAAGATTTCCGAGCTTATAAACCTCTCATCAAGACTTTGAGGTGAGTGGAAAATCTATATATGTATGTATATGATTTACGTACCGTATTAATGGTGTCACATAGCCGTTTTGTGACCGTAGTTGTGAGACATAGCTGTTTTGTCCACGTTTTATATATTTATGCACATAGCCGTGTTTGTGCATATAGTGGCGAGTAATAGCCGTGTTTTACTCCCACATTATTATCCGAGTTATTGTGCACATAGCCGTGTTTGTGTACATGATTGTGAGTAATAGCCGTGTTTTACTCACACGTTGATCAAGTGATGCCATAGCCGTTTTTGGGAACACTTGGGGGTGATGCCATAGCCGTTTTTGGAACACCTCGGGGGTTAGCATACCATAGCCGTTTTTGGGAGCTAACGGTTGTTATGAACATCGGTGACTTGTTTCGCGAAGTCATTCCCTTGCGAATATATTGGTTAACCATGGTTTATAGTTGTTGACGTTAGCATTAAATTATTATTATGAATATTATGCTATTGATGTTGCTAGTTGTACGATTTGATGGTGCTAGCTTGTTATTGAGGCGTTATGCGTTTGTATGCATTATATGATATCGTGGATGCGAGTAGGTAAGTCTTATATGCATGTATATATTTATTCTACTCACTAAGCGTTAGCTTACCCTCTCGTTGTTTACCATTTTATAGGTTCCGGCGTGGATAAGGGTAAGGGTATACGGTTGGATTAGAGATCCCGCTTGTTAAGGGACGCCTTTTGGAAGTTTAGTTCTTGGAGTTTGACCGAGACTTGGGTAGTTTAATCCCAAACGCCATGCTCGTAGTGTAGTTTGGCACTTAAACTTTTTGGCGGTCGAAACTCATAATTTGTATTAAACTCGTAAAACGGCCGAAGTGGGCCCCGCTTTGTAAAACTCATTTTACGTTTGAATTGTGTTAGTTTTACATATTTGAATGTGTGGTTAAAAGCGTGTCGTCTAAAAATGTCGGGAACTAGTCGATCTTTTTCGCATTTTGAGACTTTTCGGACAGACCCGAATGGCGCGCCGCGCGGCCATCCTGGCGCGCCGCGCCAATTCACTGTGCAGCAATTTTTTTTTTATTTTGTATTTTTGGACGTGGTTTGCTCGCGGGTTGGTTTGGGTTGTTACAAGTTGAGTTTGTCGTCGATAGTAAGCTCGTCGAAAGGAATAACAAGTTCTTGCTCCGCAAGACGCTTCTCTAAGTTCGATACACAGAATGTAGGATGAACGGAATTTGTTTGAGTTGGGAGTTCAAAATGGAATAACAAGTAATGTACGATGATTGCCGAGCAAGATGGAGTAGTGTGGTGTATATGTATATACTTATGTGTTAAGTCCTTTCGTTTCGTTGTTTAAATCTTTTCCGTTTTATAGAATGAAGATGAGAAATGGACACGACACCAATGACGGAAGTACGAGTGAGGACGTTGAGTTCATGGCCAAAGTTGAGGCCATCTTTAAACGACAAAAGGCGGAGTTCCTCGAGGATGTTAAGAAAATGTTTCTAGATACGATTGACGAGCAATTAGTCAATGTAGTCAAGGAGCAAGTAAAGGTCGTTCTTCAAGGGGATAATGTGGGGAGACGGGACTTCTTCTATAAGAATTTCAAGGACTCTCAACCTCCTACCTTCGATGGTGAACGGGACCCACTTAAGAGTGCCCGTTAGATCTCTGACATGGAGGGGGCTTTTCGTACGTGTGAATGCCCTCTTGATAAAAAGACGAGATATGGTTGTAGCATGTCAAGAGGTGATGCTAAATTGTGGGGGGACGTGAAGATCCGACTTTATAGCGAAGAACAGTGCATGGAGTTCACATGGGATGAATTCAAGGCGGAGTTTTTCGATGAATACAGAACTTCGGTCGATCTTACAAGGCTTAAGGATGAACTGCGTTCCTTGAGGCAAGGGTTGATGGATTTGAACACTCTCAAATTCGTGTTTTTGTCCAAGACCCAATTTTGCCCGGAGTATGTCGGGAATGATAAAATGTTGAAAGAAGATTTCTATCGAATCTTGAATGATAACTATCAAGAGAAAATAAGTGTGAACGTGGTGAAGAGCTTTGATGAATTGTTCAATATGGCAAAGGGTTTTGAAGCGCTTGTGTTGAGAAAGAGTAGTGGAAAGAGGAAGTTCGAGAATTCGAGTCAATCGAGCTTTTACCATAAAAAGAACAAGAAGGGGTCCGAAAGCGTCATAAGTGTGAAGAAGGGTGGTTCAAATACTTTTGCGCCTACTTGTTATAGTTGCGGGAAGTCGGGTCATTACGCCCGTGATTGTTTGACCAAGTTGGTCACGTGTTTTAATTGTGGGAAAGAGGGGCACAAGAGGCCGGAATGTCCCGATTTGAATAATGATCATGTCAAGAAGTTAGAAAAGGCGGCGGGTACGGCTAGGGGTCGCAACTATTTGATGACCAATGATGAAGCCAAACAATCGAACGAAGTTGTCTCAGGTACTTTCATGGTTAATTCTAATCCGGCAAGGATTCTCTTTGATAGTGGTGCAAATTTGTCGTTTGTGTCTCCTAAATTTGTGCCTAAACTTAATAGACCGTTAGCTAAGTTAAGTCGTCCGGTAGAAGTCAAAATAGCGGACGGCAAGACAGTGCTAGTGGTCGATGTGTGCAAAAATTGTGATGTTGTGTTTGGTGCAGAAAACTTTAAGATAGATCTCATTCCAATGACTTTGGGCGATTTTGATATTGTTGTGGGTATGGATTGGCTCGATCATAATAGAGCCGATATTGCATGCCATAAAAAATTTATTCGTGTGAAGACACCAAGTGGGGGAGAGTAAATTATTCACGGTGATAAGCGTAGAAGACTTGTGCCGATATGCACTTTTGCACGGGCACGTCGTCTCCTTGATAGTGGTGGCATGGCTTTTCTTGCCCATGTTGTTGATACTCGTGATGAGTCACCACCCATTCGTGAAATTCCAGTGGTTAGTGATTTCGAAGACGTTTTTCCGGACGAGTTATCGGGTGTTCCGGCGGAAAGACAAGTTGAATTTCGCATTGAGTTGGTTCCGGGGGCTACCCCCATTGCTAAAACTCCTTATCGTTTAGCACCGATAGAAATGCAAGAGTTGTTAAATCAAACCCAAGAGTTACTTGAGAAGGGTTTTATTCGACCGAGTGCTTCGCCATGGGGCGCTCTGGTTTTATTCGTGAAAAAGAAGGATGGTAGTATGCGGATGTGCATCGATTACCGGGAGTTGAATAAAGTGACGATCAAGAATCGTTATCCTTTGCCTAGGATTGACGATTTGTTTGACCAACTCCAAGGTGCAACGTATTTCTCTAAAATCGACCAACGGTCCGGCTATCACCAAATGCGGGTCCGTGAGGAAGATATCGAGAAAACTGCTTTTCGAACGCGTTATGGGCATTTTGAGTTTGTGGTTATGCCTTTTGGTCTTATGAATGCACCGGCGGCATTCATGGACCTTATGAACCGAGTGTGCCAACCTATGTTGGACAAGTCGGTGATTGTGTTCATTGACGACATACTAGTCTACTCGAAAAGTATGAACGAACATGAACGTCATTTGCGTGAAGTATTGAAGACGTTAAGAAAGGAGAAGTTGTATGCCAAGTTCTCCAAATGTGAATTTTGGCTAAGGGAGGTTCAATTCCTTGGCCACATTGTGAACAAAGACGGTATTCAAGTAGAGCCGGGGAAGATTGAGACGGTGAAGAGTTGGAGACAACCGACTACGCCTACGGAGGTCCGAAGTTTTCTCGGATTGGCCGGTTATTATCGTCGGTTTATCCAAGACTTTTCTAAGATTGCTTCTTCGTTGACGAAATTGACAAGGAAGAACGCGAGGTTTGTTTGGGAGAACGAGCAAGAAATTGCTTTTCAATTGTTAAAAGAGAAGTTGTGCCAAGCTCTGGTGTTAGTTTTGCCGGAAGGGGTGGAAGACATGACGGTTTATTGTGATGCTTCGTTAAATGGGCTCGGGTGTGTTCTAATGCAAAGAGGTAAAGTCATCGCTTATGCCTCTCGACAATTAAAGGAACACGAAATGAGATATCCGACTCATGATCTTGAGTTGGCGGCGGTTGTGCATGCGTTGAAAATTTGGCGCCACTACTTGTATGGTGTCAAGAGTACGATATATTCAGATCATAAGAGTTTGAAACATCTCTTTAATCAACGAGATTTAAATTATCGTCAACGTAGGTGGATGGACGTGGTGAAAGATTATGATTGTGAAATACTTTATCATCCGGGCAAGGCGAATGTGGTCGCGGATGCGTTAAGTCGAAAGAGTCATCACCCGGCGTTACGATTGGGATTGTTACGTATGATTATTACTAACGATTTTCTTGAAAAACTTGGTGTGATTCAAATAGAGGCTTACGTTCATAACAAGCATGCGGAACGAATTGTGGGATAATCGGAATTCATTACTATGGGTTCACGTTGTTTGTTGTCTTTTCAAGGAAGAGTGTGGGTGCCGAAGATGGGTGATTATCGACAAGTGCTACTTGATGAAGCACATAAGTCAAAGTATTCCATTCATCCGGGCGCGACAAAAATGTATCTTGACTTAAAGAAATATTATTGGTGGCCGGGCATGAAACGTGATGTTGTAAAGTACGTTGAGCAATGCGTCACGTGTTTGCAAGTTAAGGTCGAGCACCAAAAGTCGTATGGTAAGTTACAACCGTTAGAAATCCCGAAGTGGAAATGGGAACACATTACGGTGGATTTCATCACAAAGTTACCTAAAACGGCGAGAACCCAATTTGACTCGATTTGGGTGATAGTTGATTGATTGACGAAAAGTGCTTTGTTTCTTCCCATTCGGGAAGCGATATCGTCGGAGACTTTGGCTAAGTTGTTTATCAAGGAAGTCATCTCTCAACACGGTGTTCCTATATCTATTATTTCGGATCGAGATACCCGTTTTACATCTCGGTTTTGGAAAAAATTTCATGAAGATATGGGTACGCAATTAAAGCTGAGCACGACGTATCATCCTCAAACGGACGGTCAAACCGAACGTACGAATCAAACTTTGGAAGATATGTTACGGGCGTGCATTATTGATTTCGGTGGTAGTTGGGATGAGCATTTGCCCTTGGTGGAATTCTCGTACAATAATAGTTATCACACTAGTATTGGGATGCCACCTTACGAGATGCTTTATGGGCGGAGGTGTCGAACTCCGATTTGTTGGGGTGAAGTGGGACAAAAGGAAATCGGGAGCACCGATTTGGTTTTGGAAACAAATAGCAAGATTGTTATGATTCGAGAGCATTTGAAAAAGGCTCAAGATAGACAAAAGTCGTATGCCGACAAGCGTAGACGAACGATCGAATTTCAAGAAGGCGACATGGTAATGCTTAAGGTTTCGCCATGGAAGGGTATCATTCGATTTCGAAAACGGGGAAAGTTAGCTCCTCGGTTTATTGGGCCATGCAAGGTTTTAGCTCATGTTGGTGAAGTTTCATATCAATTGGAATTACCCGAAGAGCTTGCGGGGATCCATAACACGTTTCATGTTTCCCATCTCCGTAAGTGCCTTGCGGATGATTCTTCATGGATGCCATTAGACGAAATCGAGCTGAACAATAAGTTGGAGTATGTTGAAGAGCCGATTGCTATACTTGATGAGAAAGTGAAAATGTTGCGTAACAAGGAGGTGAGAACTTTTAAGGTTCAATGGCATCGGAGTAAAGGTTCCGAGTTTACTTGGGAACCCGAAGAATTCGTGTTGGTTTATCTTCCCTCTTGTCATGCGGCGTGGATCGCGAGGACGCGCTCCGAATTAAGTAGGGGAGAGTTGTAAGACCCAAATATTTCATAGTATACTTGTGTGAATAAGTGATTCAAGTTGTGGGGTTTACGTTGTATATAATTAAAGGGCAAAAGAAGCTGAACTGGGCATTTGGCGCGCCGCACCATTTCGGGCTGACAGATTCTTCCTTCTTTTTAAATTAGATATTTTGGGGGCAATTTGGTAAAATCACTTTGGGGTCCGACTTTAAGGCCTCAAATCAGTTGTTGGAGTCTCCTTTACTCCATTTCCATCTACCTTATCACTTTCCATTAAATCCTAGAGAGAGAGGAAGTTCTAGAGTGAGAGAGCTCCATTAAAGGAAGAAGGAAGTTGAATCGGGTCTTAGTGCGAGTTCTAAAGTCGTTCATCTAGTCGCTAGCTACGTGGTGATTGTGTTGGTAAGTTATAAAACCTAATTTCTTACTTTAATTGTATTAAGGGTTAGGGTTTGGGTTATTTGCACATAAAAACCCATTTGTTAATGAATTAGGGGTTTTTGGGTGAATTTGGGTCATGAAGACTCAAAGTTGACTAACTAGGGTTTTCTAAGTACTAATCTATGTTTATGAGCTTAAATTAGTTAGTTAAATCAATAGCACACTTAAATATATGTAAAGGGGTGTTAAGTGGGTTAGTGGATGACCCGAAATGGGGGTATTAACTTAAATGGTCAAATGGGTCAAAATGGTCCTAAGTGGGTTAATGTACGTGTTTGATGCATAAATCTTTTATTGGAAAGCGTCTTAGGACTTAACTTGGCTAAGGATTAGGGTTTTGGTTATGATTGACCCAAATATTAGGGTTAAGGGTGCAAATGGGTCGAGATTGCACCATGGGTCAAAATGACTATAGAATGGAGTTTGAGTTGGTTGACCAACTTGAGTTTGTGATTGATATTATGTATAATGTAATAGGTACGTTACATTGAAGATTTCCGAGCTTATAAACCTCTCATCAAGACTTTGAGGTGAGTGGAAAATCTATATATGTATGTATATGATTCACGTACCGTATTAATGGTGTCACATAGCCGTTTTGTGACACTAGTTGTGAGACATAGCCTTTTTGTCCACGTTTTATATATTTATGCACATAGCCGTGTTTGTGCATATAGTGGCGAGTAATAGCCGTGTTTTACTCCCACATTATTATCCGAGTTATTGTGCACATAGCCGTGTTTGTGTACATGATTGTGAGTAATAGCCGTGTTTTACTCACACGTTGATCAAGTGATGCCATAGCCATTTTTGGGAACACTTGGGGGTGATGCCATAGCCGTTTTTGGAACACCTCGGGGGTTAGCATACCATAGCCGTTTTTGGGAGCTAACGGTTGTTATGAACATCGGTGACTTGTTTCGCGAAGTCATTCCCTTGTGAATATATTGGTTAACCATGGTTTATAGTTGTTGACGTTAGCATTAAATTATTATTATGAATATTATGCTATTGATGTTGCTAGTTGTACGATTTGATGGTACTAGCTTGTTATTGAGGCGTTATGCGTTTGTATGCGTTATATGATATCGTGGATGCGAGTAGGTAAGTCTTATATGCATGTATATATTTATTCTACTCACTATGTAACATCCCGCCTTTTTCCATTTACTTTTCCGTTTAACTATTTAAGTTCCGTTATATGTTTATAACACATCTCGTTAATACGCGTTTGAATTATCTCGTTTAGGTAATTCCCGTACCCGTTTCCTAAGTTGAGGGACTAAAGTTGCCAAATGGAGAAAGAGATGACTAGGTCAACTAGTCAACTCTTTCCTCTCCATTCATTCTATCACCTCCCCAAAAATAATACTTCACCTTTTTCTCTCAAAACCCTCAAACCTTCAATCATCATCCAAATTCGTTCAAGAAGGATTCGATCAAAACAAATTGCATATTTGAACTCCTCGTGATCTCCTCTTCGTTTCCATACCGATTTCATCAATTTTGGGTAACTTTCTAAAATCACTAGATTTTGTGTTCTTGATGTTTTTAACTTATAAAAGTGTTAATTAGTGTCTATGGCTCAAGTCTAACACGAATATATGATTTATATGCTCGATCTCGTTGTTTTAGTGTAACTAGCGTGAACTTGAATTTTGGTGTGTTGTTCTTGAATTTTGGATGATCATATGTTGTTAGATGTTAAAAGTTGATGTTTTAATTGTGTTCCTAACATCACTAGCTTCAAATTGGTATGTAGGTTGACATGGATTAGTTTCACATGCAAGATTGTTGAATTTGTGATTTTGGATTAGGGTTTGATGAGCTTTACATGAACTTTTGATGCGTCAAATGCTATGAGATATTGTTGTTAAGTGTTTTGTTGCAATGTGTGTTGGATTACCTTCGAAACGGCATAACATACATGTAAATTGGTTGCCCGAATCATAAAATGCGTTTTTTGGAACTTAAACTTTGATTATGAATGTTTAATTACGGTTTTTGGTTGTTTTAAGTGCAAGTTTGATTGATGATATGTGTTTAGTTGCATTCTTCGTCAAAATACCTTTCCAACGACGTATGATAGGCGCTATAAGTGTTTGCGGGTCAAGAGTTGTGTTAGAAAAGGTTTTGGTTCGTGCACACTTTGAAAAACTGGCCAGGATTCTCTGCCCAGGAAGTGGCGCGGCGCGCCCCCTTTCTGCGCGGCGCGCAGAATAACCTGGACAGATTCTGTCCAACTTAGTCAATTTTCGAATAATGTTTGCTATGCTACGCACCTCCGATTAACATGTAACTTGGCCAACATGCTCATATATGACTTCTAAGCTTAGAAAAATAGTTTGGGACCCGACCCGAACGTGTTGACTTTCGTTGACTTTGACCGACCAAAGTTTGACTTTTAATCAAACTTAACCAAATATTTGTGCAATCGTTCTAACATGTTTTTATACTTGTACCTTGCATGAAACATGACAATTTGATTCACATGCTATTATGATCGAGTCTTAACGAGCCATAGGACTAATTGAACATCTTTGACCTATCGTGTTTACCGTTATTAATACAACCTATTTGTTTAGGTCAAGACTAGCATTGTTCTTTGCACACGTTACTTGTCGAAGTACTTTTTGGTTCGTGCATACAAGGTGAGATCATAGTCCCACTTTTACTCTTTTAAACTTACTTTTGGGATGAGAAAACATAAACGATTCTTTTGAACTAAGTGAACACAAGAACGGGAAAACAAACATTCTACATACGAGTTTAGAACGAAAATCCTCAATCCAATTATCATTAGTTACATCAGATGGTGTAAGCGAGAACTTATGTTATATGGCCATATGGGTTTGACAAACCCTCATTCAAACGGTTCGCTACCGTTTACGAATGAAATATATTTTCGGGAACAGTGTTGTTCTAGCACTAATTGATGGGGTATTCAACGGACGGAATGTTAAGCTTTGATAATTGGGTGCTCGTGAATATTAACTTTTAGAATGTACTATGGCTTTATCGATGTTGCAAATCTTGTGGTTCAACTTACTATTACTCATTTACTTATTTAAACCTATGATTTCACCAACGTTTTCGTTGACAGATTCTCTATGTTTTTCTCAGGTCCTTGAACTTAGGTGATACATGCTTCCGCTCATACTATTTGATACTTGCATTGGATGTCGAGTATACTTGCATACGTGGAGCGTCTTTTTGACTACTTTTAATCGTGTCGCATGTGTTTCATACAAACTTTAACATTGTTATGTACTTGTTATGGAAACTACTTTTGTAAACTTTGAAACACCCTTATTTATGAAATGAATGCGACATACTTTTCGGTCAAACTTTGTTATAAAGACTTACGACCATGTAATGGGACCATACGTAGATGACGCCGTCATTTGACGATTTGTCGGGGTCGCTACAAGTGGTATCAGAGCTTTGGTTGTAGGGATTTAGAGTTCATTGGTGTCAACCCCGAGTCATAGGGTACATTGGTGAGTCTAGACTACAACCGGCATATAGACTTGACGTAGGAATTACTTGACTATTTGTGCATTTATACTCGAACTCTCTTACTCATATCTACTCTTATCCTACCTAAATCTTGCGTTGTATAATTTAATTGACACGCCACCTTGACTATATGACGTAATATCGAATGCACATATGAATTAGGGTAATATAATTCCCGGAAATTATATTACGGTGACTCATATGAACATACCGACATTACGACATAAAGAATTTAAGGCGGGTCAAGGATAATTTTCTCTCTATCTTTATCCCATATCACGGTTAGTATTATTTAGAATACTAACCAACGGTATTATTTTGTTTTGAAGGAACAATGGCTCCTCGTCGTGTACGCCGCAATGAAACTCCCGAACAAGCTCTCGAACGGATGATAGCTACCGCCGTGGATGCGGCCATGGCCGGTCACTCTTCCAACAACAATAACAATAACAACAACCACAACAACAACAACAACAACAATGGGGCCGGTAACTCAAACGAGGGATGCTCCTACAAAGCTTTCATGGGGTGCAAACCTCACACTTATGATGGAACCGGTGGACCGGTTGTGCTTACTCGTTGGTTTGAACAAACCGAGGCCGTCTTTAGCATAAGCGGTTGTCGGGATCAAGACAAGGTCAAATACTCCACCCACACGTTCTCCGGTGTTGCTCTCACTTGGTGGAACACCTATGTTCAATCGGTGGGTACCGATGAAGCTCATGCCCTCTCTTGGACCGATTTGAAGGAAAAGATGATTGTCGAATATTTTCCGCGCGAAGAAACCCGAAAGCTTGAAGAAGAACTAAGAGCTTTGAAAGCGGTCGGAAACGATCTTAAAGCTTATAATCAACGCTTCGCCGAACTATCCTTGATGTGTCCTAATCTTGTTAACCCCGAATCTCAAAGGATTGAGCTCTACATGCTCGGTCTTCCAAAAAGCATCAAACAAGGGGTGATGTCATCCAAACCCACTACTCATCAAGCCGCTATGAACATGGCTCGCCAACTAATTGAAACGGTTGACGAAATCGTAGCGCCGGCTCCTAAAGCCGAGGACAAGTCGGGTGGCAACAAAAGGAAATGGGAAGCCACTCCATCAACCAACTACAACAACAACACCTCCACCAAAAAGCCCTTCAACAACGACGGCAAGAAGGGTTATGTCGGAAACTTACCTTTGTGCAACAAGTGCCACAAACATCATTACGGCGAATGTAACAAGCTAATTTGTCACCGTTGCCAAGGAGTTGGTCATAGGGCCAACAATTGCACAAGCACCGCCCCCGTCGCTCGAAAGGGGCCCAATCCTCCAAGGACGGTCACTTGTTATGAATGTGGCCAAACGGGCCATTATAAGAACGAATGCCCGAAAAAGAAAGCCAACCCCAACAACCGAGGCCGAGCCTTTAACATCAACACCGAGGAAGCCCGAGATGACAATGAACTAGTCACGGGTACGTTTCTTCTCAACAACTCTTATGTTACTTGCTTATTCGATTCGGGTGCCGATAAATGTTTTGTGTCCAAGACTTTAGCTCCTACCCTTTGCACTCCACCACACCCTTTAGATACTACTTATTCCATCGAAGTGGCCGACAGAAAACTCTTAAGTGCCGACACATATTACCGGGGGTGTACTTTGAACATTTTGGGTAAGGAATTTGAAATTGACTTGATACCCATGGAACTAGGAAGCTTTGATGTAATAATCGGTATGAATTGGTTAGTCAAAACGAAATCTCACATTCTTTGTGATCTTAACGCAATCCGAATTCCTATCGAGAATGGTGACCCTTTGATCGTCTATGGCGATAAGAGTTGCACCGGACTCAACCTCGTTTCGAGTATTAAAGTTAGAAAACTACTCCGTAAGGGTTGTTTTGCGATCCTTGCTCACGTTAAGAAAGTCGAGTCCGATGAGAAGCACATCGATGATGTGCCAATTGTTAGTGACTATTCCGATGTATTTCCCGACGAATTACCGGGTCTTCCACCTCATCGACCGGTTGAATTTCAAATCGATCTTATTCCAGGAGCCGCACCCGTAGCGCGTGCACCATATAGACTCGCTCCATCTGAAATGCAAGAATTGCAAAGTCAAATCCAAGAACTACTTGATCGTGGTTTTATCCAACCTAGCCATTCACCTTGGGGCGCTCCGATTTTGTTTGTTAAAAAGAAAGACGGATCCCTACGAATGTGCATTGATTATCGTGAACTAAATAAATTGACGGTTAAGAACCGATATCCTCTTCCTCGCATCGATGACCTTTTTGATCAACTACAAGGGTCTTGTATATATTCGAAAATCGATCTCCGCTCGGGTTATCATCAATTGAGGGTTAAGGGGGAAGATGTCTCCAAAACCGCTTTCCGAACTCGTTATGGTAGTTATGAATTTCTTGTAATGCCATTTGGTCTCACTAACGCACCAGCGGTGTTCATGGATCTTATGAACCGTGTGTGCAAACCGTATCTTGACAAATTCGTTATCGTGTTCATCGATGATATTTTAGTCTATTCAAAAAGCGAAGAAGAACACGAGGAACACCTCCGACTTGTGCTTGAACTTTTAAGACAAGAACAACTCTATGCCAAATTCTCCAAGTGTGAATTTTGGTTAAAGGAAGTTCAGTTTCTTGGTCATGTTGTAAGTGACCAAGGTATTAAAGTCGATCCAACGAAAATCGAAGCCATTAGCAAATGGGAGACTCCTACTACTCCTACTCACATTCGTCAATTTTTGGGTCTCGCCGGGTACTATCGTAGATTCATCGAAAATTTCTCTTTGGTTGCACGTCCTCTAACCGCATTGACTCACAAGGGAAAGAAATTCATTTGGGCGACCGAACATGAATCCGCATTCCAAATCTTGAAAACGAAGCTAACCACCGCTCCTATCTTGTCACTTCCCGAAGGCAATGATGACTTTGTTGTATATTGTGATGCCTCGAAACATGGTTTTGGGTGTGTATTGATGCAACGAACGAAAGTCATTGCTTATGCTTCTCGACAACTCAAAATTCATGAACGAAACTATACGACACATGATCTCGAACTCGGAGCCGTTGTCTTTGCACTTAAAATGTGGAGACACTATCTTTATGGAACCAAGAGTACTATCTTTACCGACCACAAAAGCCTCCAACACATTTTCGATCAAAAGCAACTAAACATGAGACAACGAAGGTGGATTGAAACCTTAAACGATTACGATTGCGAGCTTCGTTACCATCCCGGGAAGGCAAATGTAGTAGCCGATGCCTTAAGTCGAAAAGAAAGAGCGGTGCCTCTTCGTGTCCGAGCCTTAAACATCACCATCCACACAAACCTTAATAGCCAAATTCGGGTAGCCCAAGATGAGGCTCTCAAGGATGAAAACATCTCTCTCGAACACTTGAACGTCCTCACCTCTCGATTCGAAGTTAAAGAAACCGGACTCCGATATTTCGCCGGAAGAATTTGGGTGCCTAGTTATGGAGATCTACGAAGCCTTATTTTAGATGAAGCCCATAAGTCACGATACTCGATTCACCCCGGTGCCAATAAGATGTACCACGATCTTAAACAACTATATTGGTGGCCGAACATCAAAAGGGACGTAGCCACGTACGTTTCCAAGTGTTTGACATGTTCCAAGGTCAAAGCCGAACACCAAAGACCGTCCGGACTACTTCAACAACCCGAGATCCCGCAATGGAAGTGGGAAAGGATAACGATGGATTTTATCACCAAGCTACCAAAAACGACGGGCGGTTTTGATACCATTTGGGTTATTGTTGACCGTCTCACCAAATCCGCACACTTCCTTGCCATGAAAGAAACGGACAAAATGGAGAAACTCGCACAACTTTACATTAAGGAGATCGTAGCCCGACACGGTGTACCATTATCGATTATCTCCGACCGAGATGGCCGTTTCGTTTCTAGATTTTGGCGTACATTGCAAGAAGCGTTGGGAACGCGTTTAGACATGAGCACCGCATATCATCCTCAAACCGATGGACAAAGCGAACGTACAATTCAAACCTTAGAGGACATGTTACGAGCTTGCGTGGTTGATTTCGGAAAAGCTTGGGACAAGCACTTACCTCTCGCCGAGTTCTCTTACAACAATAGTTATCACGCGAGTATTAAAGCCGCACCTTTTGAAGCGCTATATGGCCGCAAATGTCGTTCACCTCTTTGTTGGGCCGAGGTAGGCGACGTGCAAATCACCGGACCCGAACTCATTCACGAAACCACCGAGAAAATCGTTCAAATCCGAGATAGGCTTAGGACGGCCCGAAGTCGTCAAAAGAGCTATACCGACAAACGACGCAACGATCTTGAATTTCAAATCGGTGACCGAGTAATGTTAAAAGTCGCACCTTGGAAGGGTGTAATCCGTTTTGGGAAACGCGGGAAGCTAAATCCGCGGTATATTGGTCCTTTCGAAATCTTGGAGCGTATTGGAACCGTTGCTTATCGTTTAGATCTTCCGCCTCAATTGAACTCCGTTCATCCTACTTTCCATGTATCCAACTTGAAAAAGTGTCTTGCCGAACCCGATATCGTCATTCCTCTCGAGGAGCTTACCATTGATGACAAACTTCATTTCGTGGAGGAACCGGTTGAAATTGTGGACACCTCCGTCAAGACATTGAAACAAAGCCGAATCCCGATTGTTAAAGTCCGTTGGAACGCCAAAAGGGGACCCGAGTTTACTTGGGAAAGACAAGATCAAATGCAAAGGAAGTATCCTCATCTATTCGTGAATTCGGAAACGCAAGATCTCGAGGAAGAAACAACGACTACTACGCCTACTTAAATTTCGGGACGAAATTTCTTTTAAGGTGTAGGTAATGTAACATCCCGCCTTTTTCCATTTACTTTTCCGTTTAACTATTTAAGTTCCGTTATATGTTTATAACACATCTCGTTAATACGCGTTTGAATTATCTCGTTTAGGTAATTCCCGTACCCGTTTCCTAAGTTGAGGGACTAAAGTTGCCAAATGGAGAAAGAGATGACTAGGTCAACTAGTCAACTCTTTCCTCTCCATTCATTCTATCACCTCCCCAAAAATAATACTTCACCTTTTTCTCTCAAAACCCTCAAACCTTCAATCATCATCCAAATTCGTTCAAGAAGGATTCGATCAAAACAAATTGCATATTTGAACTCCTCGTGATCTCCTCTTCGTTTCCATACCGATTTCATCAATTTTGGGTAACTTTCTAAAATCACTAGATTTTGTGTTCTTGATGTTTTTAACTTATAAAAGTGTTAATTAGTGTCTATGGCTCAAGTCTAACACGAATATATGATTTATATGCTCGATCTCGTTGTTTTAGTGTAACTAGCGTGAACTTGAATTTTGGTGTGTTGTTCTTGAATTTTGGATGATCATATGTTGTTAGATGTTAAAAGTTGATGTTTTAATTGTGTTCCTAACATCACTAGCTTCAAATTGGTATGTAGGTTGACATGGATTAGTTTCACATGCAAGATTGTTGAATTTGTGATTTTGGATTAGGGTTTGATGAGCTTTACATGAACTTTTGATGCGTCAAATGCTATGAGATATTGTTGTTAAGTGTTTTGTTGCAATGTGTGTTGGATTACCTTCGAAACGGCATAACATACATGTAAATTGGTTGCCCGAATCATAAAATGCGTTTTTTGGAACTTAAACTTTGATTATGAATGTTTAATTACGGTTTTTGGTTGTTTTAAGTGCAAGTTTGATTGATGATATGTGTTTAGTTGCATTCTTCGTCAAAATACCTTTCCAACGACGTATGATAGGCGCTATAAGTGTTTGCGGGTCAAGAGTTGTGTTAGAAAAGGTTTTGGTTCGTGCACACTTTGAAAAACTGGCCAGGATTCTCTGCCCAGGAAGTGGCGCGGCGCGCCCCCTTTCTGCGCGGCGCGCAGAATAACCTGGACAGATTCTGTCCAACTTAGTCAATTTTCGAATAATGTTTGCTATGCTACGCACCTCCGATTAACATGTAACTTGGCCAACATGCTCATATATGACTTCTAAGCTTAGAAAAATAGTTTGGGACCCGACCCGAACGTGTTGACTTTCGTTGACTTTGACCGACCAAAGTTTGACTTTTAATCAAACTTAACCAAATATTTGTGCAATCGTTCTAACATGTTTTTATACTTGTACCTTGCATGAAACATGACAATTTGATTCACATGCTATTATGATCGAGTCTTAACGAGCCATAGGACTAATTGAACATCTTTGACCTATCGTGTTTACCGTTATTAATACAACCTATTTGTTTAGGTCAAGACTAGCATTGTTCTTTGCACACGTTACTTGTCGAAGTACTTTTTGGTTCGTGCATACAAGGTGAGATCATAGTCCCACTTTTACTCTTTTAAACTTACTTTTGGGATGAGAAAACATAAACGATTCTTTTGAACTAAGTGAACACAAGAACGGGAAAACAAACATTCTACATACGAGTTTAGAACGAAAATCCTCAATCCAATTATCATTAGTTACATCAGATGGTGTAAGCGAGAACTTATGTTATATGGCCATATGGGTTTGACAAACCCTCATTCAAACGGTTCGCTACCGTTTACGAATGAAATATATTTTCGGGAACAGTGTTGTTCTAGCACTAATTGATGGGGTATTCAACGGACGGAATGTTAAGCTTTGATAATTGGGTGCTCGTGAATATTAACTTTTAGAATGTACTATGGCTTTATCGATGTTGCAAATCTTGTGGTTCAACTTACTATTACTCATTTACTTATTTAAACCTATGATTTCACCAACGTTTTCGTTGACAGATTCTCTATGTTTTTCTCAGGTCCTTGAACTTAGGTGATACATGCTTCCGCTCATACTATTTGATACTTGCATTGGATGTCGAGTATACTTGCATACGTGGAGCGTCTTTTTGACTACTTTTAATCGTGTCGCATGTGTTTCATACAAACTTTAACATTGTTATGTACTTGTTATGGAAACTACTTTTGTAAACTTTGAAACACCCTTATTTATGAAATGAATGCGACATACTTTTCGGTCAAACTTTGTTATAAAGACTTACGACCATGTAATGGGACCATACGTAGATGACGCCGTCATTTGACGATTTGTCGGGGTCGCTACACACTAAGCGTTAGCTTACCCTCTCGTTGTTTACCATTTTATAGGTTCCGGCGTGGATAAGGGTAAGGGCATACGGTTGGATTAGAGATCCCGCTTGTTAAGGGGCGACTTTTGGAAGTTTAGTTCTTGGAGTTTGACCGAGACTTGGGTAGTTTAATCCCAAACGCCATGCTCGTAGTGTAGTTTGGTACTTAAACTTTTTGGCGGTCGAAACTCATAATTTGTATTAAACTCGTAAAACGGCCGAAGTGGGCCCCGCTTTGTAAAACTCATTTTACGTTTGAATTGTGTTAGTTTTACATATTTGAATGTGTGGTTAAAAGCGTGGCGTCTAAAAATGTCGGGAACTAGTCGATCTTTTTCACATTTTGAGACTTTTCGGACAGACCCGAATGGCGCGCCGCGCGGCCATCCTTGCGCGCCGCGCCAATTCACTGTGCAGCAAAAAAAAATTTTATTTTGTATTTTTGGACGTGGTTTACTCGCGGGTTGGTTTGGGTTGTTACAAGTGGAGTTTGTCGTCGATAGTAAGCTCGTCGAAAGGAATAACAAGTTCTTGCTCCGCAAGACGCTTCTCTAAGTTTGATAGACAGAATGTAGGATGAACGGAATTTGTTTGAGTTGGGAGTTCGAAACGGTAAGCAACGGGTCCAATACGCCCCAAGATTTTAAAAGGATCCAAATGTCGCAGATTTAGCGTTCTACGTTTTTCGAAACGGATTACACCTTTCCAAGGTGCGATATTTAATATTACGCGGTCACCCACTAGGAATTCGAGAGGTTTACTTCTAACATCGGCATACCGGCGATTACAGGCCGTCTGGGGTCTTTCTTGGATTTGAACTATCTTAACGGTTATTTCATGAATGAGTTCGGGTCCGGTGGTTTGCTTGTCACCTACTTCTGTCCAACGAATAGGAGAACGACATTTGCGGCAATATAAAGTTTCGAAAATGTACGGCGTTAATACTCGAATGATAACTATCATTGTGAGAGGAATAAATTAAAGGCAACAATACAAGTTCGTGATATTTTTTCCCAAGGTTTGAATCGTACGTTTGCTTGGTCTGTCGATTTGTGGATGATACGCGGTACTCATGTTTAAACGTGTTCGCAAGGCTTCTTTGTAACAACCCGACTTCATTAATCCAAAAACGCCCTAAAAAAAAAAAATCTGGGACAGTACATCTGGACGGCGTCCAACCTTTTGGGACGACGTCCCAATGAACTGCCAGGTTCTGATCTCGGGTTCCAATTTACACAAGCGGAAATCCCGCTTCTCGACACTTTTAAACGAAAACCCTTTTATTACAAGTCATAATAAGTAAAACTAAGAGATTTCCATCATCAAAACAAGTTTTACATCACCAGGCCCACAAACGCCCATTTTACAAGTTTCGTTCAAAATACAAGTTTCGACCTTAAGAGTTTAAATTCCAAACGACACCTAGAGCACGGTGTTTGGGGTTAAACTACCCAATCTCAGTCAAACTTCAAAAGCTAAACACCCAAAAGCATCCCCTATCAAAACGAGCGGGAGACCACTAATCCAATTGAATACCTTTGCCTTTATCCAAGCCCGAGCCTAAAAAGATAAACAACGAGAGGGTAAGCTAAAGCTTAGTGAGTGCAATAGTTATACATATACATATATAACCTACTTAATTGCATTACTTACACAATACTACACACAAGCTAGCAATTCGACAACCATGCAAAACATTATGCATATACCAATATCCGCAATTCACAACGAGCTAGCAATACCAATAGCATATAGTTCACAATTTAATATGCTAATACAAAATTCATACAACCATGGTTAACCAATCGTACTAGGGAACAGTGTTCGTAAAAGACCGTCGGAGTTCATAACATCCATTAGTGTTACTTAAACACCGCGTAATCACTAATCCCCCGGGTGATGTCTTGAACAACGTGACTAACTCACCCCTATGACAATGTGGCGTCTTGAACACCGCGACGATTCCACATGCCAATCAAAACAATGAGTGGTGCCTTGAACACCGAGGCATCCACTCCCATGATAATGTGGTGTCTTAAACACCGCGACAATACCACATGTCAATCAAACAATGAGTAGTGTCTTGAACACCGCGACAATACTACTCGTTACTTAGAATGTGGTGTCTTGAATACCGCGACAATGCGACATTCATACTACACAAAAAAATACATTATATACGTACACACATAATTATTTCACTCACCTTACGCCTTTGGTGAATTGATAAACCAAGCTCGCAACTTCAAGGTAACGTACCTATTACATTATGCACATATATCAATCATTCATTCAAGTTGGTCAACCAAATTATTCGCCATTCTAGTGCCATTCGGCCCATAGTGCAAACGTGACCCATTTGCACCATTCATTCAAACACTAGGTCGAGATTATGTCAAACCCTTACCAATACTTCAATTATGGTCTTAATGCACCTTTTAACACAAGGTTATCACATTTTCACACCCATTAACCCACTTAGGTCATCAAAGACTCATTTGACCCATTTCAAGGTTAACACGCTCATTTGGGTCACTAACAAATCCAAATACACCCATTCACTTTAAATACTAAATGTGCTAGTGATTTACTAACATTTAAGACCCATAAACATAACTTAGCATTTCAAAACCCTAGGTTAGTCGTCTTTGAGTCCTCATGACCCAAACTTACCCAAAAACCCTTAAATCACTAGCAAATAGGTTTTATGCTCATCTATAACCCAAACCCTTTAACAATTAAAACAAGGAAATCAAGGTCAAGACTTACCACTACAATCAAATTGTAGCTAGTGAGGAGATAAACAACTTTAATACTCGAGCTCTAACCCGAAATAAGCTTCTTCCTCTTCGATTTGAGCTTTCTCACACAAGAATCACTCTCTCTCTCTCTAGAATTTAAGTGGAAGAGGTGTGGTGGTTGTAGATGGAGTAAATGATGCTCCAAAAACTTATCTAGGGCTTTAAATTCAGCCCCCATGTGAAATTACCAAAATACCCATTTAAATATCTAAAAACAAGACAGCTGGCCCGCCAGACCATTTGGACGGCGTCCAAACAGTCTGGACGGCATCCAGTCCTTCACACTGGGATGGCGTCCCATATTCTGGATGGCGTCCCAACCTTATGTGAAAACAGGATCTTACAACTCTCCCCCACTTGAACCGGATTGCGACCTCGCAATCCAAGCCGCATGACAAGCAGGAAGATACACCAAAACAAATTCTACGGATTCCCACGTAAACTCGGAACCCTTACTACGACGCCATTGGACTTTAAAAGTCCTCACATCTGTGTTACGCAATATTTTAACTTTTTCATCAAGAATTGTCATTGGTTCCTCAACATACTCTAATTTATTGTTTAAGGAAATTTCGTCCAATGGTACCCACGCCGTGTCATCCGCAAGACACTTACGGAGATGAGAAACATGAAATGTATTATGGATCCCCGCAAGCTCTTCGGGTAACTCCAAACGATACGCAACTTCACCAACTCGAGCTAAAATATTAAATGGCCCAATAAACCGAGGAGCTAACTTTCCCCGTTTTCGAAATCGAATGACACCTTTACATGGTGAAACTTTAAGCATCACCATGTCACCTTCTTGAAACTCAATCGGTCGCCTTCGTTTGTCAGCATACGCTTTTTGTCGATCTTGAGCCTTTTTCAAATGAGCCCGAATCATATCAATCTTGCTATTCGTCTCTAGAACCAAATCGATATTCCTGATTTCCTTTTGTCCCACTTCACCCCAACAAATTGGAGTTCGAAACCTTCGCCCATAAAGCATCTCATAAGGTGTGATATTGCTCAATTACATCATATATATATCTCGCAATATCGTGTAAAATACTCTCGAATCAAGGATAGTTAAGGCGGTTTCTACAAGTAATACATAAAGGTATGAAAAGTGTATCGGAAAGTGGTTTATAAAGAGTTTTGGTGAATTATGACCATTCTATAAGTTGTGATTTCATCATAGTTGATCCCGATACAAGTTATGGTCAAATTAGCGGTCTAAAACGATAAAATAAGGCTTCAGGTATGTTGAACGCCGTCCAAAATGATTGGGACGCCGTCCAAATGAAGGGAGATTTGGAAAAAATGTTACAGAACAATTCAGCACAACTGGATGCTGTCCAGATTTCTGGACGCCGTCCAGCCCTTCATAACTGGATGCCGTCCAGAAATCTGGACGCCGTTCAGGCCTTTACAATTGGACGCCGTCCAGAAATCTGGACGCCGTCCAAAAGTAGGTTTCAACTACTTTTTGCTTTTGACCAACTTTCACCACTTTAAAAGTGTATTATTGAGAGAGATACGAGGAGTGACGATACATAGCATTTCCAAGACAATTTTAGGAGCAAAATTGGAGAATTCTAAGCTCTTGGAAGAGGCTTAAACATCCAAGAATCAAGATTCAACACCTTCTCCATTCAAGATTCATTCTCTATTAGGTTGATTTCTTGTTCTTCACAATGAATTCTACTTATCAATTGATTGTTATTTTGTTGGTTAATATGATTTTTGGCTAAACTCTATAATGTTTGTCTAGATTAATAACTGAGGTATTGGATGTAATCTTATGGATCGAATGTATTATGTGTGATTATATTAGAGCTTGAATCAAAGAACCATGCTTATTGATGTCAAATGATTTGTATCTAGTTAATTGATATGTTGTTGATAAAGAGAACTCTTGTTGATGTATCATATTGATTTACAATCAACTTGTCTTAGATTGATTGTTTACTAAACCGGACCAAGGGGATAAATTAGATCAAAATGATTAGATGATATAGGAATGAATTGTGTAGAGCGAACGCAAAATACAATTGTTATTCAAGTCTTTGATCTAGCTAATCAACTAGTCACAAACGAAAAGGTCTAGGTGATAGAGAACCCTCCACTTAGTAATTCTAGTTTGAGTACTTGCTAAAGAGAACTCTTGGCAAGTCGATTTGGGTGATTAGCATATATATCATAGTTATTTAGTTACAAACATGAGAACTATAGAGAAAAGGGAACCCTTAATCTTGTAATCGAGTTTGCGTGTTTACTAAAGAGAATTCTTGGTAAATCTATTAGGTAACTCACACACATAGTTATTCAATCGGTTCTCAACAATATAACTACATCCAATACCGAGGGTAAAATATCTAGATAAACATTTCGTATCTTTGATCTTAATCAAACTATCTTATTTGCTTTCTTTGCACTTGTTTTCATTATATAAACTTAAAAGACCAAAAATATTATTTTTACTTTTAATCTTCTCTGATTTGGCTAAATCGTTAAATAGCCACAAAAACATAATATCTTGTACCTTTAAGTTTTATTTACTTAGTTAATCATAATATAGTTCCTAATTCTAGTTTGACTAATCCAACTTGTAACGACCCGGATTTTTTCGCTAATATATATAAGATTAATATTTACATAATTAAATGTTTCCAACATGTTAACCAATCAAACTCATTAAGACTTGGTTATTTGGAATGAATTTTATACAAACGTTTGGACACCCAGTCTGTCTGACGATTCACGAACGTTATATATCGTAATAATTAATTAAAGCAATATATATTTGGATATATATATTTATGATTTGATTAAATGATATTTAAGTATCTCATTAAGTATAATAACAATGAGTTATATATATAAGATGAGACTACTAACTTAAAGACTTCGAAACAATATACATATATGTAACGATTATCGTTGTAATAGTATTTCACACATATATATGATATTAGATATGATAATACACCATGTTAACATGTTAACATAACAATTTAACATCTCATTTAAGTGTAATAACAATGGGTCAATTATATTTAACAAGATCATTAACCTAAAGGTTTCGAAACAACACTTACATGTAACGACTAACGATGACTTAACGACTCAGTTAAATATATATACATGTAATGTATTATGATGTATTTATACACTTTTGAAAGACTTCAAGACACATATCAAAGTACTTCTAGTTAACAAAAATGCTTACAATTACATTCTCATTCATTTCCATCAAAAATTCTACTCGTACATGTATGGTACTGTACTCGTATAATACGCAGCTTCTAAATGTATTTACTATTCATCTATACTAATAAAAATCTGCTCCTTAGCAGCATTAAATGATTAAGGATCATGTGGGAACCATCATTTGTCAACTTGCATGAATTATTTAGCAAGAAAACAAATTTAAGTATCTTTTTTTCTTTATAAAATGTAAAAAATGTATTCATGAATGCACACCATTTCTTCACTCCATTTTCTCATACTTACACTCCAATTTCTCTCTCAAAATACTCCTAACATCATACTTGATCATCTCCAAGCATTTTCACCATCTTTTAGCTTCAATTACAAGCTTTAATCAACTTAAAAACAACCATCTTTCAAGAACACTTCAAGAATCATATCAAGTCTTCATGACTACGTCCAAGCTTTCTAATCCATTCCAACTCATCATCTAAGATCAAGAAACCTTTGTTATTTACAGTAGGTTATCTTTCTTATTCAAGGTAATATTCATATTCAAACTTTGATTCAATTTCTATAACTATAACAATCTTATTTCAAGTGGAAATCTTACTTGAACTTGTTTTCGTGTCATGATTCTACTTCAAGAACTTTCAAGCCATCCAAGGATCCTTTGAAGCTAGATCTATTTTTCTCATTTCCAATAGGTTTATCCAGAAAACTTGAGGTAGTAATGATGTTCATAACATCATTCGATTCATCCATATAAAACTATCTTATTCGAAGAGCTAAACTTGTAATCACTAGAACATAGTTTAGTTAATTCTAAACTTGTTCGCAAACAAAGTTAATCCTTCTAACTTAACTTTAAAAATCAATTAAACACATGTTCTATATCTATATGATATGCTAACTTAATGATTTAAAACCTGAAAACACGAAGAACACCGTATAACCGGATATACACCGTCATAGTACAACCGAGGGCTGTTTTGGTTTGGATAATTAAAAACTATGAAATACTTTGATTTAAAAGCTATACTTCTGAGAAAATAATTTTTCTTATGAATATGAAACTATATCCAAAAATCATGGTTAAACTCAAAGTGAAAGTATGTTTTTCAAAATAGTCATCAAGATGTCGTTCTTTCGACGGAAATGACTACCTCTTTCAAAAACGACTTGTAACTTATATTTCTGACTATAAACCTATACTTTTTCTGTTTAGTTTCATAAAGTTAAGTTCAATATGAAACCGTAGCCGCTTAAATCACTCAAAACGGATTTGAAACGAAGAAATGACGGGTAAAACAAAATTGGTAAAAACTACTCATTTTAGCTACGTGAAAATTTGTAAGAAATCTATTCCAACCATAACTTAATCAACTTATATTGTATATTATGTAATCTTGAGATACCATAGACACATATATAATGTTTTGACCTATCATGTCGACCCATCTATATATATATTGCGGAACAACCATAGACACTCTATATGCAAATGTTGGAGTTTGCTATACAGGGTTGAGGTTGATTCCAAAATATATATATAGTTTGAGTTGTGATCAATACTGAGATATGTATACACTGGGTCGTGTATTGATTCAAGATATATATTAAGTTATTCATGTACGACAAATTATGGACTACTAACATTGGACTGCTAACTGGACAACTAAAATCATCAACACGTAATAAAGAAAATATTGTGAATATATTTCGATCATATTTTAATATATGTATATATTGTTATAGGTTCATAAATCAACCTGTGGCCAAGTCTAATTCTCGATGAATTAGTAATCTGTGAAAGTGAGTTATAGTCCCATTTTTACTATCTAAATTATTTTGGGATGAGAATACATGCAAATTTATAAATGTTTTACAAAATAAGCACAAGTTTATGAAACTACATTCTACGACTGTTTTGTTATACCGGATATCTGTACTTATTATTATTATGCTTGGTAACCTAAGAATTAGTGAAAAACACTAATTGACGCGAATCCTAAAGGTAGATCTACGGGCACCAACCACCCCCATTTTCGAATATTGGAAATTCTTTAGTACTTCGAAGGGTTCTTGTCATACATTTGAATAGTGGAATGTATGATGCCAGATATCTTAAGCGCTCTATGTTAAGGTCGGTTACCAGGCGACTCATCGTATGAATGATTTTTGCAGTTGTAATGATCCTGCGCATTTGATTAAATGAAATCTTGTGGCATATTAAATGTTATGATTATTATATAGAAATTAAACCTATGACTCCCCAACATTTTTGTTGACGTTTTAAGCATGTTTATTCTCAGGTGAATATTAAAAATGCTTCCGCTGTCGTATGCTAACCCAAGGTCAAGATTTGGAGTCGGCATAATTGTTTATATTGTTTAAACTTGCATTCGGAGTATTTGTTGTAATATATTTGATCATATTGTAATGGGTTGTGTAAAACCTTATTTATTTGAGGAGATTGTCTTTGATAGACAATCTAAATTATGTCATTAAGACCTTTATTCAATAATAAAGGTTATGGTTGTTTTTAAATACGAATGCAAGATTTGAAAAACGTCTCATATAGAGGTCAAAACCTCGCAAAGAAACCAATTAATATGAAACGTTTATAATTAATATGAACGGGGCATTTCAGTTGGTATCCGAGCGTTGGTCTTAGAGAATCAGAAAATTTTTCATTAGTGTGTCTAACTGATTTTTGATGCATTAGTGAGTCTGGACTTCGACCGTAATTATTTTAAAAAATGATTGCTTAATATAATTGTTAGAAACATAAGATTATTAACATATAAATATTATAAGATATATCATTCTCTTAACGTGCCTGCTATTATGTGATAGATGACTTCATCCGATCATATAAGCATCTCTAGTGATTCAGATTTCATTTACTTATCAAGTGATTCAGAGGCTGAGTCAAAGCGTACGATTTATGAACCAACGGAAAAGTTAACTTTTGGTGCTACCATTAAAGTGGAAAATTGTTGGGAAAATTGGGAATATTCACAATTGCCAGTAGAGGTTCCAGAAGAGGATCCAGAAGAAGATCCCGAAGAAGAGGATCCTGAAGAAGTTGTGGAAATTACCAAACCCCAACATGATTTAGGAAAATCTTTGGCTGTTATACCTGAAATGTCCCGTTCTTATTGATTAAAAACGTTCCATATTAATTGATTTCGTTGCGAGGTTTTGACCTCTATATGAGACGTTTTTCAAAGACTGCATTCATTTTTAAAACAAACCATAACCTTTATTTCATAGATAAAGGTTTTAAAAAGCTTTACGTAGATTATCAAATAATGATAATCTAAAATATCCTGTTTACACACGACCATTACATAATGGTTTACAATACAAATATGTTACAACAAAATAAGTTTCTTGAATGCAGTTTTTACACAATATCATACAAGCATGGACTCCAAATCTCGTCCTTATTTAAGTATGCGACAGCGGAAGCTCTTAATAATCACCTGAGAATAAACATGCTTAAAACGTCAACAAAAATGTTGGTGAGTTATAGGTTTAACCTATATATATCAAATCATAATAATAGACCACAAGATTTTATATTTCAATACACATCCCATACATAGAGATAAAAATCATTCATATGGTGAACACCTGGTAACCGACATTAACAAGATGCATATATAAGAATATCCCCATCATTCCGGGACACCCTTCGGATATGATATAAATTTCGAAGTACTAAAGCATCCGGTACTTTGGATGGGGTTTGTTAGGCCCAATAGATCTATCTTTAGGATTCGCGTCAATTAGGGTGTCTGTTCCCTAATTCTTAGATTACCAGACTTAATAAAAAGGGGCATATTCGATTTCGATAATTCAACCATAAAATGTAGTTTCACGTACTTGTGTCTATTTTGTAAATCATTTATAAAACCTGCATGTATTCTCATCCCAAAAATATTAGATTTTAAAAGTGGGACTATAACTCACTTTCACATATTTTTACTTCGTTGGGAAGTAAGACTTGGCCACTGGTTGATTCACGAACCTATAACAATATATACATATATATCAAAGTATGTTCAAAATATATTTACAACACTTTTAATATATTTTGATGTTTTAAGTTTATTAAGTCAGCTGTCCTCGTTAGTAACCTACAACTAGTTGTCCACAGTTAGATGTACAGAAATAAATCGATAAATATTATCTTGAATCAATCCACGACCCAGTGTATACGTATCTCAGTATTGATCACAACTCAAACTATATATATTTTGGAATCAACCTCAACCCTGTATAGCTAACTCCAACATTCACATATAGAGTGTCTATGGTTGTTCCGAAATATATATAGATGTGTCGACATGATAGGTCGAAACATTGTATACGTGTCTATGGTATCTCAAGATTACATAATATACAATACAAGTTGATTAAGTTATGGTTGGAATAGATTTGTTACCAATTTTCACGTAGCTAAAATGAGAAAAATTATCCAATCTTGTTTTACCCATAACTTCTTCATTTTAAATCCGTTTTGAGTGAATCAAATTGCTATGGTTTCATATTGAACTCTATTTTATGAATCTAAACAGAAAAAGTATAGGTTTATAGTCAGAAAAATAAGTTACAAGTCATTTTTGTAAAGGTAGTCATTTCAGTCGAAAGAACGACGTCTAGATGACCATTTTAGAAAACATACTTCCACTTTGAGTTTAACCATAATTTTTGGATATAGTTTCATGTTCATAATAAAAATCATTTTCTCATAATATCAACTTTTAAATCAAAGTTTATCATAGTTTTTAATTAACAAACCCAAAACAGCCCGCGGTGTTACTACGACGGCGTAAATCCGGTTTTACGGTGTTTTTCGTGTTTCCAGGTTTTAAATCATTAAGTTAGCATATCATATAGATATAGAACATGTGTTTAGTTGATTTTAAAAGTCAAGTTAGAAGGATTAACTTTTATTTGCGAACAAGTTTAGAATTAACTAAACTATGTTCTAGTGATTACAAGTTTAAACCTTCGAATAAGATAGCTTTATATGTATGAATCGAATGATGTTATGAACATCATTACTACCTTAAGTTCCTTGGATAAACCTACTGGAAAAGAGAAAAATGGATCTAGCTTCAATGGATCCTTGGATGGCTCGAAGTTCTTGAAGCAGAATCATGACACGAAAACAAGTTCAAGTAAGATCATCACTTGAAATAAGATTGTTATAGTTATAGAAATTGAACCAAAGTTTGAATATGATTATTACCTTGTATTAGAATGATAACCTACTGTAAGAAACAAAGATTTCTTGAGGTTGGATGATCACCTTACAAGATTGGAAGTGAGCTAGCAAACTTGAAAGTATTCTAGATTTTATGTAACTAGAACTTTTGGAATTTATGAAGAACACTTAGAACTTGAAGATAGAACTTGAGAGAGATCAATTAGATGAAGAAAATTGAAGAATGAAAGTGTTTGTAGGTGTTTTTGGTCGTTGGTGTATGGATTAGATATAAAGGATATGTAATTTTGTTTTCATGTAAATAAGTCATGAATGATTACTCATATTTTTGTAATTTTATGAGATATTTCATGCTAGTTGCCAAATGATGGTTCCCACATGTGTTAGGTGACTCACATGGGATGCTAAGAGCTGATCATTGGAGTGTATATACCAATAGTACATACATCTAAAAGCTGTGTATTGTACGAGTACGAATACGGGTGCATACGAGTAGAATTGTTGATGAAACTGAACGAGGATGTAATTGTAAGCTGAAAGGACCCATTCATATACATTATAAACGATTCACAATAGTTGATTACATCGTGAGGTATTTGACCTCTATATGATACATTTTACAAACATTGCATTCGTTTTTAAAAGACAAACTTTCTTTACAACGAAAGTTGACGGCATGCACACCATTTGATAATACATCCAACTATAATTGACATAATAATAATCTTGATGAACTCAATGACTCGAATGCAACGTCTTTCAAAATATGCCATGAATGACTCCAAGTAATATCCTTAAAATGAGTTAATGCACAGCGAAAGATTTCTTTAATACCTGAGAATAAACATGCTTTAAAGTGTCAACCAAAAGGTTGGTGAGTTCATAGGTTTATCATAACAATCATTTCAATATATTAATAGACCACAAGATTTCCGTTTATAAATATATGTACACTCGCAAGTGTATAAAAGTATTCTATAAGTTGTAGGCACCCGGTAACAAGCCTTAACGTTCATGTTTTACCCTCTGAAGTACACCAGATCAGGTGTGTTTAAAATAACCTCGAAGTACTAAAGCATCCCATAGTCAGGATGGGGTTTGTCAGGCCCAATAGATCTATCTTTAGGATTCGCGTCTACCGTACATAGACAAGTAGTTTAATGTTACCAAGCTAAGGGTATATTTCTGGTTTAAACCCACATAGAATTAGTTTTAGTACTTGTGCCTATTTCGTAAAATATTTATAAAAACAGCGCATGTATTCTCAGTCCCAAAAATATATATAAAAGGGAGCAAATGAAACTCACCATACTGTATTTCGTAGTAAAAATACATATAACGTCATTTAACAAGTGCAAGGTTGGCCTCGGATTCACGAACCTATATTAATTATATATATTTATATGTTGGTCAATATTTGTCTAACAATTTTTGGTCAAGTCATAGTGTACCACAATCCTAATGCTCGAGACTAATATGCAAAAGTCAACAAAAGTCAACAAAAGTCAACTTGACCCAAAATGACTTCTAAAATTTATACGTGTTTATTATATAACTTAACTATAGTCGTTTTATATATTTAAATATATTTATTAGATTTTATAATAATAAAAGTCATTTATTAATAAAAATTTATATTAACGTTTATATATGATAAAATATACTTTTATATATCTTAAGTAGTAAAATTTATAAAGTTCACTTAATATCGTAAAACTATAGTGGTAAGTATTATTAATGTAATTATATTACGCGTGGTGAAAAATATCTTTGTATCCCCTATTTATTTGATAAAATAATATTGATCATAATAATAATAAGTAAAAGCTGTATTATTTTGTAATAATAATTATTATTATTCTATAAAAAAATAACAATATTTATATTTACTAAAAATGGTATTATGATAAAATCATAATACTAACATAATAGTAATAATGATATTTTATAATAACAATGATATTTCTATTAAAATAATAACGACGATAGTAATAATAATCATTTTAACAATAATACTAAAATTCAGTTGACTATAACTTCTAATCCGTTCATCGAAACCATTCGATATCTAAATGAAAAGTTCTTAATTTTTCGCTAGCTTTCCAATGACATGCATATCATATACCCTATCTCAGTAGCATATGTATCTAATTCAGGATTCAACAAACATATCTAAGGATAATATCAAATGTACAAGCATGCATAATCCTATATACTCGAGCACTAGTCAGGGATACACTATTGATATATAAAAGTTAAGTTATGAGTGTTCACGTATCAATATTGAGATTCAATATTGCAGGAAAGTACGTAGACGCAACGGAGATGATAAACACTAGATTGACCTCACGAGCATACCCATGAACCATACCCATCACCTCCATAGCTATAACCCATAATTTTCTTAGCTTCGACTCATTCAAAAAAACTATTTTGAAATCACTCGGACATCACTCCGTCGTAATATTTTATGTATACTAATAATATCTTGAAATAATACATAGCAAATATATATATATATGTATATGTATATATATATATATATATATATATATATATATATATATATATATATATGTAAATCGATTGAGAGAGTTTAGAGAAATATATTTTCAAGTTTCTATGAAATAATGAAACCTATTGAATTCTATTTATAATAGATTTTTGAATTATTAAAGTGAATTATTAAAGTATGAATTATTAAAGTGAATTATTAAAGTATGAATTATTAAAGTGAATTATTAAAGTATGAATTATTAAAGTATGAATTATTAAAGTTAAAGTAAAGTAAAAGTAAAGTAAAGGTAAAGTTAAAGTATAGTAAAAGTATAAAAACTATGTATGTATAATACGCCTATAAATATATATAATATTAATTTAAATCGTTATATATATTTAATGAAATAAAATATAAATATCGTTATATTTATTATACTGGTTAAGTAATGAGTTGTCAAAAGTGATTCTAGATATTTATAAAAGTTATATACGTTTTAATAATAAAGTTCTTTTTAAACTGAAAACGTTTTTGTACGTTTGAAAATAGATTAATAGAATATTATGGAAACCAATTCTCCACTAGCTTTTGTCTAACTTTCGTAAATGACACTTTTTATTTTTGTTTATAAATAGCTTTACAAATTATTCCGAATATCGTTAAGAGGAATAGATTTTCTCAAATCATAGTGGACCTCTCAACAGAGACTTGTGATCATAATTCAATGTTTCTGATAATTCAATCATTTAATATATTTTTTTTTTAATTTCATCGATAATCATATTGAAACAAATACGTTCATATAAAGCATTATACGTTTAAAAACTTTGTTGACATTTTTAATTTATAACATATACACATATACATACATATTCATATATGTTCATTTAATGGTTCGTGAATCATTGGAATTTGGTCGAGGTTTAAATGAATGTATAAACATAGTTTAAAATCCTTGAGATTTAACTTAACAAACATTGCTTATCGTGTCAGAATAATATAAAGATAAAGTTTAAATTTAGTCAGAAATTTCCGGGTCGTCACAGTACCTACCCGTTAAAGAAATTTCGTCCCCGAAATTTGATAGAGGTCGTTATGGCTAACAATGAGAATGTTATTATGACGTAACGATTATGAAGTTTTATCATGTCTAAGAAGTATGGATAAAATAATTCGATTACTCGAAGCGTATGAGGGAAGTTATCGTAAATGAAGGAAATAAGATTATAGTGATTCGTCATATCTTTTGACATCATCACAATTGATCTCCGAATTTAAAGAAAATCTTTGTAATCTATGTTGGATTTGATGCTTCGGCGATTAAGGAGATTATGATTCTCTTCGAATTAATACGATAATCCATCTTGATTTCTCTGTCGGGTATTTCACTATAAATCCACCTCCTTCGTTTCCTTACAACTCACACCTTCTATTCTTTCTCCCTCAACTCATATTTTAAAGTATTTGTCAATATGCTTCATCCAGTACTGATTCTCGATATACTCCTCACTTTCAAGTCTGTCGTTCTTCTTTTTCATCTGCCTCCGAAAGAATCTATTTACTTCTACTATACTCTCGGTTTTATAGTATTTTTAGTTCTTTCGTGTCTTTATATTGATATATACATCGATATATAATTTTTGGGTGGTTGTTGGGTTTTATATCTTCCCTTATATTTCAAAGCCCCTGCTTTTGTCTTCTATAATCATTGACATCCACAGTTAATGCTCCCTTCTATTTGCTGCGATTTATACTCCAATTTCTATTTTGGAGTTTTGTCCTTTTGTTTCTTCTTCTTGCGATTAAGCAACGTTTGTAATGGTCCAGTATTCGCAGATATGAATTTCAGAATGAACATAGTTAATGTTCTAAGAAGGAAATGGTAATGGCACGATCTTGATTTGTTAATTTACCAGAATACCCTGAAAAGACCGAATCATCAAGAAAATATATTCTTGATATTTTTAGAGATTAAATAGAATACAAGAGTCGTGTAACATGGAACATGATGACGGCATGGTCTGTGAATCGTCATGTCTCATTAGAAACTCAGCATGACTTACTGCAATATAATCACGTTGATCAAGTGTTATTATATTATACTAACTCATGCTTCAGTTCCCAACACTACTTCAAAACATTCATAATTTAAACTCGAAAGTTTATAGAATATAGAAACTAATAGTTTCTTTTATGATGTAACACTGATAGCGCAAAGAGATAAATGACTTCAGATAAGATTAGTTGTGAAAATATCTTCAGAAATATCGCGGATATTTATAATGAAAGATATGATAATATCTTAGAATTTCTAATATTGATGGATGATGATGAAGATTTTTCTGTAAAGGTTTAGAATAAAGAGTAAGGTATTCGTTAATGACTTTAGCAGGCACTGAATCATTTGGATTCTTTGAAGGCAGATTTAGTCTTTGTGATTTGTCCACAGCCTCCTTCATAGTCTGTTCAATCCGTTTTCCAGTTCCAAACCTTCTCTTTTTCTCAGCTTTACCACCTTACAATTCTTTGTCATCAAACTTTTTACTGTTAAGATCGTTTACAGTTTTTGATGCTTCGTCAGCATTTCAAGAACTAGTTTGCAGTTCAAAATATTTTTCAGAACTTCACATTCAAAGTATGTAAGTCCAGGAGATAGACGTTTTACGTACACATATGACTGTTGGCGTAGACATGCTGCGAGATTTCAAAATACTGGTTACTGTTTTTTGATGATTCGTATGACAATTCTCGTTACAAGATGCGAATGAGTAAATGATGTGATTTCAATAAATATAATGATTTTTCGAAAAGTCAAAGATAATTGAAGTTGTTGGTAAGTTTATTGATAAGGTGGCTAGATATGAAAGGTCCCCAGTAACGATGACGAAAGGGCAACATATCTATCGAGGTTATAATAAGACTAGTCCGACTTAAAAGTCGAAGTTGACTTGCTGGAGCTGTGACAAAACTGTCTACTTTGAAAAGGAATTGAAAAGTCATTTTAGCTAATAAATGCCAAAGGGTCTGACACGGATATGCATCGAACTATGACTTTGGATTCGAGAGCTTTTTAGGTACATAAATGTGGGTAATATGTAGTTAGATCATCATCTCGATTGTTCATTGTTTGAAGTGTCTTCGAAAACTTCGGAGAGTTTGAACACAGTTTGTAATCATTAATATACATATGATGTTCTAACACTGTTTTGAAGTCAAAGTATAGCTTTGAAAGATGTAGGAATCTAAGAGTGATGTCTTCTGTTAAATCATGACTTGGATTTTGATTTGTCAAAATCAGAATGCGTAGTCAAATTTGGGTGAGAATGGTTGTTTTGATTACTATACAAGAATGTATATTGTTGTGAGATTTTGGGAGTATAGTTGATGATTTGCTTAATCAGATTCGAAAAATGTAACATATTAATTGTGAATTTATATATCTCTCGGGTATTACCTACCCGTTAAAATTTTTTTTTTCACAATTAATATTTTGTACAACAGAATTTTATTACAGTCTTTATGAAAATATATATGTGCATATTTTCTTCAGATGTAACATAGATTTAATGAGTTAATATTAAATTAAACTCATTTGATTTACGGTTGAAACTAGAACTGAATAATCCCTAAAGACTTTAGAAATTACATAACTTTTACGGAGTATTTATTCAATAAAATTGAAATCATGAATTAATACTTCGTTATTTGTTGGTGTTTGTAACCCTTGCACCATATTCTCTAAAGCCACTACTCGAGCGCGAAGCTCGTTGACTTCTTCTATTACACCGGGATGATTGTCGGTTCGGACGAGCGGATAAATAAAATCTAGAATTTGATGTAGTATATAATCGTGACGAGATACTCTGGAAGTGAGAGAGAAAATGGTGTTTCGGACCGGTTCGCCGGTAAGTGCTTCAGGTTCATCGCCAAGAGGGCAATGTGGTGGATGGAAGGGATCACCTTCTTCTTGTCTCCAATTATTGAGGAGGCTACGAACCTATCCCCAATTCATCCAGAATAGATGATGGCTAATTGGTTGATCCATTCCGGTCACACTGCTTTCGGAGCTTGAGTGGGATTCCATATCAGAATTCAAGGGACTTGAACTAATGACGAATTCCATTTCGTTCTATTGAATAAAGGATTTTTCGATATGAAATGAATTTTTAGCTATCGGGTGGTATTCTAATTACATAGAATATCTATATATATAGCGCAAAAGATTTCGTAGATTACGGAGGAATTTACGGGATATGTCAGGCAAAGTTTACAGTAACAGATACACTAAGATATGGATTAGCAGATACGCTAAGATATGAATTTTGTCTATACACTATTCATGCAATCAATGCAGTAAGACGTGTCTAGACTAAGAATGATAAGCAGACAATTTTTGACAAAAATGATAAGCAAAACTTTTGACATGCAGACACGGTCGAAGTCCAGGCTCACTAATGCATCCTAATGATTATCAGTTAGACACACTAATGCAGACCTGGTTCGCTAAGACCACCGCTCTGATACCAACTGAAAGGACCCGTTCATATACATTATAAACGATTCACAATAGTTGATTACATCGCGAGGTATTTGACCTCTATATGATACATTTTACAAACATTGCATTCGTTTTTAAAAGACAAACTTTCTTTACAACGAAAGTTGATGGCATGCACACCATTTGATAATACATCCAACTATAATTGACATAATAATAATCTTGATGAACTCAATGACTCGAATGCAACGTCTTTCAAAATATGCCATGAATGACTCCAAGTAATATCCTTAAAATGAGTTAATGCACAGCGGAAGATTTCTTTAATACCTGAGAATAAACATGCTTTAAAGTGTCAACCAAAAGGTTGGTGAGTTCATAGGTTTATCATAATAATCATTTCAATATATTAATAGACCACAAGATTTCCGTTTATAAATATATGTACACTCGCAAGTGTATAAAAGTATTCTATAAGTTGTAGGCACCCGGTAACAAGCCTTAACGTTCATGTTTTACCCTCTGAAGTACACCAGATCAGGTGTGTTTAAAATAACCTCGAAGTACTAAAGCATCCCATAGTCAGGATGGGGTTTGTCAGGCCCAATAGATCTATCTTTAGGATTCGTGTAACATCCCGCATTTTTCCGTTAAAATTTAATTTTAACACCGTCTTTTTTTTTTAAAACATAATCTTTCGTATTTAAATTAATAGTTTCCGTGAGTAACGTTCATTATATTCCCGCTATTTAATTTTGACGTCACCCGTTTACTCGAGCGTTTTAAAAATATTCGTTTGGTAAATTCCCGCACCCGCTTTGAAACTTGAGGGACTAATTTTGGCACTTGGCCAAAATTTGGCAACTAGTCACCACCACCACCACTTATCCATTCATTTCACCAACCATTTCTTCCTTTCTTCCATTTTTACTCTCAAAACACCAAATCACTAATTCATCATCTAATTTGGATCTAGGAAGCTCACAACAAATCCGACTACATATTCTTAATCCTCTCTTCATCCTCTACATTTTGGTACCAATTTCATCAAGTTTGGGTAACATTTCTAAAACTCTAGATTTTCTCTAAATTCGTGTTTTTGACTTGAAATTGTGTTAGTTAGTGTCTATGGCTCGTGTGTAACATGAATATATGTTTTGTTTGCTCGATTTGTTGTTTTGAGTAACTAGTTTGAGTTTTTGAAGTGGGTTTGCTTAATCTTTGATTTTGGATGATTAAAAGCTGTTTAATTATTATAGTTCATGTATTAAATGTGTTACTAGCATCATTAGCTTCATTTTGATGTATAGGTTGATTAAGAAAACTTCAAGAACATGATTAGTGATTTTATGAACTTGGATTAGGGTTTGACAAGCTTTATATGAACTTTTGGTGCATCAAATGCCACGAATTGTTGTTGATAAGTGTTTGGTTGCAATGTGTGTTTGATTACCTTCGAAACGGCATATTGTACATGTAAATTGGTTGCCCGAATCATGAAATGCGTTTTTAGAACTTGAAACTTTGATTATGAAAGTTTATTGATCACATGACGAGAATTCGATTGTTGTAAATGATGTTTTTGGGTGATGATTTGTGTTTAGTTGTATTCCTTGTCAAAAGAGCTTTCCAACGGTATAAGATACGTCTTCTAATTGTTTGCGGTTTGCGTTTTGCGTTTGTTTGAAGTTTTACCAAGTCTTGAACATTTGTAACTGACAGACACCAGACCACGACCAAGGCCGCGGCGCGGCAACCCTGGTCGCGGCGCGACATAAGCCGCGTCCAGCTTCTGTCCAACTTTTCCATTTTATGAAAAATGTTTGCTATGCTATGGACCTCCGATTCACATGTAACTTGTTCTAACATGCTTATATATGAATAAAAATCTCAGAAAAATAGTTCGGAACCCGACCCGAACGTGTTGACTTTCGTTGACTTTGACCGACCAAAGTTTGACTTTTTGTCAAACTTAACCAATTAATTATGCAATCTTCCTAACATGCTTTTATACTTGTATCTTGCATGAAACTTGACAATTTGCTTCACATGCTATATTAATCGAGTCGTATTGAGCCATAGGACTAATTGAACATCTTTGACCTATCGTGTTTACCGTTATTGATACAACCTATTGTTTAGGTCAAGACTAGCATTGTTCTTTGCACACGTTTACTTGTTGAAGTACTTTACTACTCGTGCACTCAAGGTGAGATCATAGTCCCACTTTTACTCTTTTTGAACTTATATTGGGATGAGAAAACATAAACGATTCTTTTGAACTAAGTGAGCACAAGAACGGGAAAACAAACATTCTACATACGAGTTTAGAACAAAATCCTCAATTCGATTATCATTAATTACACTTGCCGGGTGTAAGCGAGAACTTATGTTATATGGCCATATGGGTTGACAACCCTCATCCTTGACGGTTCGCTACCGTCTACGGATGAAATATAATTTCGAGAATCAGTGTTTGTTCTAGCACTAAGTGATGGGGTATACAATGGAAGGAATGTTAAGCTTTGATAATTGGGTGCTCGTGAAACAAACTTTTGGAATGTATTACTATTATTTCATTGATGCAAATCTTGTGGTTCACTTGTACTTACTTACTTAAACCTATGATTTCACCAACGTTTTCGTTGACAGATTTCTATGTTTTTCTCAGGTCTTGCACGATATGTGAAACATGCTTCCGCTTACTATTTGATACTTGCATCCGATGTCGAGTATACATGCATTTCATGGAGCGTCTTTTGACTTTACTTTAAACCGTGTCGCCTAGATTTCAATCGTATCTATAACGTTGTAACTTAACTTTTGGTTGAACAATTCTTGTAAACTTTGAAACAATCTTTATTTTGAAATGAAGGCGACATATTTTGGTCAAACGTTATCTTAAAGACTTATGACCACGTAACGGGACTTAAGTAGACGGCGCCGTCAATGACGATTTGGTCGGGTCGCTACAGATGGTATCAGAGCGTTGGTTGTAGGGATTTAGAGTTCATTGGTGTCAACCCCGAGTCATAGGGTACATTAGTGAGTCTAGACTACAACCGGCATATAGACTTGGAGTAGGAATTACTTGACTACTTGTGCATTTATACTCGATCTCTTCTATTCACATCTAACTCTTATTTTACCTTAATCTCACGTGGTTGATTTGATTGACACGCCACCTTGACTATATGAAATGATGTCGAATGCACATATGAATCAGGGTAATATAATTTCCGGGATTATATTACGGTGACTCATATGAACATTCCGACATTATGACATAAAGAATTTAAGGCGAGTCAAGGAAAAATTTCCTCTTTATCTTGATTTCCACATCACGATTAGTATTATTGATAATACTAAACAACGGTATTCTTGTGTCATGAAGGAACAATGGCTCACCAAGGTCAACACAATACCCCTCCCGAAACTCTCGAACAAGCTCTTCAACGAATGATAGCCACCGCTGTGGGAGAGGCAGTGGCCGGTCACTTCTCCAACAACAACAACAATCATGGGGTCGGTAATTCAAACGGGGGGTGCTCCTACAAAAACTTCATGAAGTACAATCCTCCCACTTTCAATGGAACCGAAGGACCGGTTGCTCTCACCCGATGGTTCGAACAAACAGAAGCCGTTTTTAGCATAAGCGGTTGTCGGGACCAAGATAAGGTCAAGTTTTCCACCCTCACTCTCACCGGTATTGCTCTCTCATGGTGGAACACGTATGTACAATCGGTGGGTATCGATGAAGCCCTTACACTCTCTTGGACCGAATTAAGAGAAAGAATGACCACCGAATACTTCCCGCGCGAAGGGACTCGAAGGCTCGAACAGGGGCCAAGAAATTTAAAAATAGCCCGAGATGACCTCGAAGCTTATAATCAACGGTTTGCCGAACTAACCTCAATTTGTCCAAACCTTCGGGCTCCCGGGCCCCAAGGAGTTGAGTTTTACATGGATGGCCTCCCTAAGAGCATTCCACACGGGGTAATGCCATTAAGACCCGCCGACCTACAAGAGGCTGTGATGATAGCCCGCCGATTTATAAAAACGGTGGATGAAATTGAAGCGCTGGCACCAACGGCCGAGGCCCAACCAGTTAACAACAAAAGAAAACAGGAAGCCTCTCCATCAAGCAACCACAACCACAACGACTCCACCAAGAAGCCTTTCACCCCCGGCGGCAGGGAAAATTATGCTGGAACACGACCTTTTTGCAACACGTGCCACAAACATCATTATGGAAAATGTGGCGGACCATTTTGCATCAAGTGTCAAAGAAGTGGCCATGTGGCCCATAGTTGTAAGGGTGCCGCCCCCGTCGCTAAAAAGGTGCCCAGTGCACGCAGAAGGGGTGCTTGTTTTGAATGTGGACAACTGGGTCATTTTAAGAATGCATGTCCCAAGAAGAACGCCCACCCTAATGTACGCGAATGAGCTTTCAACCTTAACACATAGGATTCTCGGAACGACAATTAGTTACGGGTACGTTTCTTCTCAACGACTCTTATGTTTCATGTTTATCCGATTCGGGTATCGATAAATGTTTTGTATCCAAGGCTTTGGAGCCTACTCTTTGCACTCCACCCCTCCCCCTAGATAATACTTACGCCATTCAAGTGACCAACGGAAAACCATTGCGTATCGATAAATTTTATCGGAGGGAGTACGTTAAACTTATTGGGTAGGTAATTTGAACTTTGATTTGACATCTATAGAACTAGGGAGCCCAAAACCTATACGTTGGGAAGGGAATGTTTTCCCCACATATATGTGATTTTAGTGAACTAAATGATTTCCGTTTAAGAACCGATATCCTCTTCCCCGTATCAACAACCTCTTGAACCGTTACACAGATCTCGCGTATATTCTAAAATCGACCTTCATTCTGGTTATCATCAATTGAGGGTTAAGGGAGAAGATGTCTCCTAAACCGCTTTCCGAACTCGCTACGATAGTTATAAATTTCTTTTAGTGCCGTTCAGTTTATCTAAGGCTCCGCCCGTATTCATAGACCTCCGGAACCGCGTATGCAAACTTATCTAGACAAATCCGTTACCGTACTTATAATTGATGTTTTAAGCTATTCAAGCGGAAAGGAAAAACGGACAACGTCTCCGTCTTACGCTCGAACTCTTCAGAAAAGAGCAACTCTATGCCGAATTATCCAAGTGAGAATTTTGGTTAAACGAAGTCCAAATTCTAAACCATGTTGTTAGTGGTCAAGGTAAAAAAAAAAAAAAAAAAAAAAAAAAAAAAAAAAATTTTAATTAATTAATTAATTAATTTTGGAGAAACCCTCACGACTCCGACTTGTATTCGTAAAATTTTGGATCTCGCGATTATTACCAAAGATTAATTTCCAATTTTTCCCGTATCGCTCGTCCTTTAACCTCGTTAACGTACTAAGGGAAAGAATTAAACATTTTTCGTGTCCGGACTTTGAACGTGATTTTTTTTTTCTTTCACACCAACCTTACTGGATAAATTCGTGTGGCACAAAATGGAACTCAAATATAGAAATACTTCTACGTGAACGCCTGAAAGGCAACCCCTCTCGACTCGAAATCAAGGAAGCTGAAATTCGTTACTTTACACGGAGAATTTGAATACTTATTTATAGATCCGATCAATCTTCTCGTTATCGCGTACCACGATACATAGCTCTGCTATTTCACTATTACCGTCTGATATTACTGAGACCAAAGATAACACACAATCCAAGGATACCCCTTTTCTTCTTTGACTTAACGTCCTTGTGCTTCTGTTATACGGCCAACTACTACTCAACCCCGAGAATACTGATAACAACCATACCCGGGACACATTTTCGATTATTGTCGAACCATAGTTATACTTCCGAATGAATGGCAAATTCTTTCAACATCAGTCGCTTTCGCATAGTTTTATCGACGAACTACAAACTGTTTGGTATGCTCACATCGAGGCGGAAACTTCTCTCGCATTACACTCGTACTTCCGTTTAAGGAAATCATTATTCTAAACTTTCAATGGAGAGAGAGACTCTTCACGTTATACTAGTATTCACCACGAGGGTGAACAGTCCTAACAAACTTATTCAAATTTATCTTAAGGAAATGTACCTCGTTTCGGATCGAGATCCTCGTTTCATTTCTAGACTTCGGAGTGCCTTACAAAAAGCCTCGGGACCGCGTTTAGACATGGGTACCGCGTATCATCCACAAACCGACGGACCAAGCAAACATATGATTCAAACCTTGGAAACCGTAATACGAATTTGTATTACTAACTTCAAATTTACTTGAGGAAAGTATTTTCCTTTAGCTTAATCCTCGTACTACAATGATCTTCATTCGAGTTTTAACGTCACACCTTTTGAAACCACATGTGACCGGAAACGTCATTCTCCTTTGACGAACCAAGTAAACGATGATCAATTCACCGGGGCCGAGTTTATTCATGAGCAACCGAGAAAATTTATTCATATTCAGGTAAAACCCTACGCGACTCGTAATCACCAAGAGCTACGCCGATGTTAGACATAAACGTTTCAAAATTCCACGTGGGAAACCGCGTCACGTTAAGAGTCGCACCTTGGAAAGGTGCAATCCGTTTCGGGAAAACGTAGGAAGCTAAATCCGTGATATTTTATCCTTTTGAAATCTTGGGGCGTTTTAGACCCGTTGCTAGCCGTTTAGATTTTCCGGCTCATTTCGAGTCTCCGTTTATCCTACATTCGATGTATCAACTTAAAGACGTGTTTTGCGAAACGAGAACTTGTTATCTCCTTTGATGAACTCACTATCGACGATAACCCTCACTTCCTAGGAGGACCGGTTGAAACCATGAATCGTGAAGCCAAACCTTAAAACAACATACGACCCCGACCTTCAAGTTCGTTGAAATGCTCAAGGACGTACCTTCACTTATTCGTAGAATTTACAACGCAAGATCTCGAGTAAGATTCAACAACTACTACTTCCAACTAAATTTCGGGACGAAATTTCTTTTGAGGCGTGGATAATGTAACATCCCGCGTTTTTCCGTTAAAATTTAATTTTAACACCGTCTTTTTTTTTAAAACATAATCTTTCGTATTTAAATTAATAGTTTCCGTGAGTAACGTTCATTATATTCCCGCTATTTAATTTTGACGTCACCCGTTTACTCGAGCGTTTTAAAAATATTCGTTTGGTAAATTCCCGCACCCGCTTTGAAACTTGAGGGACTAATTTTGGCACTTGGCCAAAATTTGGCAACTAGTCACCACCACCACCACTTATCCATTCATTTCACCAACCATTTCTTCCTTTCTTCCATTTTTACTCTCAAAACACCAAATCACTAATTCATCATCTAATTTGGATCTAGGAAGCTCACAACAAATCCGACTACATATTCTTAATCCTCTCTTCATCCTCTACATTTTGGTACCAATTTCATCAAGTTTGGGTAACATTTCTAAAACTCTAGATTTTCTCTAAATTCGTGTTTTTGACTTGAAATTGTGTTAGTTAGTGTCTATGGCTCGTGTGTAACATGAATATATGTTTTGTTTGCTCGATTTGTTGTTTTGAGTAACTAGTTTGAGTTTTTGAAGTGGGTTTGCTTAATCTTTGATTTTGGATGATTAAAAGCTGTTTAATTGTTATAGTTCATGTATTAAATGTGTTACTAGCATCATTAGCTTCATTTTGATGTATAGGTTGATTAAGAAAACTTCAAGAACATGATTAGTGATTTTATGAACTTGGATTAGGGTTTGACAAGCTTTATATGAACTTTTGGTGCATCAAATGCCACGAATTGTTGTTGATAAGTGTTTGGTTGCAATGTGTGTTTGATTACCTTCGAAACGGCATATTGTACATGTAAATTGGTTGCCCGAATCATGAAATGCGTTTTTAGAACTTGAAACTTTGATTATGAAAGTTTATTGATCACATGACGAGAATTCGATTGTTGTAAATGATGTTTTTGGGTGATGATTTGTGTTTAGTTGTATTCCTTATCAAAAGAGCTTTCCAACGGTATAAGATACGTCTTCTAATTGTTTGCGGTTTGCGTTTTGCGTTTGTTTGAAGTTTTACCAAGTCTTGAACATTTGTAACTGACAGACACCAGACCACGACCAAGGCCGCGGCGCGGCAACCCTGGTCGCGGCGCGACATAAGCCGCGTCCAGCTTCTGTCCAACTTTTCCATTTTATGAAAAATGTTTGCTATGCTATGGACCTCCGATTCACATGTAACTTGTTCTAACATGCTTATATATGAATAAAAATCTCAGAAAAATAGTTCGGAACCCGACCCGAACGTGTTGACTTTCGTTGACTTTGACCGACCAAAGTTTGACTTTTTGTCAAACTTAACCAATTAATTATGCAATCTTCCTAACATGCTTTTATACTTGTATCTTGCATGAAACTTGACAATTTGCTTCACATGCTATATTAATCGAGTCGTATTGAGCCATAGGACTAATTGAACATCTTTGACCTATCGTGTTTACCGTTATTGATACAACCTATTGTTTAGGTCAAGACTAGCATTGTTCTTTGCACACGTTTACTTGTTGAAGTACTTTACTACTCGTGCACTCAAGGTGAGATCATAGTCCCACTTTTACTCTTTTTGAACTTATATTGGGATGAGAAAACATAAACGATTCTTTTGAACTAAGTGAACACAAGAACGGGAAAACAAACATTCTACATACGAGTTTAGAACAAAATCCTCAATTCGATTATCATTAATTACACTTGCCGGGTGTAAGCGAGAACTTATGTTATATGGCCATATGGGTTGACAACCCTCATCCTTGACGGTTCGCTACCGTCTACGGATGAAATATAATTTCGAGAATCAGTGTTTGTTCTAGCACTAAGTGATGGGGTATACAATGGAAGGAATGTTAAGCTTTGATAATTGGGTACTCGTGAAACAAACTTTTGGAATGTATTACTATTATTTCATTAATGCAAATCTTGTGGTTCACTTGTACTTACTTACTTAAACCTATGATTTCACCAACGTTTTCGTTGACAGATTTCTATGTTTTTCTCAGGTCTTGCACGATATGTGAAACATGCTTCCGCTTACTATTTGATACTTGCATCCGATGTCGAGTATACATGCATTTCATGGAGCGTCTTTTGACTTTACTTTAAACCGTGTCGCCTAGATTTCAATCGTATCTATAACGTTGTAACTTAACTTTTGGTTGAACAATTCTTGTAAACTTTGAAACAATCTTTATTTTGAAATGAAGGCGACATATTTTGGTCAAACGTTATCTTAAAGACTTATGACCACGTAACGGGACTTAAGTAGACGGCGCCGTCAATGACGATTTGGTCGGGTCGCTACAATTCGCGCCTACCGTACATAGACAAGTAGTTTAATGTTACCAAGCTAAGGGTATATTTCTGGTTTAAACCCACATAGAATTAGTTTTAGTACTTGTGCCTATTTCGTAAAATATTTATAAAAACAGCGCATGTATTCTCAGTCCCAAAAATATATATAAAAGGGAGCAAATGAAACTCACCATACTGTATTTCGTAGTAAAAATACATATAACGTCATTTAACAAGTGCAAGGTTGGCCTCGGATTCACGAACCTATATTAATTATATATATTTATATGTTGGTCAATATTTGTCTAACAATTTTTGGTCAAGTCATAGTGTACCACAATCCTAATGCTCGAGACTAATATGCAAAAGTCAACAAAAGTCAACTTGACCCAAAATGACTTCTAAAATTTATACGTGTTTATTATATAACTTAACTATAGTCGTTTTATATATTTAAATATATTTATTAGATTTTATAATAATAAAAGTCATTTATTAATAAAAATTTATATTAACGTTTATATATGATAAAATATACTTTTATATATCTTAAGTAGTAAAATTTATAAAGTTCACTTAATATCGTAAAACTATAGTGGTAAGTATTATTAATATAATTATATTACGCGTGGTGAAAAATATCTTTGTATCCCCTATTTATTTGATAAAATAATATTGATCATAATAATAATAAGTAAAAGCTGTATTATTTTGTAATAATAATTATTATTATTCTATAACAAAAATAACAATATTTATATTTACTAAAAATGGTATTATGATAAAATGATAATACTAACATAATAGTAATAATGATATTTTATAATAACAATGATATTTCTATTAAAATAATAACGACGATAGTAATAATAATCATTTTAACAATAATACTAAAATTCAGTTGACTATAACTTCTAATCCGTTCATCGAAACCATTCGATATCTAAATGAAAAGTTCTTAATTTTTCGCTAGCTTTCCAATGACATGCATATCATATACCCTATCTCAGTAGCATATGTATCTAATTCAGGATTCAACAAACCTATCTAAGGATAATATCGAATATACAAGCATGCATAATCCTATATACTCGAGCACTAGTCAGGGATACACTATTGATATATAAAAGTTAAGTTATGAGTGCTCACGTATCAATATTGAGATTCAATATTGCAGGAAAGTACGTAGACGCAACGGAGATGATAAACACTAGATTGACCTCACGAGCATACCCATGAACCATACCCATCACCTCCATAGCTATAACCCATAATTTTCTTAGCTTCGACTCATTCAAAAAAACTATTTTGAAATCACTCGGACAACACTCCGTCGTAATATTTTATGTATACTAATAATATCTTGAAATAATACAGAGCAATATATATATATATATATATATATATATATATATATATATATATATATATATATATATATATATATATATATATATATATATATATATATATATATATATATATATATATATATATATATGTAAATCGATTGAGAGAGTTTAGAGAAATATATTTTCAAGTTTCTATGAAATAATGAAACTTATTGAATTCTATTTATAATAGATTTTTGAATTATTAAAGTGAATTATTAAAGTATGAATTATTAAAGTGAATTATTAAACTATGAATTATTAAAGTGAATTATTAAAGTATGAATTATTAAAGTATGAATTATTAAAGTTAAAGTAAAGTAAAAGTAAAGTAAAGGTAAAGTTAAAGTATAGTAAAAGTATAAAAACTATATATGTATAATACGCCTATAAATATATATAATATTAATTTAAATCGTTATATATATATTTAATGAAATAAAATATAAATATCGTTATATTTATTATACTGGTTAAGTAATGAGTTGTCAAAAGTGATTCTAGATATTTATAAAAGTTATATACGTTTTAATAATAAAGTTCTTTTTAAACTGAAAACGTTTTTGTACGTTTGAAAATAGATTAATAGAATATTATGGAAACCAATTCTCCACTAGCTTTTGTCTAACTTTCGTAAATGACACTTTTTATTTTTGTTTATAAATAGCTTTACAAATTATTCCGAATATCGTTAAGAGGAATAGATTTTCTCAAATCATAGTGGACCTCTCAACAGAGATTTGTAATCATAATTCAATGTTTCTGATAATTCAATCATTTAATATATTTTTTTTAATTTCATCGATAATCATATTGAAACAAATACGTTCATATAAAGCATTATACGTTTAAAAACTTTGTTGACATTTTTAATTTATAACATATACACATATACATACATATTCATATATGTTCATTTAATGGTTCGTGAATCATTGGAATTTGGTCGAGGTTTAAATGAATGTATAAACATAGTTTAAAATCCTTGAGATTTAACTTAATAAACATTACTTATAGTGTCAGAATAATATAAAGATAAAGTTTAAATTTAGTCAGAAATTTTCGGGTCGTCACATAAGCATTTTTGTTAAGTAGAAGTATTTTGATAAGTGTATTGAAGTATTTCAAAAGTGTATAAATACATATTAAAACACTACATTTATATACATTTTAACTGAGTCGTTAAGTCATCGTTAGCCGTTACATGTAAGTGTTGTTTTGAAACCTTTAGGTTAACGATCTTGTTAAATGTTGTTAACCCAATGTTTATAATATCAAAAGAGATTTTAAATTATTATATTATCATGATATTATGATGTACGAATATCTCTTAATATGATATATATACACTAAATGTCGTTACAACGATAATCGTTACATATATGTCTCGTTTCAAAATCATTAAGTTAGTAGTCTTGTTTTTACATATGTAGTTCATTGTTAATATACTTAATGATATGTTTACTTATCATAATATAATGTTAACTATATATATAACCATATATATGTCATCATATAGTTTTTACAAGTTTTAACGTTCGTGAATCACCGGTCAACTTGGGTGGTCAATTGTCTATATGAAACCTATTTCAATTAATCAAGTCTTAACAAGTTTGATTGCTTAACATGTTGGAAACATTTAATCATGTAAATATCAATCTCAATTAATATATATAAACATGGAAAAGTTCAGGTCACTACAATACCCGATCCCAAACCCGATGAACCTATTATGACCCAAAATGTTTGTGATCATCCACCTGAACCACCTAAGAGACCAGTTTATAAAATGACCGCTCGTATAACGACTATTGGTTTTGCCCCCAAACAATTAGCCGAAAGAACCAATTGGGAGGATTTGGAAAAAGAACTATCCAAACGAAAATCGAAACGTTTGGCTGAGAAAGAAACAACGTCAACATCTAAGAAATCTCGCCATTCTTGAACCATCGACAGCTATCCTGTATTCCATGCATTGTATAATATGTATTATATTGTGTGTTTAAGTTTGTAAGAAAATCCGCAATGTAATTTTCCTTATGATTGTATAATAATAAGAATAAGCATGGAAGGTTTATTATTATTATTATTATTATTACAACTTATTATTACGTAGTAACGTAATAATTTACCATAGTTTTTCACATTAGAATTTTAGTAGTTAATTTGTGTGTTAGCTGCTAAGTATGAACATTATTATAGTTATAAAACGATAATATGAAGAAAAAGCTTTTATAATAATAAGTTCATATTAAGCTACAAAATACTTTTTGGCTACTTCTAAAAATCTATATGATTAACTCAGTCGGCTATTTTTGAAGGAAATGGCTCCTCCAGCTACTAGACAACAACAATTGAACACAGAAGAACTTCAAGCTTTCGCTGCAAATATGGCTGCAGTGGTGAATGCAATGAACAACAATAACCAATCGGGTTCTAGCAGTGGAGGAAACAATGGCAACCGGGTAGGATGTTCCTACAAAGCTTTTATGGCCTGCAAACCCAATGAGTTTGAAGGAACTGAAGGACCCGTTGGACTAAAGCGGTGGACAGAGAAGGTTGAAGCCGTGTTCGCAATCAGCAACTGCGCAGAAGAGGATAAAGTTAAATATGCCACACATACTTTCAGGGGTACTGCTTTGACATGGTGGAATACCTACATGGATTACGTAGGACAGAATACCGCCTACGCACTTCCATGGTCCGCTTTCAAGCACATGATGACGGAAGAGTACCGTCCCAGAGCCGAAATCAACAAGCTCAAGACAGAGCTTAAAGCACTGACAACCCAAGGGCTAGATGTCACTACCTACGAGCGACATTTCAATGAACTGGCTTTAATGTGTCCTAGAGCATTTGAGGACGAAGAAGCAAAAATTGAAGCATTCATAAAAGGGTTGCCGGAACGAATCCAAGAGCATGTAGGTGCTAACGATCCTGCAACAATGCAGAAAGCGAGCCGTATAGCCCACAAATTGATAGGCCAAATTACAGGAAGGATAAAGAAAGAAGCGGCCGAGGAGGCCATAATGAAACAGGGAAAACGAAAGTGGGAGGAAAGCAGTGATCAGGGTCACCAGTACAACAACAACAATCAAAACAACAACTACAACAACAATCACAACCACCCCAACAACAACAATAATCGCAACAACAACCGCAACAATAACAGCAACAACCATCCCAATAATAATAACAACAACAACAATCCCAATCACAACAATAACAACAACAAACGACACAACAACAATAACCCTAACAACAGCAACAACAACAACGATAACGACAACAAAAGGCAAAGAACTATATGCCCCAGGTGTGATACGTTTCATTCGGAATGGATTTGTAGAGAATTATGTACCAAGTGTAATAGGAATGGCCATATTGCGGCAAAGTGTGAAGTCTACGGACCAAATAGAAACAAAGGAGTAAATAATGCCGGAACAAATAATAACGGCGTTGTTTGCTATGGATGTGGAAAACCGGGCCATACCATAAACCAGTGCAGGAATGGAAATAGGCAAGGCCGTGGGAGAGCCTTCCACATTAATGGGAAGAAGGCACAGGAAGACCCGGAGCTTGTTACGGGTACGTTTCTTATCAACAATACACCTGCTTATGTTTTATTTGATTCGGGTGCCGATAGAAGTTATATGAGTAGAGAATTTTGTGTCAAATTAAATTACCCGTTATTGCCTTTGGATAAAAAGTGTATAGTTGAAGTAGCAAACGGTAAACTAATTAAGGTTGATAAAATTTTCCGAAATTGAAAAATTAGTTTAGTTAGCGAAACGTTTGTAACTGATTTGATACCGGTGGAATTGGGAAGCTTCGACGTAATTATTGGAATGGGCTAGATGTCCAAGTTGAAAGCTGAAGTTGTTTGTCATGAGAAGGCGATTCGCATTCCGAGAAAAAATGGGTTACCCTTAATGGTGTACGGAGAAAAGGGTAATGTCAAATTAAATCTTATTAGTAGTTTGAAGGCGCGCAAACTAATAAGAAAAGGTTGCTATGCCATACTAGCACACGTAGAGAAGGTTGAAAAAGAAGAAAAGAAAATCGATGACGTTCCTATTGCAAGAGAATTTCCTGAGGTGTTTCCGGACGAATTACCGGGACTACCTCCACACCGATCCGTTGAATTTCAAATCGATATTGTACCAGGAGCCGCACCAATAGCTTGTGCTCCATATAGACTTGCGCCCACCGAAATGAAAGAATTACAAAGTCAGCTACAAGAATTATTAGAACGTGGTTTTATCCGACCGAGTACGTCACCATGGGGAGCTCCAATTTTGTTCGTTAAAAAGAAAGATGGGTCTTTTCGCATGTGTATCGATTACCGTGAGCTGAACAAAGTAACCATCAAAAACCGATACCCTTTACCCCGAATCAACGACCTATTTGATCAACTCCAAGGTTCGAGCGTATACTTCAAAATTGACTTAAGGTCGGGTTATCATCAATTGAGGGTTAAAGAAGCCGATATACCAAAACAGACTTTAGAACTCGTTATGGCCATTACGAATTCATGGTTATGCAATTCGGTCTAACCAATGCACCCGCAGTTTTCACGGACCTCATGCACCGAGTATGTAGTCCATATTTAGATAAGTTTGTTATTGTCTTTATTAATGACATCCTTATTTATTCGAAGAATAACCAAGAACACGAACAACACTTGAGACTTGTGTTAGAGTTGTTAAGAAAAGAGCAACTTTATGCTAAGTTCTCTAAATGTGCTTTTTGGTTAAATGAAGTACAATTTCTTGGTCATGTAGTCAGTAGTAATGGAATCAAAGTTGATCCCGCCAAGATCGAATCCATCAAAAATTGGGAAACCCCGAAAACTCCAACGCAAATACGTCAATTTTTAGGTTTAGCTGGTTATTATAGGAGATTTATTCAAGATTTCTCCTGAGTAGCCAAACCTTTAACTGCCTTGACACATAAGGGGAAGAAGTATGAATGGACTTCCGAACAAGAGGGTGCCTTCCAATTGTTGAAAAAGAAGTTGACTACGGCACCTATTTTATTGTTACCTGACGGAATGGAAGATTTCGTTATCTACTGCGACACATCAAGAATGGGTTTTGGGTGTGTTCTTATGCAACGGAAGAAGGTGATTGCATATGCTTCTCGACAACTCAAAATTCATGAACAAAACTACACCACACACGATCTGGAATTGGACGCCATTGTTTTTGCATTAAAGATGTGGAGGCATTATCTATATGGGGTCAAGTTTATCGTATACACCGACCACAAGAGTCTCCAACATATTTTAAATCAAAAGCAACTAAATATGAGGCAGCGTAGATGGGTTGAGCTGCTAAATGATTATGATTGTGAAATTCGTTACCACCCAGGGAAAGCAAATGTGGTAGCCGATGCCTTGAGTCGAAAGGAAAGAGAACCTATTCGAGTAAAAGCTATGAACATGATTATTCATACTAATCTTACTACTCGAATAAAAGAGGCACAACAGGAGGTTTTGAAGGAAGGAATTTTTGGAAGGGAAATACCCAAAGGATTAGAAAAACAGCTTAATATTCGGAAAGACGAAACCAGGTATTTAGCTGAAAGAATTTGGGTACCAAAGAATGAGGATTTGAGGAAAGTGGTACTAGATGAAGCACATAAAACCAGATATTCAATACATCCCAGAGTGGGGAAAATGTACCAAGACCTCAAGAGAAACTTTTAGTGGCCAGGAATGAAGGCCGATATAGCCACATATGTAGGAGCATGTTTGACTTGTTCTAAAGTCAAAGATGAGCATCAGAAACCATCAGGTCTACTCCAACAACCTGAAATCCCAGAATGGAAATGGGAAAACATTACCATGGATTTCATTGCCAAGTTACCGAGAACCGCAGGTGGTTATGATATGATTTGGGTAATAGTCGATCTTCTTACTAAGTCAGCACACTTTCTTCCAATAAAAGAAGAGGATGGTATAGAGAAATTAGCACGATTATACCTGAAAGAAGTTGTTTCTAGACATGGTATACCAATCTCTATTATCTCTGATCGTGATAGCAGATTTACTTCCAGATTCTGGCAGGCATTACACGAAGCGTTGGGAACTCGTCTAGATTTAAGTACTGCCTATCATCCACAAATTGATGGGTAGAGTGAAAGGACGATTCAGACACTCGAAGACATGCTACGAGCATGTGTTATTGATTTTGGAAGCAGTTGGGATCGACATCTACCGTTAACTGAGTTTTCCTACAACAACAGCTACCATCCTAGTATTGAGGCGGCACCATTCGAGGCACTTTATGGGAGGAAGTGCAGGTCTCCAATTTTTTGGAGTTATGTGGGGGAAAAATAGATTACAGGTCCAGAAATTATCCAGGAAACTACCGACAAGGTCATTCAGATTCAGCAACGATTGAAAACAGCTCGGAGTCGGCAAAAGAGCTACGCGGATGTTAGAAGGAAACCTTTAGAGTTTGAGGAGGGTGATATGGTTATGCTTAAGGTATCACCTTGGAAAGGGGTTATTCGTTTTGGAAAGCGAGGGACATTGAGCCCAAGATACATTGGGCCATTCAAGATTGAAAAACGTATTGGGCCAGTGGCCTATCGACTTGAGCTATCTCCACAATTAGAAAAGATTCATAACACCTTTCATGTTTCAAACCTGAAGAAATGCCTAGCTACCAAAGATCTCATTATTCCTTTAGATGAGATTAAAATTGACGAGAAGCTAAATTTCGTCGAAGAACCCGTCGAAATTATAGATCGTGAGGTCAAACGACTTAAACAAAGTAAGATACCAATCGTTAAGGTTTGGTGGAATGCTCGTAGAGGACCTGAATTCACTTGGAAACGAGAAGACCAAATGAAGCAGAAGTATCCACATCTGTTTACCGATATCGCACGTTAACTAGGTACTATTCCAAATTTCGGGACGAAATTTAATTTAACGGGTGTATAATGTAACGACCCGGATTTTTCCGCTAATATATATAAGATTAATATTTACATAATTAAATGTTTCCAACATGTTAAGCTATCAAACTCATTAAGACTTGGTTATTTGGAATGAATTTTATACAAACGTTTGGACACCCAGTCTGTCTGACGATTCACGAACGTCATATATCGTAATAATTAATTAAAGGAATATATATTTGGATATATATATTTATGATTTGATTAAATTATATTTAAGTATCTCATTAAGTATAATAACAATGAGTTATATATATAAGATGAGACTACTAACTTAAAGACTTCGAAACAATATACATATATGTAACAATTATCATTGTAATAGTATTTCACACATATATATGATATTAGATATGATAATACACCATGTTAACATGTTAACATAACAATTTAACATCTCATTTAAGTGTAATAACAATGGGTCAATTATATTTAACAAGATCGTTAACCTAAAGGTTTCGAAACAACACTTACATGTAACGACTAACGATGACTTAACGACTTAGTTAAATATATATACATGTAATGTATTATGATGTATTTATACACTTTTGAAAGACTTCAAGACATATATCAAAGTACTTCTAGTTAACAAAAATTCTTACAATTACATTCTCATTCATTTCCATCAAAAATTCTACTCGTACATGTATGGTATTGTACTCGTATAATACGCAGCTTCTAGATGTATTTACTATTCATCTATACTAATAAAAATCTGCTCCTTAGCAGCCTTAAATGATTAAGGATCATGTGGGAACCATCATTTGTCAACTTGCATGAATTATTTAGCAAGAAAACAAACTTAAGTATCTTTTTTTCTTTATAAAATGTAAAAAATGTATTCATGAATGCACACCATTTCTTCACTCCATTTTCTCATACTTACACTCCAATTTCTCTCTCAAAATACTCCTAACATCATACTTGATCATCTCCAAGCATTTTCACCATCTTTTAGCTTCAATTACAAGCTTTAATCATCATAAAAACAACCATCTTTCAAGAACACTTCAAGAATCATATCAAGTCTTCATGACTACGTCCAAGCTTTCTAATCCATTCCAACTCATCATCTAAGATCAAGAAACCTTTGTTATTTATAGTAGGTTATCTTTCTTATTCAAGGTAATATTCATATTCAAACTTTGATTCAATTTCTATAACTATAACAATCTTATTTCAAGTGGAAATCTTACTTGAACTTGTTTTCGTGTCATGATTCTACTTCAAGAACTTTCAAGCCATCCAAGGATCCTTTGAAGCTAGATCTATTTTTCTCGTTTCCAATAGGTTTATCCAGAAAACTTGAGGTAGTAATGATGTTCATAACATCATTCGATTCATCCATATAAAACTATCTTATTCGAAGAGCTAAACTTGTAATCACTAGAACATAGTTTAGTTAATTCTAAACTTGTTCGCAAACAAAGTTAATCCTTCTAACTTAACTTTAAAAATCAATTAAACACATGTTCTATATCTATATGATATGCTAACTTAATGATTTAAAACCTAGAAACACGAAGAACACCGTAAAACCGAATATACGCCGTCATAGTACAACCGGGGGCTGTTTTGGATTGGATAATTAAAAACTATGAAAAACTTTGATTTAAAAGCTATAATTATGAGAAAATGATTTTTCTTATGAATATGAAACTATATCCAAAAATCATGGTTAAACTCAAAGTGAAAGTATGTTTTTCAAAATAGTCATCAAGATGTCGTTCTTTCGATGGAAATGACTACCTCTTTCAAAAACAACTTGTAACTTATATTTCCGACTATAAACCTATACTTTTTCTGTTTAGTTTCATAAAGTTAAGTTCAATATGAAACCGTAGCCGCTTAAATCACTCAAAACGGATTTGAAACGAAGAAATGACGGGTAACACAAAATTGGTAAAAACTACTCATTTTAGCTACGTGAAAATTTGTAAGAAATCTATTCCAACCATAACTTAATCAACTTATATTGTATATTATGTAATCTTGAGATACCATAGACACGTATACAATGTTTCAACCTATCATGTCGACCCATCTATATATATATTGCGGAACAACCATAGACACTCTATATGCAAATGTTGGAGTTAGCTATACAGGGTTGAGGTTGATTCCAAATATATATATATATATATATATATATATATATATATATATATATATATATATATATATATATATATATATATAGTTTGAGTTGTGATCAATACTGAGATATGTATACACTAGGTCGTGGATTGATTCAAGATATATATTAAGTTATTCATGTACGACAAATTATGGACTACTAACATTGGACTGCTAACTGGACAACTAAAATCATCAACACGTAATAAAGAAAATATTGTGAATATATTTCGATCATATTTTAATATATGTATATATTGTTATAGGTTCATAAATCAACCCGTGGCCAAGTCTAATTCTTGACGAATTAGTAATCTGTGAAAGTGAGTTATAGTCCCATTTTTACTATCTAAATTATTTTGGGATGAGAATACTTGCAAATTTATAAATGTTTTACAAAATAAGCACAAGTTCATGAAACTACATTCTACGACTGTTTTGTTATACCGAATATCTGTACTTATTATTATTATGCTTGGTAACCTAAGAATTAGTGAAAAACACTAATTGACGCGAATTCTAAAGGAAGATCTACGGGCACCAACCACCCCCATTTTCGAATAGTGGAAATGCTTTAGTACTTCGAAGGGTTCTTGTCATACATTTGAATAGTGGAACGTATGATGCCAGATATCTTAAGCGCTCTATGTTAAGGTCGGTTACCAGGCGACTCATCGTATGAATGACTTTTGCAGTTGTAATGATACTGTGCATTTGATTAAATGAAATCTTGTGGCTTATTAAATGTTATGATTATTATATAGAAATTAAACCTATGACACCAACATTTTTGTTGACATTTTAAGCATGTTTATTCTCATGTGAATATTAAAAACGCTTCCGCTGTCGTATGCCAACCCAAGGTCAAGATTTGGAGTCGGCATAATTGTTTATATTGTTTAAACTTGCATTCGGAGTATTTGTTGTAATATATTTGATCATATTGTAATGGGTTGTGTAAAAACTTATTTATTTGAGGAGATTGTCTTTGATAGACAATCTAAATTATGTCATTAAGACCTTTATTCAATAATAAAGGTTATGGTTATTTTTAAAAACGAATGCAAGATTTGAAAAACGTCTCATATAGAGGTCAAAACCTCGCAAAGAAACCAATTAATATGAAACGTTTATAATTAATATGAACGGGGAATTTCACAACTGTCCTTGGAACGATACACGGAACTAAACCATTATTTATACTACTACACGATCGGGTACACTGTCCGTTAGTGTGTAACAATCTTTAATTGGTATTTTTCCATATTATTTCATACATTAATTCATATACCACGTTTCGCACATCAAGTTTTTGGCGCCGCTGCCGGGGACAGTTTTGTGTCAAAATAGAATTGTTAACTAATTTGTGATTAAGTAGTTTCTTAATTATTTTAAATTATTTATAGTCTTTGATTTTTAGACTTATAGAATCGGTGTGTTTAATAAGTTTTGTTAGTTGTGTGATTGACAGATTTTAGGTTGCATATGCCACATACCCGAAGTTCAGATTCTCCATTACTTACACCGCTTACAGAACCTGATAGAAAGCTTGGTAGGATCCCAAAAGAAGTACTTGAACTTTTTGAATCTTCATCAAAGCAGAAAACTTTTGATTCAGAATCAAGTACAACCAAGCCGAGATATTCTGAATTTGGTGAGCCCGTTCCTCCTCCAAAATTTGAAATGGAAGGAGAAGCAAGACCGGTGGTACCAAGACAATCAATGGCGGCCAAGATAAAGGCAACCCGAACCGGACAAGGTAGTGCTATTACTCCACCCACTGGTGAGGTAAATTTTGAAATAAAAGGACCTATTCTCCAAATGATTAATAACAGGTGTCAATTTGGTGGTGGTCCGAATGAAGATGCAAACGAACATATCCGTCTTTTTCAAGAGATATGTCTTCTTTTCAAACTTAAACCCGACACTAACCATGCTATATTTTTAAGACTTTTCCCATGGACACTCCACGGGGAAGCCTGAAGTTGGTTAGATTCATTGGCCGAGGCTACGATAGAAACTTGGGAAGGTATGTTGGAAAAATTTCTTAAGAAATATTTTCCAGCTTCTAAGTCCGCGAGACTCCAACACGAAATTACCCAATTCTATCAAAAGCCGATGGAAACCTTGTACGAAGCATGGAATCAATTTTTCAAAATGCTAAGAGGTTGTCCAAACCATGGTTTGGATTCCTTCCAAAAAGTCCAAATCTTTTACAAGGGTTGTGATGTTGCAACCCGAATTTCCATTGATCAAGCGTCCGGAGGTTCACTCATGGACAAAATCGAGCAAGAGGCTTAAGAGATAATCGAGAAGCTAGCCGATTATTCTCATGAGTGGCATCAAGAACGAACAATTACTCGTAATGCTCAAGTCCAAAGCGCCGGTGCTTATGATGACCTTAGTTCCTTAAGTGTGAAAATAGACAGTGTTGCTCGAAACATGGACAAAATTACCAAGGAAATTCATAGTATGAAAGTAGGTTGTGAATACTGTGGTAGTCTCCATTTAGGAAAAGATTGTGATGCCGGTTTAACAATGGCTCAAAAAGAAGAAGTGGCTTTCATAAGCCAAAGAAATAATAATCAATTTCAAGGAAGAGCCCAGTTTAACCGGAACTTCAACAACCCCTACAACCCTCAAGGTCAAAATTCTAATTGCCAACAAGGGTCAAGTAGTGGGTTCCAACAACAAACTCTGGGTTTTTATCAAAAACCCCAACAGGAAGATAAAAAGTCAAATTTGGAGAGTATGTTGGAAAAGTTGATTGCATCACAAACTCAGCTTGTTACAAACATAAACCAAATAAACGAGAAGAACGAACACCAGTTCAGAAACCAACAAGCCTCAATTCAGAATTTGGAGAAGCAAATGAGTGGTTTAGCTAGTTTACTTAGTGAAAGAAAACCAGGGAGTTTACCGGGCGATACCAATAAGAACCCCCGAAATGAGCACGCCAATGTTATCACCACACGAAGTGGTTTAGCATACGAAGCTCCAAGAATGCCCAAAAATTCTGATTTCAGTGTTTCGTTGAACCAAAATGATGAACCGGTTACGAAGCCGGAACAAGTGGTTGAAAAGGAAGAACGGGAGAAACCCGTAGTGAAGCCATATCAACCACCGCTCCCATACCCAAGGAAGCAACAACAAGAAAGGCTAGAAGCCGAAAGGTCAAAATTTCTAGATATGTTTAAACAAATTAACATAAATATGCCTTTCATTGATGTAATCTCAGGTATGCCCAAGTATGCTAAGTTCTTAAAAGACTTACTTACTAATCGGAAGAAAATGGAGGAACTTTCATCAATCACCATGAATGCTAATTGTTCCGCAATCTTGATGAACACAATACCAAAGAAGTTAGCAGATCCTGGAAGTTTTACCATACCATGTCTCCTAGGAGATTTGGAATGCATTAAAGCATTAGCGGATTTAGGGGCTAGCATAAATTTAATGCCTTATTCATTATATGTTAAGCTAAACCCTGGGGTACTAAAACCAACCCGAATGGTAATTCAACTAGTGGACCGCTCTGTTAAATTCCCTCGTGGAATTTTAGAGAATATGTTAGTAAAAGTGGGTACCCTAGTATTTCCGGCCGATTTTGTAATTTTGGACATGGAAGAGGACACACGTGTGCCTCTTATGTAGTGACCCGAACTTTTCCATGTTTATATATATTAATTGAGATTGATATTTACATGATTAAATGTTTCCAACATGTTAAGCAATCAAACTTGTTAAGACTTGATTAATTGAAATATGTTTCATATAGACAATTGACCACCCAAGTTGACCGGCGATTCACGAACGTTAAAACTTGTAAAAATGACATGACGATATATATATGGATATACATATGGTTAACATGAGATTATGATAAGTAAGTATCTCCATAAGTATATTAACAATGAGTTATATACATATAAACAAGACTACTAACTTAAGGATTTCGAAACGAGACATATATGTAACGATTATCGTTGTAACGACATTTAAATGTATATATATCATATTAAGATATATTAATATATCATAATATCATGATAATATAATAATTTAACATCTCATTAGATATAATAAACAATGGGTTAACAACATTAATTGAGATCGTTAACTTAAAGGTTTCAAAACAACACTTACATGTAACGACTAACGATGACTTAACGACTCAGTTAAAATGTATATACATGTAGTGTATTTAGATGTATTAAAATACTTTTGGAAGACTTCAAGACATATATCAAAACACTCATACTTAACGAAAATGGTTACAGTTACTTTCCCATTCTTTTCTTTCATCAAGAATTCTAGTCGTATTCTTACCCGTATTATACACAGCTTCAAAACGTACTTACTATGGGTATATACCAATAGGAACTAGCATGGGATTCCACTCTTGATTATGTCATGTATGACTAATCAGTTTTAACTTCTACCATGAGCTAGTCAACTAACTAGAACTCCTTTTAACCCCACTCACCACTCACCAATTACCACTCATCATTCACTCCATTTCACTTCCAATTCTCTCTCAACACACACACACTATTATGAACGTATTTTTCCAGTAGTTAATCATCATCTTCATCAAAAATCACTTCAAGAATTAGGCTATAATCATCATAGGAAGAACACTTCAAGAACACTTCAAGAACACTTCAAAAATCCCTTCAAGTTTACTAATTTACTTCCAAGCTTTCTAATCCATTCCAAGTAATCATCTAAGATCAAGAAACCTTTGTTATATAAAGTAGGTTATCTTTCTTATTCAAGGTAATATTCATATTCAAACTTTGATTCAATTTCTATAACTATAAACTATCTTAATTCGAGTAAAAATCTTACTTGAACTTATTTTTGTGTCATGATCCTACTTCAAGATCTTTCATGCCATCCAAGATCCTTTGAAGCTAGATCATTTCTTGTCACTTCCAGTAGGTTTACCTACTAAACTTGAGGTAGTAATGATATTCATAACATCATTCGATTCATATATATAAAACTATCTTATTCGAAGGTTTAAACTCGTAATCACTAGAACATAGTTTAGTTAATTCTAAACTTGTTCGCAAACAAAAGTTAATCCTTCTAACTTGACTTTTAAAATTAACTACACACATGTTCTATATCTATATGATATGCTAACTTAATGATTTAAAACCTGGAAACATGAAAAACACCGTAAAACCGGATTTACGCCGTCGTAGTAACACCGCGGGCTGTTTTGGGTTAGTTAATTAAAAACTATGATAAACTTTGATTTAAAAGTTGTTATTCTGAGAAAATGATTTTTATTATGAACATGAAACTATATCAAAAAAATTATGGTTAAACTCAAAGTGGAATTATGTTTTCTAAAATGGTCATCTAGACGTCGTTCTTTCGACTGAAATGACCACCTTTACAAAAATGACTTGTAACTTATTTTTCCGACTATAAACCTATACTTTTCTGTTTAGATTCATAAAATAGAGTTCAATATGAAACCATAGCAATTTGATTCACTCAAAACGGATTTAAAATGAAGAAGTTATGGGTAAAACAAGATTGGATAATTTTTCTCATTTTAGCTACGTGAAAATTGGTAACAAATCTATTCCAACCATAACTTAATCAACTTGTATTGTATATTATGTAATCTTGAGATACCATAGACACGTATACAATGTTTCAACCTATCATGTCGACACATCTATATTATTTCGGAACAACCATAGACACTCTATATGTGAATGTTGGAGTTAGCTATACAGGGTTGAGGTTGATTCCAAAATATATATAGTTTAAGTTGTGATCAATACTGAGATACGTATACACTGGGTCATGGATTGATTCAAGATAATATTTATCGATTTATTTCTGTACATCTAACTGTGGACAACTAGTTGTAGGTTACTAACGAGGACAGCTGACTTAATAAACTTAAAACATCAAAATATATTAAAAGTGTTGTAAATATATTTTAAACATACTTTGATATATATGTATATATTGTTATAGGTTCGTGAATCAACCAGTGGCCAAGTCTTACTTCCCGACGAAGTAAAAATCTGTGAAAGTGAGTTATAGTCCCACTTTTAAAATCTAATATTTTTGGAATGAGAATACATGCAGGTTTTATAAATGATTTACAAAATAGACACACGTACGTGAAACTACATTCTATGGTTGAATTATCGAAATCGAATATGCCCCTTTTTATTAAGTCTGGTAATCAAAGAATTAGGGAACATACACCCTAATTGACGCGAATCCTAAAGATAGATCTATTGGGCCTAACAAATCTCATCCAAAGTACCGGATGCTTTAGTACTTCGAAATTTATATCATATCCGAAGGGTCTCCCGGTTTATATGCATCTTGTTAATGTCGGTTACCAGGTTTTCACCATATGAATGATTTTTATCTCTATGTATGGGATGTGTATTGAATTATGAAATCTTGTGGTCTATTATTATGATTTGATATATAGGTTAAACCTATAACTCACCAATATTTTTGTTGACGTTTTAAGCATGTTTATTCTCAGGTGATTATTAAGAGCTTCCGCTGTCGCATACTTAAATAAGGACGAGATTTGGAGTCCATGCTTGTATGATATTGTGTAAAAACTGCATTCAAGAAACTTATTTTGTTGTAACATATTTGTATTGTAAACCATTATGTAATGGCCGTGTGTAAACAGGATATTTTAGATTATCATTATTTGATAATCTACGTAAACCTTTTTAAACCTTTATTGATGAAATAAAGGTTATGGTTTGTTTTAAAATGAATGCAGTCTTTGAAAAACGTCTCATATAGAGGTCAAAACCTCGCAACGAAATCAATTAATATGGAACGTTTTTAATCAATAAGAACGGGACATTTCAGTTGGTATCCGAGCGTTGGTCTTAGAGAACCAGAAAATTTGCATTAGTGTGTCTTATCGAGTTTGTTAGGATGCATTAGTGAGTCTGGACTTCGACCGTGTTTTCTTTAAAAATGATTGCTTAACATTTTTGTTGGAAACTATATATTTTTAACATATGAATATTATGTGATATATTAATCTCTTAACGTGTTTGATATTATGTGATAGATGTCTACCTCTAGAACAAGTCCCATTGACTCACCTAATAATAATGAAGAGTCAAATGTAAATTGGAATGATTCGTGGACTGATTCACAAGTTCCCGAAGAGGAATCGGAAGAAGAGTCGGAACCAGAAGAAGAATCGGAACCGGAAGAAGAATCGGAACTGGATGAAGAAATAGAACCGATGGGGGAAATAATAAAACGGTTAAGTAAAAGAAAATCCTCAACCAACCGACCAAGGTTAATTATGGTCAATGGTGTTTCCGCTAAGGAAGCAAAATATTGGGAGGATTACCAATTCTACGATGAATCGGATTCTGACGAGAATTCCGATGATGTTATAGAAATTACCCCAACTGAATTTAAAAAGGCAAAAGAAAATAATAAGGGAAAGGGCATAAAAATAGAGAAATCTAATTCCAACCCCGATGAACTTTATATGTATCGTCAACCCACGAAGTCCTTAAGTTGTAACAATGACCCGGGAACCTCTAAACCACCAGGTTTTTCTAAACCAATGTGGAAAACGACGGCTCATATTAGGGGAACATCATATATCCCTAGAAACTTGGCAAAACGAACCAAAACCGAAGAAGAAGAAACAAGCGAGTCGGAATAAGATAGTTGTATTCGTGTGGTGTAATATATGTAATATAGTGTGCTTATGCTTTATGATATATGTAAAAATTGCTTGTATTAATAAGTATTTTTTCTTCTTATGAATCTAACTCTTGTCTATTTTATAGTATAAAAACACAAAATGGATAGACAACCCAATATTTTAAGAGACCTACCCGGAGACATGATTGATGAAATCTTGTCTAGAGTCGGTCAGAATTCTTTGGCACAACTATTTAAGGCGAGATCAGTTTGTAAGACATTCGAAGAACGTTCCAAGAATGCCTTGGTTTATAAAAGGCTTTCGTTCGAAAGATGGGGGATATCACATTGGGAAATCCATAAGTTACGATGTGTTTACTTTGACGCATATATTGCGGGGAACCCAAATGCTATTTTACGCAATGGGTTAAGATATTATTTTGACTCAATATATCCGAATATTGGACTTCGTGATTTAGAAAAAGCGGCTAACATGCAACATAAAGAAGCATGTTATGCTTACGGATTAGTAATGTCCGCTTCTCACCAAAGTGAGAACAAGAACATCGGGCTACAACTATTAAACAAAACGTTCCCACAAGTGACGGAGTCGGTAATTGGGGTAAGAAATGAGGTTTTTAAATTGTTACGGGACTGTTGGACATTACGTAACCCTCGTCCCTTTGACGATGTTACAACACGCTGTCTTATCAACGGCCATAACGGTTATGTTCCACAAGACCAAGGATGGGAAGTAGTCCTAGTAAAACCAGAATGCATGACTTGTTTATGGACGTATGAATTACGTGTTTTTATTGCCTTTGCTGAATGACTTGTGTACTAGCTAGAATTATCTTCACAACTATCTTGTATCAAAGTTATTGTGTGCTATATTTCATGCTATATGTAAAATAAGCGGTATTGTAAGTTTGTAAAATATTGTGTAAAAGTTTGAACGCGAAATATTATTATAATCAGTTTTTCATATAGAATTGTAGTAGTTGAATTGTATATTAGCTACTAAGTATGAACTTAACGGGTAGGTACTACCCGAATTTAAACTTATAAAACGCTAATATGAAGAAAAGCTTTTATAAATGAGTTCATATTATGCTACGAAATACTATTAACTACTCTTATGAAAGGACCCGTTCATATACATTATAAACGATTCACAATAGTTGATTACATTGCGAGGTATTTGACCTCTATATGATACATTTTACAAACATTGCATTCGTTTTTTAAAGACAAACTTTCTTTACATTGAAAATTGACAGGCATGCATACCATTTCATAATATCCACTATCCAACTATAAATTGATTTAATAATAATCTTTGATGAACTCAATGACTCGAATGCAACGTTCTTCGAAATATGCTATGAAAGACTCCAAGTAATATCTTTAAAATGAGCAAATGCACAGCGGAAGATTTCTTTAACACCTAAGAATAAACATGCTTTAAAGTGTCAACCAAAAGGTTGGTGAGTTCATTAGTTTATCATAATCATTTATTTTCATCATTTTAATAGGCCACAAGAATTTCATTCCCAGTTCTCATAAATATACGTCCCATGCATAGAGACAAAAATAATCATTCATATGGTGAACACCTGGTAACCGACATTAACTAGATACATATAAGAATATCCCCTATCATTCCGGGATCCTCCTTCGGACATGATATAAATTTCGAAGTACTAAAGCATCCGGTACTTTGGATGGGGTTTGTTAGACCCAATAGATCTATCTTTAGGATTCGCGTCAATTAGGGTGTCTGTTCCCTAATTCTTAGATTACCAGACTTTAATAAAAAGGGGCATATTCGATTTTGATAATTCAACCATAGAATGTAGTTTCAATTACTTGTGTCTATTTCGTCAAACATTTATAAAAGCACATGTATTCTCGGTCCCAAAAATATAAAGGGTAAAAAGGCAAATGAAACTCACCATACTGTATTTCGTAGTAAAAATACATATAACGTCATTGAACAAGTGCAAGGTTGGCCTCGGATTCACGAACGTATCAATATTGAGATTCAATATTGCAGGAAAGGTACGTAGACGCAACGGAAATGATAAACACTATATTGACCTCACGAGCATACCCATGAACCATACTCAATCACCTCCATAGCTATAACCCATAATTTCCTTAATCCTATCCTACTCGAAAAACAATTTCGAAATCACTCGGACAGCACTCCGTCGTAATATTTTATGTATACTAATAATATCTTGAAATAATATGGAGTAAATATATATGTACATCGATTGAGAGAGTTTAGAGAAAAATATTTTCAAGTTTCTATGAAATAATGAAACCTATTGAATTCTATTTATAATAGATTTTTGAATTATTAAAGTGAATTATTAAAGTATGAATTATTAAAGTGAATTATTAAAGTATGAATTATTAAAGTGAATTATTAAAGTTAAAGTAAAGTAAAAATAAAGTAAAGGTAAAGTTTAAGTATAGTAAAAGTATAAAATTATGTACGTATAATACGCGTATAAATATATATAATATTAATTTAAATTGTTATATATATTTAATAAAATAAAATATAAATATCGTTATCTTTATCATACTAGTTAAGTAATGAGTTGTAAAAAGTGATTCTAGATATTTATAAAAGTTATATACGTTTTAATAATAAAGTTCTTTTTAAATTGAAAACGTTTTTGTACGTTTGAAACTAAATAGATCAATCGAGTCTTTATGAGATTCAATCTTCCACTATCCTTTGTCTAGTTCTCAATGATTGATAATTTATTCTTATTTATAAATCACTTTACCATTTTTTGAATATTGTTAAAATGGAAAGATTTCTCAAATCAACGTGGGCCTTTCAACAGAGACTTGTAATCATAATTCAATATATCTGATAATTCAATCATTTGATCTTATCTTCTAATTCCATTGATAAACATTTTGAAACAGATACAATCATATAAAGTATTTAATCATATATTTTGTTTACGTTTCAAGTTATAATATATATAGACATATACATATATAATCATATTCGTTTAATGGTTCATGAATCGTTGGAACTTGGTCGAGGTTGAATGAATGTATGAACATAGTTTAAAATTCTTGCAATTTAACTTAACAAATATTGCTTATCGTGTCGGAAACATATAAAGATTAAAGTTTAAATTTGGTTGGAAATTTCCGGGTTGTCACAGTACCTACCCGTTAAAGAAAATTTCGTCCCAAAATTTGAGTGGAAAGGTCGTGAATGATAATAAGTATGTTTTCATGATGCATACGGGCTGAAAATTAGAGTTTTCTCATCAGCGAATAATTTGGATAAACAATCCATTTATATGAAGAGTACGAATGAAGCTAACATAGAAGAGTGAAATGAGTAAGTGTAGATTCATCTTATCATTTGACGTAGATATGATTGATTCCCGGATTTCAAGGGATTTGAAGAAAATCTTCTTAATAAGATTTGACTCTCCGGTAATCAAGGAAATTAGGATCCGCTTTAAATGCGATCGTCCATTTTAATTGTTCTGTCGGAGATTTTCTTATAAATTCACCTCCTTCGTTTCCTTACAATTCACACCTTCTGTTGATGCATTTTATGCAACTCCCTAGACATCTACCCACGTCTATTGCAGGTACAACAGTTTACAGGCCACCATGATTGCTCGTTATTATCCTATCCATGTTTGTATGTGGTTACAGGAACTGCAGGAACGAGATTTAGATATTTGACTATGTTAGACTTAGTCAGACGTACGAGTGAAGCCTCACTAGTATGGCTGACAGGCTCATACGCACGATTGATGCTGAGCTAAGTCACAATTACAACCTAAATGAGAAGACATGAGTGAGTGATCACCCGTACGGCTGATGAAGCCAACTCGTACGTGTGATGAATGAATCGTATGGGTGAGTCAACAGCAGGGGTATATAAAGTCTTATGTTCTTCATTTTAGGTTAAGCCTCTCATTTGTTACACACACTCAGATCTAGTGAGCTCCTCTGATTCTCTCTCAGTCCAAATCACCTAGGTGGTGAATAATAGCTCTAGGTGTTGATCTAATCACACTTGATTTAGTTGTGGTTTGACTAAATTAATCAAAAAAAAAAAAAAACTTAACCTATTCACTAGAGGGTTTGATTCACTTATTCCGCCATTGTGTGAGTTAAATCTGTTGATTTCTAAGTTCCTATACATGTTTCATCACCTTCTATTCTTTCCCCCTCAACTCATATTTTAAAGTATTCATCAATATGCTCCATCCAGTTCTGATTCTCGATATACTTCTAACTTTCATATCGGTCATTCTTCTTTTTCATCTACCGCCGGAAGAATCTATTTACTTCTACTATACTCTTGGGTTTATAGTGTTTCTAGTTCTCCCGTGTCTTTATATTGCTATATGCATCGATATATATGATTTATAATTTCTGGTTTATCGTTGGGATTTATATGTTCCCTTATATTTCAAAGTCTCTGCTTCTGTCTTCTATAATCATTATCATTCACAGTTAATGCCCTCTTTTATTTGCTGTAATTTATACCCCAATTTCTATTTCGAAGTTTTGTCCTTCGTTTCTTCTTCTTGCGATTAAGCACCACTTGTAATGGTCCAGAATTCACAGATATGAATTTCGGAATGAACATTGTTAATATTCTAGGAAGGAAATTGTGATGGCACGATCTTGACTTGTCCAATTACTAGAATACCTTGGAAAAGGCCGAATCATCAAGAAATATTTTCTTGATATTTTAGAGGTTAAATAGAATACAAGAGTCGTATAACATGGCACATGATGATGTTATGATCTATGAATCATCACGTTCTATTTAGAAACTCAGCATGACTTACTGTAATATAATCACATTGATCAAGTGTCATTATATTATACTAATTCATGCTTCAGTTCCCAACATTACTTCAAAATATTCCTATTTTAAACTTGAATGTTTCATAATTTAGAAACTAAAATAGTTTCTTTTATGATGTAATACAGATAGCGCGAAGAGGTAAATGATTTCAAATAAGAAAAATTAAGAAAATATCTTCAGAAATATGGAGGATATTTATAATGAAAGATATGATGATATTTTAGAATTTCTAATATCAGAGGATGATGAAGAATATTGTCCGCAGGGGTTTAGAGTCAGGAGCAAGGTATTCGTTAATGACTTCAGCAGGTACTGAATCATTTGGATCCTTTCAAGTCAGGTCCAGTCTTTGTAATTTGTCCACAGCCTCCTTCCTACTTTGCTCAATCCGTTTTCCAGTTCCAAAACTTCTCTTTTTCTGCGCTTTTCCAGCACACTTCATCATTATAATCCATCTTTTATCCTTTAAAGTCGTTTATAGTTTTCGCTGCTTCATCAGCATTTTTTTTTCTCCATTTTCGGAGAACCAATTCGTAGTTCGGAGTGTTTTTCAGAAACTTCACATTCAAATTAAGTCCAGAAGATAGACGTTATATATACACATATAACTGTTGGCATAAACATCCTGTGAGATTTCAAAATACTGATTGCTAATTCCCAATGATTCGTATGGCAATTCTCATTACAAGATGCGAATGAGTAAATGATGGAGTTTCAATGAATAATTATAATGACTTTTTGGAGAGGCTAAAGTCAAAGGGTAATGAAGTTGTTGGTACATCTGCTAATAATGTGGTGGAATGTAAAAGGTTCCCTGGTAACGATGGTGTATATCTCAAGGTTATAATAAGGTTAGTCTGACTGAAAAGTCGAAGTTGACTTGCTGGAGCTGTGACAAAACTGGCTACTTTGAATAGGAGTCACAAAGTTATTTTTGCTAATAAATGCCAAAGAATCTGACGCGGATACGTTGTTTAAACTTTTACTTTGGTTTCAAGAGTTTTTCGGGTACATAACTGTAGGTAACATGTGGTTGGATCATCATCTCGATTGCTCATCATTCGAAGTGTCTTCAGAAATTTTTGAAGGGTTTGAACACAGATTGTAATCGTTAACATACATTTGATGTTCTAACACAGTTTTGAAGTCAAAATATAGCTTGTGAAAGATGTAAGGATCTAAGAGTGATGATTTTGGTCTTATCTCAAGTTGAATTTTGAGATTTCAAAATCAGAATATATAATTAAATTTTGAATGAGTATGGTTGTTTTGATTTCTATAAAAGAATGTATATTGTTGTGAAAGTAGGGAGTATAATGGATGATTTGCTGAATCAGATTCGAAGAATGTAACATATTAATTGTGAATTTATATATCTCTCGGGTATTACCTACCCGTTAAAAAAAAATTTCACAATTAATATTTTGTACAAAAGAATTTTATTACAGTCTTTATGAAAATATATATATGTATATTTTCTTCAGATGTAATATAGATTTAATGAGTTAATGTTAAATTAAACTCATTTGATTTACGGTTGAAACTAGAATTGAATAATCCCTAAAGGCTTTAAAAAGTACATAACTTTTACACAGTATTTCTTTAATGACATTGAAATTATGAATCAATACTTCGTTATTTGTTGATGTATGATGTTCGGTTCGTGGAATTCTTGTGAATTTCGCAAAGTACGAATGATGTTATCTGAAAAGTTTCGAGTACATCGATGATGAAAGTGTACAATCAAATATATACTTGATTTATTATGAATTGAAATTTGTTGAATTGCGACAGAGATTGTAGTTAACGCTGGTTAAGTTGCGGCCGAAGGACGTACATTATTGCATATTTGTAATATGAATTAACCGAGTAGTTAAGATTCACACACAATAGCTTAGCACGGAAAGATTTATTTCAATATATATATATATATATATATATATATATATATATATATATATATATATATATATATATATATATATATATATATAATATACATATAATTTCTTCAGAGGGAATGAGTTAATTCTTCATAACTCGTTGATACAATATACACGTTATTGATTCGTAATAATGTCCACAGTGATTCTTGAATTGACGGAGTTTGTGATGTTATCGGTGTTGTTGATTCGGATGTTGACTGTACTGACGATGCTGGTAACGCTAACGGTACTGTTGATGCTGTTGGTAAAGCAAGTTTAGCTTGTTAATCACACACCATTTTTGTTAGGGTTTCTACTCTTCCTTCTATCATTTTGATTCGTTTAACTGATTTATAGTTAGGGTTAGATTAGATAATCTCTAAGACTTTAGAGATTACAAAATCGCTGCGGAATGTTTCTCCAATGAAGTTATGAATTAATACTTCGTCAGTTATTGTTGTTGGTACTCCTTGGTATCTTTGGTGCGTATGACGTTGATGCTCATGGGACAGATTGTGAAGTTGAGGTTTACGACGCAGTTGTGGTTGGAGGTGGTAATGGTACTGTTGGCGTTGATGATGGTGGTACTGGTTATGCTGCTGGTGCTGCTGCTGGTGTTTGTAATCTTTGCACCATATTCTCCAAAGCCACTACCCGAGCTCGAAGCACGTTGACTTCTTCTATTATACCTGGGTGATTGTCGGTTCGGACGAGCGGATAAATATAATCTAGAATTTGATGTAGTATATAATCGTGACGAGATACTCTGGAAATGAGAGAGAAAATGGTGTTTCGGATTGGTTCGCCGGTAAGTGCTTCAGGTTCTTCGTTAAGAGGGCAATGGGGTGGATGGAAGGGATCACCTTCTTCTTGTCTCCAATGATTGAGGAGGCTACGAATCCATCCCCAATTCATCCAGAATAGATGATGGCTGATTGGTTGATCCATTCCGGTCACACTGCTTTCAGAGCTGGAGTGAGATTCCATTTCAGAATCCGAGGAACTTGAATTAATGATGAATTCCATTTCGTACGATTGAATAAGGATTTTTTTCGATATGAAATGATTTTCGGTTATCGGATGGTATTCTAATTACATAGAATATCCATAGATATAGAAGAAAAGATTTCGTAGATTACGGAGGAATTTACGGGATATGTCAGGTAAAGTTTAAAGTAACAGATACGATAAGATATGATTTAGCAGATACGCTAAGATATGAATTTTGTCTATACACTACTCATGCAATTAATGTAGCAAGACGTGTCTAAACTAGTAATGATAAGCAGGTAATTTCCTAAGAATGATAAGCAGATGATTTCCGACTAAAAATGATAAGCAAAACTTTTGACATGCAGACACGGTCGAAGTCCAGACTCACTAATGCATCCTAACGACTTATCAGTTAGACACACTAATGCAGACATGGTTCGCTAAGACCACCGCTCTGATGCCAACTGAAAGGACCCGTTCATATACATTATAAACAATTTACAATAGTTGATTACATTGCGAGGTATTTGACCTCTATATGATACATTTTACAAACATTGCATTCGTTTTTTAAAGACAAACTTTCTTTACATTGAAAATTGACAGGCATGCATACCATTTCATAATATCCACTATCCAACTATAAATTGATTTAATAATAATCTTTGATGAACTCAATGACTCGAATGCAACGTTCTTCGAAATATGCTATGAAAGACTCCAAGTAATATCTTTAAAATGAGCAAATGCACAGCGGAAGATTTCTTTAACACCTGAGAAGAAACATGCTTTAAAGTGTCAACCAAAAGGTTGGTGAGTTCATTAGTTTATCATAATCATTTATTTTCATCATTTTAATAGACCACAAGAATTTCATTCCCAGTTCTCATAAATATACGTCCCATGCATAGAGACAAAAATAATCATTCATATGGTGAACACCTGGTAACCGACATTAACTAGATACATATAAGAATATCCCCTATCATTCCGGGATCCTCCTTCGGACATGATATAAATTTCGAAGTACTAAAGCATCCGGTACTTTGGATGGGGTTTGTTAGACCCGATAGATCTATCTTTAGGATTCGCGTCAATTAGGGTGTCTGTTCCCTAATTCTTAGATTACCAGACTTTAATAAAAAGGGGCATATTCGATTTTGATAATTCAACCATAGAATGTAGTTTCAATTACTTGTGTCTATTTCGTCAAACATTTATAAAAGCGCATGTATTCTCAGTCCCAAAAATATAAAGGGTAAAAAGGTAAATGAAACTCACCATACTGTATTTCGTAGTAAAAATACATATAACGTCATTGAACAAGTGCAAGGTTGGCCTCAGATTCACGAACGTATCAATATTGAGATTCAATATTGCAGGAAAGGTACGTAGACGCAACGGAAATGATAAACACTATATTGACCTCACGAGCATACCCATGAACCATACTCAATCACCTCCATAGCTATAACCCATAATTTCCTTAATCCTATCCTACTCGAAAAACAATTTCGAAATCACTCGGACAGCACTCCGTCGTAATATTTTATGTATACTAATAATATCTTGAAATAATACGGAGTAAATATATATGTACATCGATTGAGAGAGTTTAGAGAAAAATATTTTCAAGTTTCTATGAAATAATGAAACCTATTGAATTCTATTTATAATAGATTTTTAAATTATTAAAGTGAATTATTAAAGTGAATTATTAAAGTATGAATTATTAAAGTGAATTATTAAAGTATGAATTATTAAAGTGAATTATTAAAGTTAAAGTAAAGTAAAAATAAAGTAAAGGTAAAGTTTAAGTATAGTAAAAGTATAAAATTATGTACGTATAATACGCGTATAAATATATATAATATTAATTTAAATTATTATATATATTTAATAAAATAAAATATAAATATCGTTATCTTTATCATACTAGTTAAGTAATGAGTTGTAAAAAGTGATTCTAGATATTTATAAAAGTTATATACGTTTTAATAATAAAGTTCTTTTTAAATTGAAAACGTTTTTGTACGTTTGAAACTAAATAGATCAATCGAGTCTTTATGAGATTCAATCTTCCACTATCCTTTGTCTACTTCTCAATGATTGACAATTTATTCTTATTTATAAATCACTTTACCATTTTTCGAATATTGTTAAAATGGAAAGATTTCTCAAATCAACGTGGACCTTTCAACAGAGACTTGTAATCATAATTCAATATATCTGATAATTCAATCATTTGATCTTATCTTCTAATTCCATTGATAAACATTTTGAAACAGATACAATCATATAAAGTATTTAATCATATATTTTGTTTACGTTTCAAGTTATAATATATATAGACATATACATATATAATCATATTCGTTTAATGGTTCGTGAATCGTTGGAACTTGGTCGAGGTTGAATGAATGTATGAACATAGTTTAAAATTCTTGCAATTTAACTTAACAAATATTGCTTATCGTGTCGGAAACATATAAAGATTAAAGTTTAAATTTGGTTGGAAATTTCCGGGTTGTCACATCTTAATATTCTGTATGATTAACTTGTTCCATTTAACTATTTTGAAGGAAATGGCACCGGCTACTCGACACACCGTGAATATGAATGAAAAGGAATTCCGTACTTTTCTAGCTTCAAACATAGCCGCAGTACAGGCTGCGCTACATACCAACAATAACCTTGGATCTAGCAGTACAGAAAATCGTGTAGGATGCACCTACAAAGAATTCACTGCCTGCAAACCTTTGGAATTTGATGGAACCGAAGGACCGATCGGATTGAAACGGTGGACTGAGAAGGTCGAATCGGTGTTTGCCATAAGTAAGTGTACTGAAGAGGACAAAGTGAAGTACGCTACGCATACCTTTACAGGTTCTGCGTTAACATGGTGGAATACCTATCTAGAGCAAGTGGGACAAGACGATGCGTACGCACTACCGTGGTCAGCATTCAAGCACTTGATGAACGAGAAATACTGTCCCAGAACCGAGGTCAATAAGCTCAAGATAGAACTTAGAGGGTTACGAACCCAAGGATTTGATATTACCATGTACGAAAGACGATTCACAGAATTGTGCCTATTGTGTCCGGCAGCATTCGAAGATGAGGAAGAGAAGATCGACGCGTTTGTGAAAGGATTACCGGAAAGAATCCAAGAAGATATAAGTTCACACGAGCCCGCCTCCATATAACAGGCATGTAGAATGGCTCACAAACTAGTGAACCAGATTGAAGAAAGAATTAAAGAACAGACTGCTGAAGAGGCCAATGTGAAGCAAGTCAAAAGAAAGTGGGAGGAAAACGGTGATAAGAATCACCAATACAACAACAACAGCAATTACAACAATAATCGCAACAATTATCCCAACAATCGCAACATCAATCGCAACTACAACAAACGGCCCAACAACAACAACAACAACAACAACAACATCAACAATAACAACCATCCCAACAACAATAATAACCGCAACAACAACAACAATCAGAAGCAGCTATGCCAAAGGTGTGAAAAGTATCACTCGGGGTTCTGCACCAAATTTTGCAACAAGTGTAAAAGAAATGGTCATAGCGCGGCGAAGTGTGAGGTCTACGGACCAGGGGTTAATAGAACGAAAGGAACAAATGGTGTCAGAATGAGTAATGGCGGAGCAAGTAGTGTCGGAGCAAGTTATGCCAATGTAGTTTGTTATAAATGTGGAAAACCGGGCCACATTATTAGAAATTGCCCAAACCAGGAGAACACGAATGGACAAGGCAACGGAAGAGTTTTCAATATTAATGCGGCAGAGGCACAGGAAGACCCGGAGCTTGTTACGGGTACGTTTCTTATTGACAAAAAATCTGCTTACGTTTTATTTGATTCGGGTGCGGATAGAAGCTATATGAGTAGAGATTTTTGTGCTAAATTAAGTTGTCCATTGATGCCTTTGGATAGTAAATTTTTACTCGAATTAGCAAATGGTAAATTAATTTCAGCAGATAATATATGTCGGAATCGAGAAATTAAACTGGTTAGCGAAACATTTAAGATTGATTTGATACCAGTAGAGTTAGGGAGTTTTGATGTGATAATCGGTATGGACTGGTTGAAAGAAGTGAAAGCAGAGATCGTTTGTTACAAAAATGCAATTCGCATTATACGAGAAAAAGGAAAACCCTTAATGGTGTACGGAGAAAAGGGCAACACGAAGCTACATCTTATTAGTAATTTGAAGGCACAAAAACTAATAAGAAAAGGTTGCTATGCTGTTCTAGCACTGATAATGCTAAAAACGAACATATATTTCATAGCATTATTCCTCAAGAAAGACAAGCTTTTAGTTGCAATTGTTCTATTTACAAGTGATATTCGTTTAAATAATAAAAGGTGAAGACAAAAGACAGATTCGACGAATTGAAGACGCAAACGACCAAAAAGCTCAAAAGTACAAAAGACAATCAAAAAGGTTCCAATTATTGATAAGAAACGTCTCGAAATTACAAGAGTACAAGATTCAAAACGCAAAATACAAGATATTAAATTGTACGCAAGGACGTTCGAAAATCCGGAACCGGGACCAGAGTCAACTCTCAACGCTCGACGCAACGGACTAAAAATTACAAGTTAACTATGTATATAAATATAATATAATATATAATTAATTATATTAATTATATATATATATATATATTATATTTATAAATAAAAACCGTCGGCAGAGAAAGACTCCAAAGTTGTGAGCTGTAATTTCAATCTCCGCGACTCGCGGAGTTTGAAGGCAAAAATGCCGCGAGTCGCGGAGCCCCAAAAGTCGAAAATCCCTATAAAAGAAACCGAATTCTGATCGCAAATCAATCATCTTTTTCTTCTTCTCTTATAATACTACGTAAAAATTTATATTTATATTTTAATTTTAATTTTAATTTTAATTATAATTCTAATAATAAGGGTATGTTAGCGAATGTTGTAAGGGTGTAAGTCGAAATTCTGTCCGTGTAACGCTACGCTATTTTTAATCATTGTAAGTTATGTTCAACCTTTTTATATTAATGTCTCGTAGCTAAGTTATTATTATGCTTATTTAAAACGAAGTAATCATGATGTTGGGCTAATTACTAAAATTGGGTAATTGGGCTTTGTACCATAATTGGGGTTTGGACAAAAGAACGACACTTGTGGAAATTAGACTATGGGCTATTAATGGGTTTTATATTAACTAAACAATACCTTGTTAATTTAATATACAAACTTATAATTCGACGTATTTATATATAACCACATACGCTTGACTGGGTACGGTGGGCGGGTTATCTATAAATACCAATAATTATTCATTTTACCGGATACAGAACTGGATTAATAGTTAATAGACTTGTTGAAACAGGGGTGAATTACATTCAAGGGTAATTGGTGTAATTGTTAACAAAGTAGTAAAACCTTGATTTACACGCAGTCGATAACCTGGTGTATTCATTAAACAAAGTATTAAAACCTTGTTACAATTCGAATCCCCAATTAGTTGGAATATTTGACTTCGGGAATAAGAATAATTTGACGAAGGCTTTCGCTCTTTATATTTATGACTGATGGACTATTATGGATAAATCCGTATGGACATATTAAATAATCCAGGACAAAGGACAATTAACCCATGGGCATAAAACTAAAATCAACACGTAAAACATCATGATTACGAAAGTTTAAATAAGCATAATTCTTTTATTTCATATTTAATTTCCTTTATTTTATATTTAATTGCACTTCTAATTATCGCACTTTTATTTATTGTTATTTAATTGTACTTTTAATTATCGTCCTTTTTAATTATCGCAAGTTTATTTTATCGCACTTTTATTATTCGCAATTTCATTATCGTTATTTACTTTACGCTTAAAATTAAGTCTTGTATTTATTTATTATTTTACATTTGGTTTTAACTGCGACCAAAGTTTTAAAATCGACAGACCGGTCATTAAACGGTAAAAACCCCCCTTTATAATAATAATATTACTTATATATATATATATTTGTATTTTTATAAAAGTAAACTAATATAGCGTTGAGCTTTGTTTAAAAAAAGATTCCCTGTGGAACGAACCGGACTTACTAAAAACTACACTACTGTACGATTAGGTACACTGCCTATAAGTGTTGTAGCAAGGTTTAAGTATATCCATTATCTAAATAAATAAATATCTTGTGTAAAATTGTATCGTATTTAATAGTATTTCCTGCTAAAATTTAATAACTATTTTATATACCACTCCGCTACCACATCAAGTATTTTTGGCGCCGCTGCCGGGGATTCTCTTAAAAGCCGGAAGCGCAACGCTACAAAAAAAAAGAGATTTTTAGTTTACTTCTATTAAAAGTCGCTTTTATAAAAATACGTTTTAAATATTCGAAAATATAAAAAGAAAAATAAAAATATAAGTATTTTTAAGATTTTGTTAAATATTTAAGTTTTATAAAGTTTCTTTATTTTTATTTTATAAAAACATAAGTTTTATTTAAGTATTTTGTTTTTATTTAAAAACATAAAAAATATATATATAAATCTAGTTTTAAGCATTTTATTTATTAAAATTATAAAGTAGTTCTATTTTATTTAAGTTTTTAAAATATAAGTTTTTATACACATATTTTTTTTTTAACAGAAAAATTAAAACCAAAAAAAAAAAAAAATAAATAAAGAAAAACGCGTCGAATATTTAAACCTGTCAGCTGAATTCTGGAACCCCGCGACTCGCGGGGTTTAATGCCTCGATTACCGCAACTCGCGGAGTAACTCTGACACGCGACAGAACCCTAATTCAGTATTAATTACGAATTATTATTATAATTATTATTATAAAACCCTAATTAGGTTTTAATTAAATATTTATTTTAGTTTTTATTATTATTTTGTATATTTTGTTTAAATTAGTTTAATTAATTTATAAAATTAGTAGTTTTAATAAATAAATAATATAAAAATAATATTTTTATAAAAATTGTAATTTTTACAACTTTTTGTATATTTTTATATTTTGTCCCTTTTAATCGTTTTAACGTAATATTTGTATTTTTCGCTCATATTTAGTTTTAAACTTAGTTTTTTTTTTTTTACCATAGTTATTTTTACTTCTAGATTTTTAGGCTTTGCCGTAGAATTCCTTAAGTGCTTTTTCTTTAGACTAAGATTTAAGTGCTTTAGAATTTTGCGACGCCTTTTTAAGTTTTAGTTTCTTTTTAAGTTAATTCCATTTGGGATTTAGTTTTTCTTGTAAGCTTTAATATTTTTAGACGACTTTTACCTATGTATCAATTATCATTCCAATTAGTAATCTCAATTTGCGATTATAATTTTAAGTTAGTTGTAGTAATAAGGTTAGGTTAGTCAAGTACTTTTAAGTTTTATAAGTTTCTTTAATTTTTCCGTCACCTTTTATTTTTCAACCATTTTTTCTTTTCCGACGAACTCTTTTTCTTTCTTATTTCTCGCTATTCTAGTTTTAGGACATAGATTTTTATTCTACTTCTTATCTAAATTTCTTAAAATTACGAAAATTTATTTTAAGTGGTTAAATTAATAGACATCAAAATTTTCTGGTTCGTAGCAATAGTTGGATTTGTACGTGGACCGGGTTATTGGAGCCAAACAGTCCTCAATTATATTGAGACCAAACGAATCCTGCCCCTCTGCTGCATCTTTTGGCTATTCAAAACGTGGGCAAAATCAGAAAAGTCTATTAATTGGATAACTTATTATAATTTTTCTTTCCTTTTAAAAACTAATAGGATATTCAGTGAATGCACCGAGCAAGACGTTCACCACCTTTTGTACGTTCACCACCTGTAACTAGATCAAGACATTTAGCAAATATAACCGCCGTTGATTTTTCTTTAGAATCGTCATCCAGTCGACCAAGTACTTCAGTTCAAATTTCCGATAATCCATTTTTTGAACCCGACCTCACAATTGAGAATCCGGAGAATATTCAGGAACGGTTCGTAGATCCTGAACCATTAAACTTTCCTCCGAAGCCACCAATCATTCAAACAGAGATTGTTGAGGAACGAACCGTTAAATCAGAATCATCTAGTGATACCGATTCAACAAATTCAATTATGGAGAATCTGGAACCTTTAAGTATGGAGGACCGAATGAGAGCTAAACGCACTGGCCAAGGTCACGCAATTACTCATCCATACATTAATGCGCCAGATTATGAAATCAAAGGACAAATTCTACACATGGTGACTAATCAATGCCAATTTAGTGGTGCGCCGAAGGAAGATCCAAATGAACATCTACGTACCTTTAATAGGATCTGCACACTATTTAAAATCCGAGAAGTGGAGGATGAACAGATATATCTTATGTTATTTCCCTGGACTTTAAAGGGAGAAGCCAAAGATTGGTTGGAATCGTTACCTGAAGGGGCGATTGATACATGGGATGTTTTAGTTGACAAATTTCTTAAACAATTCTTTCCTGCATCTAAAGCCGTAAGACTTCAAGCAGAAATTGTTACGTTCACACAGAAACCGAATGAAACTCTATATGAGGCATGGACAAGATATGGAAAGTTATTAAGAGGATGTCCGCAACATGGTTTAGACACCTGTCAAATAGTACAAATATTCTACCAAGGATGCGACATCACTACAAGGAAAGACATAGATATAGCAGCTGGTGGTTCTATTATGAAGAAAACCGAAACTGATGCTTACAAAATTATTAATAACACTGCTTCCCACTCACATGAGTGGCACCAAGAAAAAGACATCGTTAGATCATCTAAAGTAGCTAGAGCCGATTCTAGCCATGACTTAGATTCCATTTCCGCAAAGATAGATGCTGTGGAGAGACGAATGGAAAAGATGACTAAAGATATTCACTCAATACGAATTAGTTGTGAGCAGTGTGGAGGACCACATTTGACAAAAGATTGTCTCAGTATTGAATTAACAATGGAACAAAGAGAGAATATTTTATACATAAACCAAAGGCCTGGAAATAATTATCAGAATAATTATCAACCGCCAAGACCGATTTACAATCAAAACCAGAATTATAACCGAAATATTCCATACAACAACCAACAAGGTCCTAGCAATCAACAAGTATCCAATAATACTTACAATCAGCAAAGACCTAATTTTCAAAACAAACCACCACAACAAACCGATGATAAAAAGCCGAATTTAGAAGATATGATGACGAAGCTAGTTGAAACTCAAACGCAGTTTTTCACATCTCAGAAACAAACCAATAAACAAAATGCTCAAGCATTTAGAAATCAACAAGCTTCTATTCAAAATCTAGAACAAGAAGTGAGTAACCTAGCAAGGTTAATAGGTGAAAGAAAACCGGGAAGTCTACCTAGTGATACAAATTCTAACCCCCGGAATGAAACAGCTAAAGCCATTACCACAAGAAGTGGTACAACACTTAAACCACCGGAAATACCTGTAACTTCTGATGAAACTATTCCTACTCCACAAGAACCACAACCTGATCAAGATAAGGAAAAAGAACCGGTAGTTGAAAAGGTTAATGAAGATAACACAGTTAAGGCTAAACCTTATGTTAAACCATACCAACCACCACTTCCTTACCCGAGTAAAATGAAGAAAGAGAAACTTGAAGCCGAGCAATCCAAATTCTTGGATATGTTTAAACAGATAAATGTAAATCTTCCTTTCATTGATGTGATTTCAGGAATGCCTAGATATGCTAAATTCTTGAAAGATCTAATCTCAAATAGAAAGAAAATGGAAGAGCTCTCGGTTGTTACTATGAATGCTAATTGTTCAGCAGTGCTGTTGAATAAGATACCAGAAAAACTATCTGATCCAGGAAGTTTCACAATTCCATGTTTTCTGGGTAGTCTTAGTTCAATAGAAGCATTGGCAGACTTAGGTGCTAGTATAAATCTAATGCCGTATTCAATATACGCTAAACTAGACCTTGGAGAATTGAAACCAACCAGAATAAGCATACAACTAGCCGATAGATCAATAAAATATCCTAGAGGGATAATGGAGAACATGCTAGTTAAAGTTGGTACTTTAGTATTTCCAGTAGATTTTGTTGTTCTGGACATGGAAGAAGATTCTCAAGTTCCTCTCATATTAGGAAGACCATTCTTAAACACGGCTAAAGCAATGATAGACGTGTTCGGTAAGAAACTAACCCTAAGTATAGAGGATGAGAGTGTTACCTTTTCAGTTGATAGAGCAATGCAACAACCACAATCTGCAGATGATACATGTTATTATATTCAAACTATAGATGCACATGCAGAATTATTAGAAGAATTTCCAGAATTACAAGGAACAGGAGAATGTTCTTTAGGAGAAGGTAATGAACCAATTGATGAAGCTGAAATGTTAGCTACACTAATAGCTAATGGATATGAACCAACAACAGAATAAATTCAAATGCTAAAAGAAGAAGACAGATATCGATACAAATCATCGATAGAAGAACCTCCGAAATTAGAGTTAAAGCCACTTCCAAACCATTTGGAATACGCTTATTTACATGGTGAATCTGAATTACCTGTAATAATATCGTCTTCTCTTACTGAAAATGAGAAATCACAACTCATTTCTGTGTTGAAAGCTCATAAACCAGCCATTGCATGGAAGATTCATGATATTAAAGGAATAAGTCCTTCGTATTGCACACATAAAATCCTTATGGAAGAAGGTCATAAAACGTATGTGCAACGCCAACGAAGACTAAATCCTAATATGCAAGATGTAGTTAAGAAAGAGATTATTAAACTGCTAGATGCAGGTCTAATTTATCCAATCTCTGATAGTCCATGGGTAAGCCCAGTTCAATGCGTGCCTAAGAAGGGTGGCATGACTGTCATTACAAATGAAAAAAATGAGCTTATTCCTACTAGGACTGTAACAGGATGGCGTGTGTGTATTGATTATAGAAAATTAAATGACGCCACCAGAAAAGATCACTTTCCCTTACCTTTCATAGATCAAATGTTGGAAAGATTAGCCAGAAATAGTTACTATTGTTTTCTAGATGGATTTTACGGATATTTTCAAATTCCAATAGCACCCGAAGATCAAGAGAAAACCACATTCACGTGCCCTTATGGTACTTTTGCTTACAAACGCATGCCATTTGGACTTTGTAACGCCCCTGCAACCTTTCAAAGGTGTATGATGGCGATTTTTCACGACATGATAGAAGAATGCATGGAAGTATTCATGGATGACTTTTCAGTCTTCGGTGATACATTTAAATCATGTCTAGTTAATCTTGAACGAATGCTAATTAGATGCGAACAATCAAATCTAGTACTTAATTGGGAGAAATGCCATTTCATGGTTAAAGAAGGCATCGTTCTTGGACATAAAATTTCAAAAGAAGGAATTGAAGTGGATAGAGCTAAAGTAGATGTAATTGCTAAACTTCCACATCCCACCAATGTTAGAGGAGTTAGGAGTTTTCTAGGGCATGCCGGTTTTTACCGACGTTTCATAAAAGATTTTTCTAAAATTGCCACTCCTATGAATAAACTCCTAGAAAAAGATGCTCCATTCATCTTTTTTCAGATGAGTGTATCAAATCTTTTAATATTCTTAAAGAAAAACTCACTAATGCGCCGATCATGATAACACCAAATTGGAATCTACCATTTGAACTAATGTGCGATGCAAGTGATTTTGCAATGGGAGCCGTTTTAGGACAAAGGATTGAAAAACAATTTCAACCTATATATTATGCTAGTAAGACGTTACAAGGAGCACAAACGAACTATACAACTACTGAAAAAGAACTCCTTGCTATTGTCTTTGCTTTTGACAAATTTCGATCATATCTCGTTCTAGCAAAAACGGTGGTCTATACCGACCATTCTGCTCTTAGATACCTATTTTCAAAACAAGATGCTAAACCAAGATTAATCCGTTGGATCTTACTCTTACAAGAGTTTGATATTGAAATCCGAGATAAAAGAGGAGCAGAAAATCTCGCCGCTGATCATCTTTCTCGTCTTGAAAATCCTGAGTTAGAAGTTCTAAATGAATCGGCCATACAAGACAACTTTCCTGATGAATATCTATTAAAGATAGATTATAATGAAATCCCATGGTTTGCAGACTATGCAAACTACTTAGTTTGTGGATTCCTTGAGAAAGGATTATCGTACCAAAGACGAAAGAAATTCTTCAGTGATATAAAACAATATTTTTGGGAAGATCCACATCTGTTTAAAAGTTGTCCAGATGGAATAATACGCCGATGTATATTTGGAGATGAAGCTAGTAAAATTTTAAACTATTGTCACACAGGACCAACAGGAGGGCATTATGGGCCTCAACTAACAGCAAGAAAAGTTTATGAAGCTGGATTCTATTGGCCTACAATTTACAAAGACGCACACCTTCTTTGCAAATCCTGTGATGCTTGTCAAAGGGCCGGAAAAATAAATCAACGTGATGAAATGCCACAAAATGTCATCCAAGTATGTGAAGTATTTGACATTTGGGGTATTGACTTTATGGGTCTATTTCCAAAATCTCATAATAATCTATATATACTCGTAGCCATTGATTATGTATCTAAATGGGCGGAAGCACAAGCTCTCCCAACTAACGATGCACGAGTTGTAGTCAACTTTTTAAAACGTCTTTTTGCAAGGTTTGGAACACCGAAAGCTTTAATAAGTGATCGGGGTACTCATTTCTGTAATAATCAACTTGAGAAAGTTCTTAAAAGATATGGAGTAACTCATAAAATCTCCACCGCATATCATCCACAAACAAGTGGACAAGTTGAAAATACCAACCGAGCTTTAAAACGTATTCTAGAGAAAACCGTAGGATCAAATCCGAAGGAATGGTCCATTAAATTGGAGGATGCACTCTGGGCTTTTAGAACAGCCTACAAAACTCCAATTGGAACCACACCTTTTAGACTTGTTTATGGAAAAGCATGTCATCTTCCAGTAGAAATTGAACACAAAGCATTTTGGGCTTTGAAAACATGTAATCTTGATTTACATGAAGCTGGACGTCTACGATTAAGTCAACTAAACGAATTAGAAGAATTAAGACATGAAGCATACGAAAATTCGTTAATCTATAAAGAAAGAACGAAGAAATGGCATGATAAAAGAATCAGAAGTTCAAAAGAATTTAAAGAAGGAGACAGAGTTCTTCTTTTCAATTCACGATTCAAGCTATTTCCTGGAAAATTGAAATCAAGATGGTCTGGACCATTCATGGTCAAAAGAGTTTTCCCATACGGAACAATAGAATTAATAAATTCAAATGGGATTGAATTTAAAGTTAATGGTCACAGAGTTAAACATTACATACATCGTCCGATGGAAGTCGACAACGAAGTTAATCACAATTTCGACACCACAGCTAACTAAGTGTGGGGAGAATCAAGTCTTTAAAGGATAATATGTATTTCTGTTAGAGTTAGATTGTCTGTTTTCGTGTAGTTCTCAAAAATGGAACCCGAATGGTCTTTCCCTAGCAGACCCTAAAGAACTAGTCTTCTCCCCCCATTCTGATTTTTTTTTTTTTTTTTTAGGTTTTTACGAAATGAAGACTGCCTGTGAACTAAACCATGGTCTAATGCTACACGCTTTGATCACTAAAAGAAATAATGACATACTACCAAGTGAAATAGTATCAGTAATCAGAGAAAGAATGGACGGAGTTAGAAAAGAATCCAGATGCGAAGATAATAAGTTACAATTTGGTAAAGGAAAATCAAAATCCGCAGCGAAAAGAAGAGCACGACACCTAGAACGATGTCACAAATGCGAAAAATGGTCACATGGAGGTAAATGTTCAAATAATCAAACCTATTCAAATACCGAATTTGTTACTTTATGCAGAGATGGACCGTTCATATGTTTAGAAGAAAAGACACTGAATGCTCGAGGTTACGCCTATGTAGCCATGGAAAACCAATTAAACCGACTATCTTATGAATGGGATAGATCATATAACTAAGAAATCTATTTCACAGGTATGTCTGTATAGTTTTTATTTTATTTTATTTTTAACCTTTTGATAATAAACGCTAATTTGTTCGCTAAAAAGTATTAAATTGGTATTAAATAAAATTAGGTTTGGCGACCGAAATTATTGATATCATTCAAAAATTTATTACATCACTGCGAAATTTAACGTTTATTCTTAAGGTATAAATATCATTAATCAATCAACCCAAAATATTTCAAAAATTCGTCATGAGTTAAATTAGGTTTTGGAACCGAAATTACTTTACCGAAAAGAGGGGCGCATATTTTTGATAATATTTGATTGATTAAAGTGGGATAAAAAGCCAAAAAGATTTTTAATTTTATTTTTACCATGTTTTTAAAATTAATATAAATCTTAAATTAATATTGTAAACTTTGTAAAAACAATATTTTTAAAACTGTAAATATTTGAAAAATTAAATTAAATTTGGTGTGAATTTTTAATTTTTAAAAAAATATGAATTTTTAATTTTATGCATTTCAAATTTTAATTTTGGTATGAATTTATAAATTTTTAAATTAAGTTTGGTGTGAATTTTTAATTTTTAAAATATAAATTTTTAATTTTATGCATTTCAAATTTTAAGTTTGGTGTGAATTTTTAATATAAATTTTGAATTTTATATTTAAGTTGTGTGAATTTAAAAACAAAAATTTACTTTATCTCATTAAGTTAAAAATATGATTTTTAAAATTCGTCGTAAGTTGAAGACTAGGTCTTTGAACCGAAATTGCTTTACCCGAGAGAGGGACGAGAACTTTTATTATCATTATTTTTAATCTCATTGAATTAAAGTATGCCAAAAACATTAAAAAAACCCCAAAAATCTTAGCTTTTAAAACAATCGCTACACCGAAACCCATCTTCCCTCCCTGGTCTATAGAGATGCAGCCACCATATCCTACGTATAACCCTGCCGAAGCATTCTATAGCACCTATGGTTATGCCTGGAACCCCTATTGGTACCAGTATCATCCCTAGTATACTTATTTTTTTTTTTTTTGTAATTTGTAATTATTGATACGTTTAATACTTTTGTTAATATTGTAATCATTTTTATAATTGTCTAACTTTTATTCTTAGATTTTAATAATTTTTGAATGTGGGGTAATATACCAAACTTCAAAAAAAAATATGTATATATGTTATCAGTTTATCTTATGTACACAACAGGGTAAAACAACGCATTTTTAAAGACTGGCATTAAGTTCAGCAAAAGCAACTAATTTTGATCACAAGATGCAAAATATATGTGAAATAACAACAAGACGGAATGAACAAATGATGTGCACCATTTATCATTCAGCAAACAAACGCCAATATATTTGGAAACTTTGGTAAACTTTAATCATTTTCACACAAATCACCCTCAATAATTTAAATTGTTACTGATTTCTTGCAAATGAGGGCATTGCAAGATCTTAAGTGTGGGAAGGGGTTAAATTCTTTCGGATTTTAAAATTTTTATCTTATACACTTGGTTACCATTAAAAATACTAGTAAAGCAGTAGTTGTATTAGAATCTAGTGCTCTCTGATAAAAAAGAACAGCCCTAGTCTTATATACTAACTACCCAATTCTAGTAAAATTTTTCAAAATTTTCAATTAAATGAACTCAAAATCATGTTTATACATATTTATGAACGATAAAATTAGGTTTTAACACCGAAATTATTGTTACCTCGGAAAGGACATAAATTGAGAAACAAACCAAAATGTTAAAATTCATTTAAAATGGAATAGAGGACGATAAAAAGGAAAATAAAAACCAAGTGTGGGAAAATTTACCAAGTTATCTTAAACATATGTCACATATATCTGTAACAAATAACTGAAAATACTTTTGCTTTGGACTAAACTAAACTGTTTTGCCCGATGAAAGAAAAGAAAAGATGGATCTACACGATGAATCAATTCCATCATTAAAAGGAAGTAAAGTCTTCCGAAAAAGAAACGCACTTCTTGATTTAGGTCATGAAGTTGTCGTCCAGACCAGCTGTAGGTTGACGAAAAATCTAGAAAATTCATCACTAAAATCAGCAGGAAATCCACGGACCTCAGCATTAAACAGGGTCGCCAAGTGGTCAGATTTATCCTAACCATGAGAAGGATTTATCTTGTACAATGGGGGGGCACCATGCAAATTAGCTGGATAAGACTAATGAATCAGATGCCCAGAAAGGATAATCTCCTTAAAAAAATTAAAAATCAGCTTTTAAGCCTGATATTACTCAATCCTTGAGATTGACCTTAAAGATTGAGAATTACAAACTCATGGAATTCAATGATATCTAAACTCGAGCTTGAACGAGAAAATATTTTGATCAAAATTACAAACCGATTTGTTTTCTGAAAACCCTATTTTCAATGCGTTCATTACCATTGAACGTAAAATCCTAGGAATTCACCTGGAATTCATTAGGTCACCTGAACTAAATCGGGTGTCAACCGTAAGAACGGTGGTTGCATAGTGGTCAAAGACAGGACCTTGTGCCATACCGAAAAAATCATAAGGGTGAGCTTTACTATTGCTCCTACCAAGGATAGTAATTGCGTCCGACACGTTATAGACCATAATTAAAAGCATGTCAGAGGACATTGCCTTAACAGTTGCTTGTTCAACGCTTTCCTTTACAACCGGACGGTAGTTTACCGAAAGGTAATATACGGGACAAGTAAACTGGACGTGTTGCTTTCCAAATACAAGGTTAGCAAGTGGGTGACACAAAACCATAAGTTTTGAGCTAAAATTTTCAAATCTGAAACCCACCAAACCCACAAAAATATTTTGCAAATACTGGTAAAGGGTTATCCCGGAAAACTTATCTAGGGTAAAAACTAGATTTAATTTTCAAAAGATCAAATGTTTTCATAAAGATCCAATTTCCTTAATGGATCTAAATTTTTATAGTCATGTGGGACTGTAAACCATATCGTTACTACCATTGTTTATACCGCCGTATAGAAATCACTGATGTACAAAGTTTGAAGAATAAAGAAGTGATTCTAGTATTTCAAGACGATATTGCTTGAGGACAAGCAACGCTCAAGTGTGGGAATATTTGATAATGCTAAAAACGAACATATATTTCAAAGCATTATTTCTCAAGAAAGACAAGCTTTTAGTTGCAATTGTTCTATTTACAAGTGATATTCGTTTAAATAATAAAAGGTGAAGACAAAAGACAGATTCGACGAATTGAAGACGCAAACGACCAAAAAGCTTAAAAGTACAAAAGACAATCAAAAAGGTTCCAATTATTGATAAGAAACGTCTCGAAATTACAAGAGTACAAGATTCAAAACGCAAAATACAAGATATTAAATTGTACGCAAGGACGTTCGAAAATCCGGAACCGGGACCAGAGTCAACTCTCAACGCTCGACGCAACGGACTAAAAATTACAAGTTAACTATGTATATAAATATAATATAATATATAATTAATTATATTAATTATATATATATATATATATATATATATATATATATATATATATATATATATATATATATATATATATATATATATATATATATATATATATATATTATATTTATAAATAAAAACCGTCGGCAGAGAAAGACTCCAAAGTTGTGAGCTGTAATTTCAATCTCCGCGACTCGCGGAGTTTGAAGGCAAAAATGCCGCGAGTCGCGGAGCCCCAAAAGTCGAAAATCCCTATAAAAGAAACCGAATTCTGATCGCAAATCAATCATCTTTTTCTTCTTCTCTTATAATACTACGTAAAAATTTATATTTATATTTTAATTTTAATTTTAATTTTAATTATAATTCTAATAATAAGGGTATGTTAGCGAATGTTGTAAGGGTGTAAGTCGAAATTCTGTCCGTGTAACGCTACGCTATTTTTAATCATTGTAAGTTATGTTCAACCTTTTTATATTAATGTCTCGTAGCTAAGTTATTATTATGCTTATTTAAAACGAAGTAATCATGATGTTGGGCTAATTACTAAAATTGGGTAATTGGGCTTTGTACCATAATTGGGGTTTGGACAAAAGAACGACACTTGTGGAAATTAGACTATGGGCTATTAATGGGTTTTATATTAACTAAACAATACCTTGTTAATTTAATATACAAACTTATAATTCGACGTATTTATATATAACCACATACGCTTGACTGGGTACGGTGGGCGGGTTATCTATAAATACCAATAATTATTCATTTTACCGGATACGAAACTGGATTAATAGTTAATAGACTTGTTGAAACAGGGGTGAATTACATTCAAGGGTAATTGGTGTAATTGTTAACAAAGTAGTAAAACCTTGATTTACACGCAGTCGATAACCTGGTGTATTCATTAAACAAAGTATTAAAACCTTGTTACAATTCGAATCCCCAATTAGTTGGAATATTTGACTTCGGGAATAAGAATAATTTGACGAAGGCTTTCGCTCTTTATATTTATGACTGATGGACTATTATGGACAAATCCGTATGGACATATTAAATAATCCAGGACAAAGGACAATTAACCCATGGGCATAAAACTAAAATCAACACGTCAAACATCATGATTACGGAAGTTTAAATAAGCATAATTCTTTTATTTCATATTTAATTTCCTTTATTTTATATTTAATTGCACTTCTAATTATCGCACTTTTATTTATTGTTATTTAATTGCACTTTTAATTATCGTCCTTTTTAATTATCGCAAGTTTATTTTATCGCACTTTTATTATTCGCAATTTCATTATCGTTATTTACTTTACGCTTAAAATTAAGTCTTGTATTTATTTATTATTTTACATTTGGTTTTAACTGCGACTAAAGTTTTAAAATCGACAGACCGGTCATTAAACGGTAAAAACCCCCCTTTATAACAATAATATTACTTATATATATATTTGTATTTTTATAAAAGTAAACTAATATAGCGTTGAGCTTTGTTTAAAAAAAGATTCCCTGTGGAACGAACCGGACTTACTAAAAACTACACTACTGTACGATTAGGTACACTGCCTATAAGTGTTGTAGCAAGGTTTAAGTATATCCATTCTCTAAATAAATAAATATCTTGTGTAAAATTGTATCGTATTTAATAGTATTTCCTGCTAAAATTTAATAACTATTTTATATACCACTCCGCTACCACATCAAGCACACATCGAGAAAGTACAAACTGAAGAAAAGAGCATCAATGATGTTCCCATTGCAAAACACCTATTGGAACCACTCCTTTCCGAATGGTATACGGAAAAGCATGCCATCTCCCGTTGGAGATTGAGCACAAAGCGCATTGGGCGCTAAGGGCATGTAATTTGGATTACCAAGAGGCGGGTCGGTTACGTTTGACCCAGTTGAATGAATTAGACGAGTTGAGGCTTGAAGCCTATGACAACTCTCTAATTTATAAGGAAAAGACCAAAAAATGGCACGACAAGAGATTGAAAAATCCAAAAGAATTCATGGAAGGAGATCGTGTCCTTGTTTACAATGCCCGTTTCAAGTTATCACCAGGAAAGCTTAAGTTCCGATGGTCGGGACCATTTGTTATTAGAAAAGTGTACCCTTATAGTACAATTGAAGTGGTGAACTGGAAGTGCGACATTTTTAAAGTGAATGGCCACCGGGTCAAACACTATGTTGATGGTCCCTTGGAAATCGAAGACGAGGTTAGCCTCAACTTCGAGAACAGAGCCTAAATCAAAATGGGGATGAGTTGGGTGAACGACTTGTTAAAGAAAGTTCACGCGTGTAAATAGTGTGAATCAAGTGTTTTATGATTGGTTTGAATGTTTTTAATGTACAAAATGATCTATGATGATGATATGAGCTTTTGTGTGTTGAAAATGGGAATTTTTATGAGTTTTATGAAGATTTTGAGCCTCCAAACCATTGGGACGCCATCCAAATAACCTTGGACACCGTCCAATTTCAAAGGATTTTCGAAAAAAAGGTCAGTAGGTTTTAGTGTAACTGGACGCCGTCCAGATTTTCTGGACGCCGTCCAGCTTTTCTTTACTGGACGCCGTCCAGATTTCTGGACGTCGTCCAGCTCTTTAATACTGGACGCCGTCCAGAATGTTGGACGCCGTCCAGACACCTAACTCAGAAAAACGCGTTTTAAGGGTTATCCAACCCATTTTTCAACCACACACACTTTAAACTCAGTTTTTCTCTCCCAAAAACGAACCAACACCTAAAAACCCTAATTTCTTACTTCAAATTCATGCATTCTTCCTTCAAATTCAAGATTGAATCATGTTTTCTAGGGTATTGCTAATCTCTTTTCATACTTTTCTTTCTCAATTACTTGATTTGTATGTCTATATACATAATTTAGTGAAAGATAAGTGTGGGGTGTTTGATTTGTATGATTCTTGTTTAGATTAACATACCTTAGTTGTTTAATTACCCATTATGTCTTGATTTTGCAATAATTATATGTTTGATGGGTATGTTCATGATTCTAGGGTTTGTAGTGATTAAATCCGAAATTAGGGTAATTAATTCAAGATTATTGAGTTTGTTTGTGATGTTTATGAAGCTTGTGAAGTGTTTAATTATTGTTGATGATATAGATGTTAATTTGGCTGGGTCATAAATTGAATTTAAGTGAATTTCTAGCATGCTTTGAATTGTGATGTTTTTATGAAAGATGTATGCTAGTTTCTCACATGTTTTAGCCTATTGAAGTGGATTGATGGTATGGAATGCTATGATGTAGTGGCGTTATAATGGTCATTTTGAACTAAATTGTGATAACTAGTGCTATGATTGTAATGAATATCATTAGAATGCAAGTTTAAATGTCATAACCTATGAACGCAACATGCTTGAGTCCTAAGTTGATGCCTAATTGTGAATTTTGTGAACCACATTTTTGTGAGAGTGTATTTGCTAGTTTATGTTGACTTTGGTTGACTGTGATCAATTATTCTGAACATATGCTTTTACTTATATGAATCACAATGCTTATGAACTTTGAATGGCATGACTAATTCCCCTTGCTATTCGGTTATGTTTTTAGCTAACATTAACACAACGGTTTCTATGTTCTTTGTTTTGGTGTTATTATGTTTTGCAGGGACAATCTAGCAGGGGTGGACAACCGAAAAGGGGCAGAACATCAAGAAACGTTCCACCACCACCACCGGTTCAACAACATTCATCATCATCATCCGGCGAAGAAGAAGACGCTCAAAATAATCCAATAGTTTGGTTAGAACATCTTCGGGACAATGATGATTACGGGGAAACTTTTGCTCGAATTACCCGTCGACCAATTAATGCTACATGGTATTTGGACTGGGCTCCTTTGATTGAGGTAGGTATGCATGCCCATGTTACTCATTTGTTAGCTATACCATATAGTAACAGATTGACATACGCATGGGAACAAATTTTCAGTCTATACGATCAAGTGTTTCCCGTGCTATGTAAAGAATTTTACTCAACTTTCTGATTCAACAATGTTCGCGATCCACTCTCGGAAGCTTTCTTTAGATTCCGGCTAGGGGGTGATGAAAGAAGTTTGAGTAGTTTTGGGTTATGCAGAGTTTTGGGTATTTTTCACGAGCTTACTGACGCATAATTAAGGCAATATTTGGTAAGCTCAGAGTATCATGGGGGAGTAAGTTTTAATGAACAATCCTTTTGGAGAAGGATTAGAGGGCCAAATTCATCTACCCCGTTCAAATCAAGCAGACACAGGTATACTGAAATAGCAACCCCTGACGATAAGCTACTCTATCGACTTATCGCATGTACCTTTAATGCGAGAGTCGAAGGACATGAAAAGGTTAAATCTCTGGATCTATGGATAATGGATCAAATAAAAAGGGGTTGTCACACCGATATACCGGGGTTAATTGGGAACTATTTGCTGGGTATAGCTACGGATGCGCGAAGAGACAAACCGCTTCTAGGGGGCCACTACATTACGCGAATTGCCCGTCACTTTAATATTGATCTTAATCGCCTCATAGAATGTGACCATGCAATGAAACCCCTGAAAAAGGTTTCTTATGTTAACGCTGAGATTTTGATGTACGATGGAAATAGGCGTTTGGTACCTTTTGTGGCAGGTGGCGCGAGTGGTAGTGGCGCGAATGTACAACAGGAACAACAAGAGGAAGAGGAAGCAGAAATGGAAGCCCAGACAAATGTTCAAGGTCAAGGTCCTTGGTATCCGTGTCAATCTGGTTGGGATGATTTGGTCAATAATATGAACAACATGAGGGTGAGTCAGCAAGGAATGGAGCAACGCCAGATTGCTCAAGTACATAACCAGGGATGGAACAGTTATGGTATTGATTGGAATAACCATAACACCGAGTTATATTATTCCAACCCCGATCAGTACTATGGAACAACACGTCTGACACCCCAATACTACACTGATCCTAAAAACCCACCTCCGCCTTACCCAATTTATAATACTAACGTTGCGATGCAGGATGCCAGGAACCGATTTAAGCAGGAATACCCACGAGGACGCCAAAGCAGAGATGGCTCAGAAAACTACTTTTGGCCTTACGGTAACTGAAGGCCTGCGAGCCAATGATCATCTTGTTACATTTCCAAACAATCTATTTATTTGTTATGGTGTGTATTAAAACAATATTGGTTTGCATTTTTAAACTAATTGTGAGGTTTGATAATGGATGTGATTGTAAAAACACCGTTATTTTTATTATTATTTGTGTAGTTTGTTAATTTGTGCAGCGTGGTTGAACTTCAAAGACTGGCATTAAGTTCAGCAATATTTGATATTATGATGTATGTATGTTGATAATCGAGGAATGGACGATGCTCTTATGCTGGCAGTAAGTTCAGCGGCATTCGTCTACATGTTCCACGATTTACAGGTTAAAAATTTGAAAATTTCTACAATCACCCTATCACTTTGCCCTCTAAATTTAATCATTTTTCTGATTTCATGCAATGAGGGGCTTGCATGATCTTAAGTGTGGGTGGGAGATAAAAATTTATCGGGAATTCGTTTTACAAAAATTAAGGCGTTTATGATCAAAATTTTAAAATTTTCAGGTAGCCTTAGAAACGAAAATTGTCCAAAACCATTTTACATACATTGTGTTCTAAATCTAGAAAAGAAATGTTGAGTTATGTTTTAAATTATTAATAGTCTTTGAAGTTGTACTATCATTCAATTATTTGAATGAAAATCCTACTAGTTTAGTAAAGTTAACTTGTAGGTCACTTGTACCAAAACGAGTGTAAACCGTGAGAGAGCGGTGATTGCATAACGTGGTCGGAAACCGGACCTCGCGCCAGATTGAAAACTAAAACTGGACGATCCTTATTGTTTCTCCTAACAAGGACAATGTTGCGTCCAACCACTTTATTATTACCCATAGGATGTATCCATTCCATCCTCAAGGAAGTAAAGTCTTCCGAACGACACACTTGCTGATTTGTTTCAGAAGTTGTAGTCCAGACCAGTTGTAGGGTGATGAAAAATCTTGAAAAGTCATTGCTAAAATCGACTGGAACTCTACCAGGCCTCAACGTCAAACAGGGAAACTGGTAGTTAAAAGGCTTATCTCAATGAGGGAGATTTGCTAGCCAAATGGGAAGCGCACCATGATACACGAAATGTCAGTGAATTGATCAGATTCCCAGTGGATAACCTCCGGAAAGGTAAGATATCAGCTTAAGCCTGATGAACCTCAATCCTTATGGTTGAATTAACGGATTAGATGATTACCTCATGATTATCGATGATATCTGGACGTAATGTGTATCCTCCTAAGCGCATTATTTTCTTACCAACATATAACGATGTTAGGTATTGTGGGAGGGATTGGCTTGACCAATAGCGGGAAACCCGCACTCATTTTCCAAAAATTCAGAAAATCTGACAAAAAAAAAATCGAAAAACGTGCCTAGTGTAAAAACTAGCATTATATTTTCAAAAACATAAAACGTTTTTCATAAACTCCCAAAAATGTGTGCGTGTGTTCTCATTGTGTATATAGCGTGAGTGTGATTACAATAAATGTGTGTGTTATACTTAAAGCCTGTGTTTCATATAGCATGAGTTTGCGTTTCAAATAAACGTGTGTGTTTCATGTGTTTTGCATTACTGGTGTGATGTGTGTACTCTATATTGTGTAAGTGTTTTTGATAGTTTTCTACTTTGTAAGAATGAATTGCTTGAGGACAAGCAAGGTTTAAGTGTGAGGTGTTTTGATATTGCTCAATTACATCATATATATATCTCGCAATATCGTGTAAAATAATCTCGAATCAAGGATAGTTAAGGCGGTTTCTACAAGTAATACATAAAGGTATGAAAAGTGTATCGGAAAGTGGTTTATAAAGAGTTTTGGTGAATTATGACCATTCTATAAGTTGTGATTTCATCATAGTTGATCCCGATACAAGTTATGGTCAAATTAGCGCTCTAAAACGATAAAACAAGGCTTCAGGTATGTTGGACGCCGTCCAAAATGATTGGGACGCCGTCCAAATGAAGGGAGATTTGGAAAAAACGTTACAGAACAATTCAGCACAACTGGACGCCGTCCAGCCCTTCATAACTGGACGTCGTCCAGAAATCTGGACGCCGTCCAGGCCTTTACAACTGGACGCCGTCCAGAAATTTGGATGCCGTCCAGAAGTAGGTTTCAGCTACTTTTTGCTTTTGACCAACTTTCACCACTTTAAAAGTGTATTATTGAGAGAGATACGAGGAGTGACGATACATAGTGTAGTGACCCGAACTTTTCCATGTTTATATATATTAATTGAGATTGATATTTACATGATTAATTGTTTCCAACATGTTAAGCAATCAAACTTGTTAAGACTTGATTAATTGAAATATGTTTCATATAGACAATTGACCACCCAAGTTGACCGGCGATTCACGAACGTTAAAACTTGTAAAAATGACATGACGATATATATATGGATATACATATGGTTAACATGAAATTATGATAAGTAAGTATCTCCATAAGTATATTAACAATGAGTTATATACATATAAACAAGACTACTAACTTAAGGATTTCGAAACGAGACATATATGTAACGATTATCGTTGTAACGACATTTAAATGTATATATATCATATTAAGATATATTAATATATCATAATATCATGATAATATAATAATTTAACATCTCATTAGATATAATAAACAATGGGTTAACAACAATAATTGAGATCGTTAACTTAAAGGTTTCAAAACAACACTTACATGTAACGACTAACGATGACTTAACGACTCAGTTAAAATGTATATACATGTAGTGTATTTAGATGTATTAAAATACTTTTGGAAGACTTCAAGACATATATCAAAACACTCATACTTAACGAAAATGGTTACAGTTACTTTCCCATTCTTTTATTTCATCAAGAATTCTAGTCGTATTCTTACCCGTATTATACACAGCTTCAAAACGTACTTACTATGGGTATATACCAATAGGAACTAGCATGGGATTCCACTCTTGATTATTTCATGTATGACTAATCAATTTTAACTTCTACCATGAGCTAGTCAACTAACTAGAACTCCTTTTAACCCCACTCACCACTCACCAATTACCACTCATCATTCACTCCATTTCACTTCCAATTCTCTTTCTAATTCTCTCTCAACACACACACACTATTATGAACGTATTTTTCCAGTAGTTAATCATCATCTTCATCAAAAATCACTTCAAGAATCAAGCTATAATCATCATAGGAAGAACACTTCAAGAACACTTCAAAAATCCCTTTAAGTTTACTAATTTACTTCCAAGCTTTCTAATCCATTCCAAGTAATCATCTAAGATCAAGAAACCTTTGTTATATATAGTAGGTTATCTTTCTTATTCAAGGTAATATTCATATTCAAACTTTGATTCAATTTCTATAACTATAAACTATCTTAATTCGAGTAAAAATCTTACTTGAACTTGTTTTTGTGTCATGATCCTACTTCAAGAACTTTCAAGCCATCCAAGATCCTTTGAAGCTAGATCATTTCTTGTCACTTCCAGTAGGTTTATCTACTAAACTTGAGGTAGTAATGATGTTCATAACATCATTCAATTCATATATATATAACTATCTTATTCGAAGGTTTAAACTCGTAATCACTAGAACATAGTTTAGTTAATTCTAAACTTGTTCGCAAACAAAAGTTAATCCTTCTAACTTGACTTTTAAAATTAACTACACACATGTTCTATATCTATATGATATGCTAACTTAATGATTTAAAACCTGGAAACACGAAAAACACCGTAAAACCGGATTTACGCCGTCGTAGTAACACCGCGGGCTGTTTTGGGTTAGTTAATTAAAAACTATGATAAACTTTGATTTAAAAGTTGTTATTCTGAGAAAATGATTTTTATTATGAACATGAAACTATATCCAAAAATTATGGTTAAACTCAAAGTGGAAGTATGTTTTCTAAAATGGTCATCTAGACGTCGTTCTTTCGACTGAAATGACTACCTTTACAAAAACGACTTGTAACTTATTTTTCCGACTATAAACCTATACTTTTTCTGTTTAGATTCATAAAATAGAGTTCAATATGAAACCATAGCAATTTGATTCACTCAAAACGGATTTAAAATGAAGAAGTTATGGGTAAAACAAGATTGGATAATTTTTCTCATTTTAGCTACGTGAAAATTGGTAACAAATCTATTCCAACCATAACTTAATCAACTTGTATTGTATATTATGTAATCTTGAGATACCATAGACACGTATACAATGTTTCGACCTATCATGTCGACACATCTATATATATTTCGGAACAACCATAGACACTCTATATGTGAATGTTGGAGTTAGCTATACAGGGTTGAGGTTGATTCCAAAATATATATAGTTTGAGTTGTGATCAATACTGAGATACGTATACACTGGGTCGTGGATTGATTCAAGATAATATTTATCGATTTATTTCTGTACATCTAACTGTAGACAACTAGTTGTAGGTTACTAACGAGGACAGCTGACTTAATAAACTTAAAACATCAAAATATATTAAAAGTGTTGTAAATATATTTTAAACATACTTTGATATATATGTATATATTGTTATAGGTTCGTGAATCAACCAGTGGCCAAGTCTTACTTCCCGACGAAGTAAAAATATGTAAAAGTGAGTTATAGTCCCACTTTTAAAATCTAATATTTTTGGGATGAGAATACATGCAGGTTTTATAAATGATTTACAAAATAGACACAAGTACGTGAAACTACATACTATGGTTGAATTATCGAAATCGAATATGCCCCTTTTTATTAAGTCTGGTAATCTAAGAATTAGGGAACAGACACCCTAATTGACGCGAATCCTAAAGATAGATCTATTGGGCCTAACAAACCCCATCCAAAGTACCGGATGCTTTAGTACTTCGAAATTTATATCATATCCGAAGGGTGTCCCGGAATGATTGGGATATTCTTATATATATGCATCTTGTTAATGTCGGTTACCAGGTGTTCACCATATGAATGATTTTTATCTCTATGTATGGGATGTGTATTGAAATATGAAATCTTGTGGTCTATTGTTACGATTTGATACATATAGGTTAAACCTATAACTCACCAACATTTTTGTTGACGTTTAAAGAATGTTTATTCACAGGTGAATACTAAGAGCTTCCGCTGTTGCATACTAAAATAAGGACAAGATTTGGAGTCCATGTTTGTATGATATTGTGTAAAAACTGCATTCAAGAAACTAATTTCGATGTAACATATTTGTATTGTAAACCATTATGTAATGGTCGTGTGTAAACAGGATATTTTAGATTATCATTATTTGATAATCTACGTAAAGCTTTTAAACCTTTATTTATGAAATAAAGGTTATGGTTTGTTTTAAAAATGAATGCAGTCTTTGAAAAACGTCTCATATAGAGGTCAAAACCTCGCAACGAAATCAATTAATATGGAACGTTTTTAATCAATAAGAACGGGACATTTCAGTTGGTATCAGAGCGTTGGTCTTAGAGAACCAGAAAATTTGCATTGGTGTGTCTTATCGAGTTTGTTAGGATGCATTAGTGAGTCTGGACTTTGACCGTGTTTTCTTTAAAAATGATTGCTTAACATTTTTGTTGGAAACTATATATTTTTAACATATGAATATTATGTGATATATTAATCTCTTAACGTGTTTGATATTATGTGATAGATGTCTACCTCTAGAACAAGTCCCATTGACTCACCTAATAATAATGAAGAGTCAAATGTAAATTGGAATGATTCGTGGACTGATTCACAAGTTCCCGAAGAGGAACCGGAAGAAGAGTCGGAACCGGAAGAAGAATCGGAACCGGAAGAAGAAATAGAACCGGTGGGGGAAATAATAAAACGGTTAAGTAAAAGAGAATCCTCAACCAACCGACCAAGGTTAATTATGGTCAATGGTGTTTCCGCCAAGGAAGCAAAATATTGGGAGGATTACCAATTCTCCGATGAATCGGATTCCGACGAGAATTCCGATGATGTTATAGAAATTACCCCAACTGAATTTAAAAAGGCAAAAGAAAATAATAATGGAAAGGGCATAAAAATAGAGATATCTAATTCCAACCCCGATGAACTTTATATGTATCGTCAACCCCCGAAGTCCTTAAGTTGTAACAATGACCCGGGAACCTCTAAACCACCAGGTTTTTCTAAACCAATGTGGACAACGACGGCTCGTATTAGGGGAACATCATATATCCCTAGAAACTTGTAAAAACGAACCAAAACTGAACAAGAAGAAACGAGCGAGTCGGAATAAGATAGTTGTATTCGTGTGGTGTAATATATGTAATATAGTGTGCTTATGCTTTATGATATATGTAAAAATTGCTTGTATTAATAAGTATTTTTTTTATGAATCTAACTCTTGTCTATTTTACAGTATAAAAACACAAAATGGATAGACAACCCAATATTTTAAGAGACCTACCCGGAGACATGATTGATGAAATCTTGTCTAGAGTCGGTCAGAATTCCTCGGCACAACTATATAAGACGAGATCAGTTTGTAAGACATTCGTAGAACGTTCCAAGAATGCCTTGGTTTATAAAAGGCTTTCGTTCGAAAGATGGGGGATATCACATTGGGAAATCCATAAGTTACGATGTGTTTACTTTGACGCATATATTGCGGGGAACCCAAATGCTATTTTACGCAACGGGTTAAGAAATTATTTTGACTCAGTATATCCGAATATAGGACTTCGTGATTTAGAAAAAGCGGCTAACATGCAACATAAAGAAGCATGTTATGCTTACGGGTTAGTAATGTTCGCTTCTCACCAAAGTGAGAACAAGACATCGGGCTACAACTATTAAATAAAACGTTCCCACAAGTGACGGAGTCGGTAATTGGGGTAAGAAATGAGGTTTTTAGGTTATTACGAGACTGTTGGTCATTACGTAACCCTCGTCCCTTTGACGACGTTACAACACGCTGTGTTATCAACGGCCATAATGGTTATGTTCCACAAGACCAAGGATGGGAAGTAGTCCTAGTAAAACCAGAATGCATGACTTGTTTCTGGACGTATGAATTACGTGTCTTTATTGCCTTTGCTGAACGACTTGTGTACTAGCTAGAATCATCTTCACAACTATCTTGTATCAAAGTTATTGTGTGCTATATTTCATGCTTTATGTAAAATAAGCGGTATTGTAAGTTTGTAAAATAGTGTATAAAAGTTTGAACGCGAAATATTATTACAATCAGTTTTTCATATAGAATTGTAGTAGTTGAATTGTATATTAGCTACTAAGTATGAACTTAACGGGTAGGTACTACCCGAATTTAAACTTATAAAACGCTAATATGAAGAAAAAGCTTTTATAAATGAGTTCATATTATGCTACGAAATACTATTAACCACTTTTAATATTCTGTATGATTAACTTGTTCCATTTGACTATTTTGAAGGAAATGGCACCGACTACTCGACACACCGTGAATATGAATGAAGAGGAATTCCGTACTTTTCTAGCTTCAAACATAGCCGCAGTACAGGCTGCGATACATACCAACAATAACCTTGGATCTGGCAGTACAGGAAATCGTGTAGGATGCACCTACAAAGAATTCACTGCCTGCAAACCTTTGGAATTTGATGGAACCGAAGGACCGATCGGATTGAAACGGCGGACTGAGAAGGTCGAATCGGTGTTTGCCATAAGTAAGTGTACTGAAGAGGACAAAGTGAAGTACGCTACGCATACCTTCACAGGTTCTGCGTTAACATGGTGGAATACCTATCTAGAGCAAGTGGGACAAGATGATGCGTACGCACTACCATGGTCAGCATTCAAGCACTTGATGAACGAGAAGTACCGTACCAGAACCGAGGTCAATAAGCTCAAGACAGAACTTAGAGGGTTATGAACCCAAGGATTTGATATTACCACGTACGAAAGACGATTCACAGAATTGTGCCTATTGTGTCCGGGAGCATTCGAAGATGAGGAAGAGAAGATCGACGCGTTTGTGAAAGGATTACCGGAAAGAATCCAAGAACATATAAGTTCATACGAGCCCGCCTCCATACAACAGGCATGTAGAATGGCTCACAAACTAGTGAACCAGATTGAAGAAAGAATTAAAGAACAGACTGCTGAAGAGGCCAATGTGAAGCAAGTCAAAAGAAAGTGGGAGGAAAACGGTGATAAGAATCACCAATACAACAACAACAGTAATTACAACAATAATCGCAACAATTATCCCAACAATCGCAACATCAATAGCAACTACAACAAACGGCCCAACAACAACAACAACAACAACAACAACAACAACAACTACTACAACAATCATCCCAACAACAATAATAACCGCAACAACAACAACAATCAGAAGCAGCTATGCCAAAGGTGTGAAAAGTATCACTCGGGGTTCTGCACCAAATTTTGCAACAAGTGTAAAATAAATGGTCATAGCGCGGCGAAGTGTGAGGTCTACGGACCAGGGGTTAATAGAACGAAAGGAACAAATGGTGTCGGAACGAGTAATGGCGGAGCAAGTAGTGTCGGAGCAAGTTATGCCAATGTAGTTTGTTATAAATGTGGAAAACCGGGCCACATTATTAGAAATTGCCCGAACCAGGAGAACACGAATGGACAAGGCCGCGGAAGAGTTTTCAATATTAATGCGGCAGAGGCACATGAAGACCCGGAGCTTGTTACGAGTACGTTTCTTATTGATAATAAATCTGCTTACGTTTTATTTGATTCGGGTGCGGATAGAAGCTATATGAGTAGAGATTTTTGTGCTAAATTAAGTTATCCATTGACGCCTTTGGATAGTAAATTTTTACTCGAATTAGCAAATGGTAAATTAATTTCAGCAGATAATATATGTCGGAATCGAGAAATTAAACTGGTTAGCGAAACATTTAAGATTGATTTGATACCAGTAGAGTTAGGGAGTTTTGATGTGATAATCGGTATGGACTGGTTGAAAGAAGTGAAAGCAGAGATCGTTTGTTACAAAAATGCAATTCGCATTATACGAGAAAAAGGAAAACCCTTAATGGTGTACGGAGAAAAGGGCAACACGAAGCTACATATTATTAGTAATTTGAAGGCACAAAAACTAATAAGAAAAGGTTGCTATGCTGTTCTAGCACACGTCGAGAAAGTACAAATTGAAGAAAAGAGCATCAATTATGTTCCCATTACAAAAGAATTTCCCGATGTATTTCCGAAAGAATTACCGGGATTACCCCCACAGCGATCCGTTGAATTTCAAATAGATCTTGTACCAGGAGCTGCACCAATAGCTCGTGCTCCTTACAGACTCGCACCCAGCGAGATGAAAGAACTGCAAAGCCAATTACAAGAACTTTTAGAGCGTGGTTTCATTCGACCAAGCACATCACCGTGGGGAGCTCCTGTTTTGTTTGTCAAGAATAAAGATGGTACATTCAGGTTGTGTATCGACTACCGAGAGTTGAACAAACTTACCATCAAGAACCGCTACCCACTACCGAGAATCGATGACTTATTTGATCAACTACAAGGCTCGTCTGTTTATTCAAAGATTGACTTACGTTCCGGGTATCATCAAATGCGGGTGAAAGAAGATGATATTCCAAAGACTGCTTTCAGAACACGTTACGGTCATTACGAGTTTATGGTCATGCCGTTTGGTTTAACTAATGCACCAGCTATGTTCATGGACCTTAAGAACCGAGTGTGTGGACCATACCTTGACAAGTTTGTCATTGTTTTCATTGATGACATACTTATTTACTCAAAGAATGACCAAGAACACGGTGAACATTTGAGAAAGGTGTTAGAAGTATTGAGGAAGGAAGAATTGTACGCTAAGTTTTCAAAGTGTGCATTTTGGTTGGAAGAAGTTCAATTCCTCGGTCACATAGTGAACAAAGAAGGTATTAAGGTGGATCCGGCAAAGATAGAAACTGTTGAAAAGTGGGAAACCCCAAAAACTCCGAAACACATACGCCAGTTTTTAGGACTAGCTGGTTACTACAGAAGGTTCATCCAAGACTTTTCCAGAATAGCAAAACCCTTAACTGCATTAACGCATAAAGGGAAGAAATTTGAATGGAATTATGAACAAGAGAAAGCGTTTCAGTTATTGAAGAAAAAGCTAACTACGACACCTATATTGTCATTGCCTGAAGGGAATGATAATTTTGTGATTTATTGTGACTCATCAAAGCAAGGTCTCGGTTGTGTATTAATGCAACGAACGAAGGTGATTGCTTATGCGTCTAGACAATTGAAGATTCACGAGCAAAATTATACGACGCATGATTTGGAATTAGGCGCGGTTGTTTTTGCATTAAAGACTTGGAGGCACTACTTATATGGGGTCAAAAGTATTATATATACCGACCACAAAAGTCTTCAACACATATTTAATCAGAAACAACTGAATATGAGGCAGCGTAGGTGGATTGAATTATTGAATGATTACGACTTTGAGATTCGTTACCACCCGGGGAAGGCAAATGTGGTAGCCGATGCCTTGAGCAGGAATGATAGAGAACCCATTCGAGTAAAATCTATGAATATAATGATTCATAATAACCTTACTACTCAAATAAAGGAGGCGCAACAAGGAGTTTTAAAAGTGGGAAATTTAAAGGATGAAATACCCAAAGGATCGGAGAAACATCTTAATATTCGGGAAGACGGAACCCGGTATAGGGCTGAAAGGATTTGGGTACCAAAATTTGGAGATATGAGAGAAATGGTACTTAGAGAAGCTCATAAAACCAGATACTCAATACATCCTGGAACGGGGAAGATGTACAAGGATCTCAGGAAATATTTTTGGTGGCCGGGTATGAAAGCCGATGTTGCTAAATACGTAGGAGAATGTTTGACGTGTTCTAAGGTCAAAGCTGAGCATCAGAAACCATCAGGTCTACTTTAATAACCCGAAATCCCGAAATGGAAATGGGAAAACATTACCATGGATTTCATCACTAAATTGCCAAGGACTGCAAGTGGTTTTGATACTATTTGGGTAATAGTTGATCGTCTCACCAAATCAGCACACTTCCTGCCAATAAGATAAGATGACAAGATGGAGAAGTTAGCACGACTGTATTTGAAGGAAGTCGTCTCCAGACATGGAATACCAATCTCTATTATCTCTGATAGGGATGGTAGATTTATTTCAAGATTCTGGCAGACATTACAGCAAGCATTAGGAACTCGTCTAGACATGAGTACTGCCTATCATCCACAAACTGATGGGCAGAGCGAAAGGACGATACAAATGCTTGAAGACATGCTACGAGCATGTGTTATTGATTTCGGAAACAGTTGGGATCGACATCTACCGTTAGCAGAATTTTCCTACAACAACAGTTACCATTCAAGCATTGAGATGGCGCCGTTTGAAGCACTTTATGGTAGAAAGTGCAGGTCTCCGATTTGTTGGAGTGAAGTGGGGGATAGACAGATTACGGGTCCGGAGATTATACAAGAAACTACCAAGAAGATCATCCAAATTCAACAACGGTTGAAAACTGCCCAAAGTCGACAAAAGAGCTACGCTGACATTAAAAGAAAAGATATAGAATTTGAAATTGGAGAGATGGTCATGCTTAAAGTTGCACCTTGGAAAGGCGTTGTTCGATTTGGTAAACGAGGGAAATTAAATCCAAGGTATATTGGACCATTCAAGATTATTGATCGTGTCGGACCAGTAGCTTACCGACTTGAGTTACCTCAACAACTCGCGGCTGTACATAACACTTTCCACGTCTTGAATTTGAAGAAATGTTTTGCTAAAGAAGATCTCACTATTTCGTTAGATGAAATCCAAATCAACGAAAAACTCCAATTCATCGAAGAACCCGTCGAAATAATGGATCGTGAGGTTAAAAGACTTAAGCAAAACAAGATACCAATTGTTAAGGTTCGATGGAATGCTCGTAGAGGACCCGAGTTCACCTGGGAGTGTGAAGATCAGATGAAGAAGAAATACCCGCATCTATTTCCAGAAGATTCGTCAACACCTTCAACAGCTTAAAATTTCGGGACGAAATTTATTTAACGGGTAGGTACTGTAGTGACCCGAAATTTTCCATGTTTATATATATTAATTGAGATTGATATTTACATGATTAAATGTTTCCAACATGTTAAGCAATCAAACTTGTTAAGACTTGATTAATTGAAATATGTTTCATATAGACAATTGACCACCCAAGTTGACCGGCGATTCACGAACGTTAAAACTTGTAAAAACGACATGACGATATATATATGGATATACATATGGTTAACATGAGATTATGATAAGTAAGTATCTCCATAAGTATATTAACAATGAGTTATATACATATAAACAAGACTACTAACTTAAGGATTTCGAAACGAGACATATATGTAACGATTATCGTTGTAACGACATTTAAATGTATATATATCATATTAAGATATATTAATATATCATAATATCATGATAATATAATAATTTAACATCTCATTAGATATAATAAACAATGGGTTAACAACATTAATTGAGATCGTTAACTTAAAGGTTTCAAAACAACACTTACATGTAACGACTAACGATGACTTAACGACTCAGTTAAAATGTATATACATGTAGTGTATTTAGATGTATTAAAATAATTTTGGAAGACTTCAAGACATATATCAAAACACTCATACTTAACAAAAATGGTTATAGTTACTTTCCCATTCTTTTCTTTCATCAAGAATTCTAGTCGTATTCTTACCCGTATTATACACAGCTTCAAAACGTACTTACTATGGGTATATACCAATAGGAACTAGCATGGGATTCCACTCTTGATTATGTCATGTATGACTAATCAATTTTAACTTCTACCATGAGCTAGTCAACTAACTAGAACTCCTTTTAACCCCACTCACCACTCACCAATTACCACTCATCATTCACTCCATTTCACTTCCAATTCTCTTTCTAATTCTCTCTCAACACACACACACACTATTATGAACGTATTTTTCTAGTAGTTAATCATCATCTTCATCAAAAATCACTTCAAGAATCAAGCTATAATCATCATAGGAAGAACACTTCAAGAACACTTCAAAAATCCCTTCAAGTTTACTAATTTACTTCCAAGCTTTCTAATCCATTCCAAGTAATCATCTAAGATCAAGAAACCTTTGTTATATACAGTAGGTTATCTTTCTTATTCAAGGTAATATTCATATTCAAACTTTGATTCAATTTCTATAACTATAAACTATCTTAATTCGAGTAAAAATCTTACTTGAACTTGTTTTTGTGTCATGATCCTACTTCAAGAACTTTCAAGCCATCCAAGATCCTTTGAAGCTAGATCATTTCTTGTCACTTCCAGTAGGTTTACCTACTAAACTTGAGGTAGTAATGATGTTCATAACATCATTCGATTCATATATATAAAACTATCTTATTCGAAGGTTTAAACTCGTAATCACTAGAACATAGTTTAGTTAATTCTAAACTTGTTCGCAAACAAAAGTTAATCCTTCTAACTTGACTTTTAAAATTAACTACACACATGTTCTATATCTATATGATATGCTAACTTAATGATTTAAAACCTGGAAACACGAAAAACACCTTAAAACCGGATTTACGCCGTCGTAGTAACACCGCGGGCTGTTTTGGGTTAGTTAATTAAAAACTATGATAAACTTTGATTTAAAAGTTGTTATTCTGAGAAAATGATTTTTATTATGAACATGAAACTATATCAAAAAATTATGGTTAAACTCAAAGTGGAAGTATGTTTTCTAAAATGGTCATCTAGACGTCGTTCTTTCGACTGAAATGACTACCTTTACAAAAAAGACTTGTAACTTATTTTTCCGACTATAAACCTATACTTTTATGTTTAGATTCATAAAATAGAGTTCAATATGAAACCATAGCAATTTGATTCACTCAAAACGGATTTAAAATGAAGAAGTTATGGGTAAAACAAGATTGGATAATTTTTCTCATTTTAGCTACGTGAAAATTGGTAACAAATCTATTCCAACCATAACTTAATCAACTTGTATTGTATATTATGTAAACTTGAGATACCATAGACACGTATACAATGTTTCGACCTATCATGTCGACACATCTATATTATTTCGGAACAACCATAGACACTCTATATGTGAATGTTGGAGTTAGGTATACAGGGTTGAGGTTGATTCCAAAATATATATAGTTTGAGTTGTGATCAATACTGAGATACGTATACACTGGGTTGTGGATTGATTCAAGATAATATTTATCGATTTATTGGGCCTAACAAACCCCATCCAAAGTATTGGATGCTTTAGTACTTCGAAATTTATATCATATCCGAAGGGTGTCCCGAAATGATGGGGATATTCTTATATATGCATCTTGTTAATGTCGGTTACCAGGTGTTCACCATATGAATGATTTTTATCTCTATATATGGGATGTGTATTGAAATATGAAATCTTGTGGTCTATTATTATGATTTGATATATATATGTTAAACCTATAACTCACCAACATTTTTGTTAACGTTTTAAGCATGTTTATTCTCAGGTGATTATTAAGAGCTTCCGCTGTCGCATACTTAAATAAGGACGAGATTTGGAGTCCATGCTTGTATGATATTGTGTAAAAACTGCATTCAAGAAACTTATTTTGTTGTAACATTTTTGTATTGTAAACCATTATGTAATGGTCGTGTGTAAACAGGATATTTTAGATTATCATTATTTGATAATCTACGTAAACCTTTTTAAACCTTTATTGATGAAATAAAGGTTATGGTTTGTTTTAAAATGAATGCAGTCTTTGAAAAACGTCTCATATAGAGGTCAAAACCTCGCAACGAAATCAATTAATATGGAACGTTTTTAATCAATAAGAACGGGACATTTCATCTTATATTGGGTCGACCTTTCCTCAATATCGCTAGAGCTATGATAGATGTTCATGGGCAGAAATTGAACCTTAGTATTGAGGATGTTAAGGTTACCTTTTCCGTTGACCATTCCTTGCAATACCTTGAGTCTACTGATGACCAATGTTATTATTTGCAAACCGTAAAAGCATATTCAGAGTTGTTGCAGGAATTTCCAGAATTGTAAGGTTCGGGAGAATGCATTTTGGCAGAAGGTGATGAAGAAAACATGGTGGAAGAAGTGGAGATGTTGACCACCTTGATGGCTAACGGTTATGAGCCAAATGATGAAGAATACAGAAAGTTGGATTTAAAAAATGAGTACCGATGTAAAACATCGATTGAAGAACCTACTGTTTTGGAACTCAAGCCGCTTCCAAGTCACTTAGAATATGCTTACCTTCAAGAGGATTCTACTCTCCCGGTTATCATTTCATCCGAACTCTCTGTAAGTGAGAAGTCTAAACTTGTTTCCATGTTAAAAGCCCATAAACCAGCTCTAGCATGGAAAATTCATGACATCAAGGGTATAAGTCCCTCTTATTGTACACATAAGATATTAATAGAAGATAACTATAAGCCATGTGTACAAAGACAAAGGCGACTGAACCCTAATATGCAAGAGGTCGTTAAAAAGGAGATTGTCAAACTCCTAGATGCGGGTCATATTTACCCAATTTCGGATAGTCCTTGGGTGAGTCCGGTCCAATGTGTACCCAAAAAGGGTGGCATGACCGTTATCACCAATGAAAACGATCAATTAATTTCCACTAGGACTATCACGGGTTGGAAGGTATGCATTGATTATAGAAAATTAAATGATGCTACCCGAAAAGACCACTTTCCCCTTCCTTACATTGATCAAATGTTGGAAAGGTTAGCAGGAACGAACTTTTATTGTTTTCTTGATGGTTTCTCGGGATATTTCCAAATCCCTATAGCACCCGAGGACCAAGAGAAAACCACCTTTACATGCCCTTATGGTAATTTCTCCTATCGACGTATGCCCTTTGGCTTATGCAATGCTCCTGCTACCTTTCAAAGGTGTATGGTAGCTATTTTTCATGATATGATTGAAGACTTTATGGAAGTATTCATGGATGACTTTTCAGTCTTCGGTGATTCTTTTGATTCATGTCTTCATAATCTTGAGCGTATGTTGATTAGGTGTGAAGAATCTAATCTTGTACTTAACTGGGAAAAATGTCATTTTATGGTAAGAGAGGGCATTGTTTTAGGTCATAAAATTTCCTCTGCGGGACTGGAGGTAGACAGAGCTAAAGTGGAAGTCATAGCCAAATTACCACCACTGTCAAATGTGAAAGGTGTAAGAAGTTTTCTGGGGCACGCCGGTTTCTACCGTCGGCTCATTAAAGATTTTTCTAAAATTGCAACCCCGATGAACAAACTTCTTGAGAAAGACGCTCCATTTGTCTTTACGGACGAGTGTCTTAACGCCTTTAACCTCCTTAAAGCAAAACTCATGCAATCACCCATTCTCATATCGCCGAATTGGTCAATTCCATTCGAACTTATGTGTGACGCTAGTGACTTTGCTATTGGTGCCGTCTTGAGGCAAAGAATTGAAAAACATTTCCAGCCCATTTATTATGCTAGTAAGACATTGCAAGGAGCCCAACTTAATTATACTACCACCGAGAAGGAACTCCTGGCAATTGTCTTTTCGTTTGATAAATTCTAATCCTATTTGGTACTAGCAAAGACGGTTGTCTATACAGACCATTCAGCATTAAAGTACTTGCTTGCTAAGCAAGATGCTAAACCCCGGTTAATACGTTGGGTCTTGCTTTTGCAAGAATTCGACATTGATATTAAAGACAAAAAGGGGGCCGAAAACCTAGCTGCCGATCACCTTTCTCGACTTGAGAACCTGAATCTTGAGGTTCTCCATGAGACTGTTATCCAAGATAACTTTCCAGACAAAAATCTCATGAAAATTGAGAAAATTGATGATTCATGGTTTGTTGACATAGCCAACTATCTTGTTGGAGGGTACTTAGAAACCGGTTGGTCACATCAGAAAAGAAAAAAATTCTTTAGTGACCTAAAATACTACTTCTGGGAAGACCCTTATCTTTTTAGGCATTGCGCGGACGGTATGATTCAAAGGTGCGTTTCGGGAAAGGAATGCACTCAAATTCTTCTTGATTGTCACCGTGGTCCAACGGGTGGGCACTTTGGTCCCCAAATTACGGAGAGGAAAGTTTACGAGGCCGATTTTTATTGTCCTACAATATTCAAAGATGCCTACGCCATTTGTAAGGCTTGTGACTCGTGCCAACGGGCTGGACAAATCACTAAACGGGATGAAATGCCTCAATAAAGCATCTAAGTATGCGAGGTGTTCGATGTTTGGGGAATTGACTTTATGGGGCCCTTTCCAAAATCTCATTCTTATCTCTACATACTCGTAGCTATTGATTATATTTCCAAATGGGAGGAGGCAAAACCTCTCCCCACAAATGATGGCCGAGTTGTAGTAACCTTTTTAATGGAACTTTTCTCAAGGTTTGGCACGCCTAAAGCCCTTATCAGTGACCGAGGTACCCACTTTTGCAACAAGCAATTAGAAAAGGTGTTGAAAAGATATGGAGTAATCCATAAAATTTCAACATCTTATCATCCCCAAACAAGTGGGCAGGTGGAGAATACCAATCGATCGTTAAAACGCATACTTGAAAAGACCGTTGGTGCGAATCCTAAAGAATGGTCAGTTAAGTTAAATGATGCATTGTGGGCCTTTTGCACGGCCTACAAAACACCTATTGGAACCACTCCTTTCCGAATGGTATACGGAAAAGCATGCCATCTCCCGTTGGAGATTGAGCACAAAGCGCATTGGGCGCTAAGGGCATGTAATTTGGATTACCAAGAGGCGGGTCGGTTACGTTTGACCCAGTTGAATGAATTAGACGAGTTGAGGCTTGAAGCCTATGACAACTCTCTAATTTATAAGGAAAAGACCAAAAAATGGCACGACAAGAGATTGAAAAATCCAAAAGAATTCATGGAAGGAGATCGTGTCCTTGTTTACAATGCCCGTTTCAAGTTATCACCAGGAAAGCTTAAGTTCCGATGGTCGGGACCATTTGTTATTAGAAAAGTGTACCCTTATAGTACAATTGAAGTGGTGAACTGGAAGTGCGACATTTTTAAAGTGAATGGCCACCGGGTCAAACACTATGTTGATGGTCCCTTGGAAATCGAAGACGAGGTTAGCCTCAACTTCGAGAACAGAGCCTAAATCAAAATGGGGATGAGTTGGGTGAACGACTTGTTAAAGAAAGTTCACGCGTGTAAATAGTGTGAATCAAGTGTTTTATGATTGGTTTGATTGTTTTTAATGTACAAAATGATCTATGATGATGATATGAGCTTTTGTGTGTTGAAAATGGGAATTTTTATGAGTTTTATGAAGATTTTAAGCCTCCAAACCATTGGGACGCCATCCAAATAACCTTGGACACCGTCCAATTTCAAAGGATTTTCGAAAAAAAGGTCAGTAGGTTTTAGTGTAACTGGACGCCGTCCAGATTTTCTGGACGCCGTCCAGCTTTTCTTTACTGGACGCCGTCCAGATTTCTGGACGTCGTCCAGCTCTTTAATACTGGACGCCGTCCAGAATGTTGGACGCCGTCCAGACACCTAACTCAGAAAAACGCGTTTTAAGGGTTATCCAACCCATTTTTCAACCACACACACTTTAAACTCAGTTTTTCTCTCCCAAAAACGAACCAACACCTAAAAACCCTAATTTCTTACTTCAAATTCATGCATTCTTCCTTCAAATTCAAGATTGAATCATGTTTTCTAGGGTATTGCTAATCTCTTTTCATACTTTTCTTTCTCAATTACTTGATTTGTATGTCTATATACATAATTTAGTGAAAGATAAGTGTGGGGTGTTTGATTTGTATGATTCTTGTTTAGATTAACATACCTTAGTTGTTTAATTACCCATTATGTCTTGATTTTGCAATAATTATATGTTTGATGGGTATGTTCATGATTCTAGGGTTTGTAGTGATTAAATCCGAAATTAGGGTAATTAATTCAAGATTATTGAGTTTGTTTGTGATGTTTATGAAGCTTGTGAAGTGTTTAATTATTGTTGATGATATAGATGTTAATTTGGCTGGGTCATAAATTGAATTTAAGTGAATTTCTAGCATGCTTTGAATTGTGATGTTTTTATGAAAGATGTATGCTAGTTTCTCACATGTTTTAGCCTATTGAAGTGGATTGATGGTATGGAATGCTATGATGTAGTGGCGTTATAATGGTCATTTTGAACTAAATTGTGATAACTAGTGCTATGATTGTAATGAATATCATTAGAATGCAAGTTTAAATGTCATAACCTATGAACGCAACATGCTTGAGTCCTAAGTTGATGCCTAATTGTGAATTTTGTGAACCACATTTTTGTGAGAGTGTATTTGCTAGTTTATGTTGACTTTGGTTGACTGTGATCAATTATTCTGAACATATGCTTTTACTTATATGAATCACAATGCTTATGAACTTTGAATGGCATGACTAATTCCCCTTGCTATTCGGTTATGTTTTTAGCTAACATTAACACAACGGTTTCTATGTTCTTTGTTTTGGTGTTATTATGTTTTGCAGGGACAATCTAGCAGGGGTGGACAACCGAAAAGGGGCAGAACATCAAGAAACGTTCCACCACCACCACCGGTTCAACAACATTCATCATCATCATCCGGCGAAGAAGAAGACGCTCAAAATAATCCAATAGTTTGGTTAGAACATCTTCGGGACAATGATGATTACGGGGAAACTTTTGCTCGAATTACCCGTCGACCAATTAATGCTACATGGTATTTGGACTGGGCTCCTTTGATTGAGGTAGGTATGCATGCCCATGTTACTCATTTGTTAGCTATACCATATAGTAACAGATTGACATACGCATGGGAACAAATTTTCAGTCTATACGATCAAGTGTTTCCCGTGCTATGTAAAGAATTTTACTCAACTTTCTGATTCAACAATGTTCGCGATCCACTCTCGGAAGCTTTCTTTAGATTCCGGCTAGGGGGTGATGAAAGAAGTTTGAGTAGTTTTGGGTTATGCAGAGTTTTGGGTATTTTTCACGAGCTTACTGACGCATAATTAAGGCAATATTTGGTAAGCTCAGAGTATCATGGGGGAGTAAGTTTTAATGAACAATCCTTTTGGAGAAGGATTAGAGGGCCAAATTCATCTACCCCGTTCAAATCAAGCAGACACAGGTATACTGAAATAGCAACCCCTGACGATAAGCTACTCTATCGACTTATCGCATGTACCTTTAATGCGAGAGTCGAAGGACATGAAAAGGTTAAATCTCTGGATCTATGGATAATGGATCAAATAAAAAGGGGTTGTCACACCGATATACCGGGGTTAATTGGGAACTATTTGCTGGGTATAGCTACGGATGCGCGAAGAGACAAACTGCTTCTAGGGGGCCACTACATTACGCGAATTGCCCATCACTTTAATATTGATCTTAATCGCCTCATAGAATGTGACCATGCAATGAAACCCCTGAAAAAGGTTTCTTATGTTAACGCTGAGATTTTGATGTACGATGGAAATAGGCGTTTGGTACCTTTTGTGGCAGGTGGCGCGAGTGGTAGTGGCGCGAATGTACAACAGGAACAACAAGAGGAAGAGGAAGCAGAAATGGAAGCCCAGACAAATGTTCAAGGTCAAGGTCCTTGGTATCCGTGTCAATCTGGTTGGGATGATTTGGTCAATAATATGAACAACATGAGGGTGAGTCAGCAAGGAATGGAGCAACGCCAGATTGCTCAAGTACATAACCAGGGATGGAACAGTTATGGTATTGATTGGAATAACCATAACACCGAGTTATATTATTCCAACCCCGATCAGTACTATGGAACAACACGTCTGACACCCCAATACTACACTGATCCTAAAAACCCACCTCCGCCTTACCCAATTTATAATACTAACGTTGCGATGCAGGATGCCAGGAACCGATTTAAGCAGGAATACCCACGAGGACGCCAAAGCAGAGATGGCTCAGAAAACTACTTTTGGCCTTACGGTAACTGAAGGCCTGCGAGCCAATGATCATCTTGTTACATTTCCAAACAATCTATTTATTTGTTATGGTGTGTATTAAAACAATATTGGTTTGCATTTTTAAACTAATTGTGAGGTTTGATAATGGATGTGATTGTAAAAACACCGTTATTTTTATTATTATTTGTGTAGTTTGTTAATTTGTGCAGCGTGGTTGAACTTCAAAGACTGGCATTAAGTTCAGCAATATTTGATATTATGATGTATGTATGTTGATAATCGAGGAATGGACGATGCTCTTATGCTGGCAGTAAGTTCAGCGGCATTCGTCTACATGTTCCACGATTTACAGGTTAAAAATTTGAAAATTTCTACAATCACCCTATCACTTTGCCCTCTAAATTTAATCATTTTTCTGATTTCATGCAATGAGGGGCTTGCATGATCTTAAGTGTGGGGTGGGAGATAAAAATTTATCGGGAATTCGTTTTACAAAAATTAAGGCGTTTATGATCAAAATTTTAAAATTTTCAGGTAGCCTTAGAAACGAAAATTGTCCAAAACCATTTTACATACATTGTGTTCTAAATCTAGAAAAGAAATGTTGAGTTATGTTTTAAATTATTAATAGTCTTTGAAGTTGTACTATCATTCAATTATTTGAATGAAAATCCTACTAGTTTAGTAAAGTTAACTTGTAGGTCACTTGTACCAAAACGAGTGTAAACCGTGAGAGAGCGGTGATTGCATAACGTGGTCGGAAACCGGACCTCGCGCCAGATTGAAAACTAAAACTGGACGATCCTTATTGTTTCTCCTAACAAGGACAATGTTGCGTCCAACCACTTTATTATTACCCATAGGATGTATCCATTCCATCCTCAAGGAAGTAAAGTCTTCCGAACGACACACTTGCTGATTTGTTTCAGAAGTTGTAGTCCAGACCAGTTGTAGGGTGATGAAAAATCTTGAAAAGTCATTGCTAAAATCGACTGGAACTCTACCAGGCCTCAACGTCAAACAGGGAAACTGGTAGTTAAAAGGCTTATCTCAATGAGGGAGATTTGCTAGCCAAATGGGAAGCGCACCATGATACACGAAATGTCAGTGAATTGATCAGATTCCCAGTGGATAACCTCCGGAAAGGTAAGATATCAGCTTAAGCCTGATGAACCTCAATCCTTATGGTTGAATTAACGGATTAGATGATTACCTCATGATTATCGATGATATCTGGACGTAATGTGTATCCTCCTAAGCGCATTATTTTCTTACCAACATATAACGATGTTAGGTATTGTGGGAGGGATTGGCTTGACCAATAGCGGGAAACCCGCACTCATTTTCCAAAAATTCAGAAAATCTGACAAAAAAAAAATCGAAAAACGTGCCTAGTGTAAAAACTAGCATTATATTTTCAAAAACATAAAACGTTTTTCATAAGGTCCTGATTTCCGTAGGATCAAATTTTTTTGAAATACTTGGCTCTAAAACTCCCAAAAATGTGTGCGTGTGTTCTCATTGTGTATATAGCGTGAGTGTGATTACAATAAATGTGTGTGTTATACTTAAAGCCTGTGTTTCATATAGCATGAGTTTGCGTTTCAAATAAACGTGTGTGTTTCATGTGTTTTGCATTACTGGTGTGATGTGTGTACTCTATATTGTGTAAGTGTTTTTGATAGTTTTCTACTTTGTAAGAATGAATTGCTTGAGGACAAGCAAGGTTTAAGTGTGAGGTGTTTTGATATTGCTCAATTACATCATATATATATCTCGCAATATCGTGTAAAATAATCTCGAATCAAGGATAGTTAAGGCGGTTTCTACAAGTAATACATAAAGGTATGAAAAGTGTATCGGAAAGTGGTTTATAAAGAGTTTTGGTGAATTATGACCATTCTATAAGTTGTGATTTCATCATAGTTGATCCCGATACAAGTTATGGTCAAATTAGCGCTCTAAAACGATAAAACAAGGCTTCAGGTATGTTGGACGCCGTCCAAAATGATTGGGACGCCGTCCAAATGAAGGGAGATTTGGAAAAAACGTTACAGAACAATTCAGCACAACTGGACGCCGTCCAGCCCTTCATAACTGGACGTCGTCCAGAAATCTGGACGCCGTCCAGGCCTTTACAACTGGACGCCGTCCAGAAATTTGGATGCCGTCCAGAAGTAGGTTTCAGCTACTTTTTGCTTTTGACCAACTTTCACCACTTTAAAAGTGTATTATTGAGAGAGATACGAGGAGTGACGATACATAGTGTAGTGACCCGAACTTTTCCATGTTTATATATATTAATTGAGATTGATATTTACATGATTAATTGTTTCCAACATGTTAAGCAATCAAACTTGTTAAGACTTGATTAATTGAAATATGTTTCATATAGACAATTGACCACCCAAGTTGACCGGCGATTCACGAACGTTAAAACTTGTAAAAACGACATGACGATATATATATGGATATACATATGGTTAACATGAAATTATGATAAGTAAGTATCTCCATAAGTATATTAACAATGAGTTATATACATATAAACAAGACTACTAACTTAAGGATTTCGAAACGAGACATATATGTAACGATTATCGTTGTAACGACATTTAAATGTATATATATCATATTAAGATATATTAATATATCATAATATCATGATAATATAATAATTTAACATCTCATTAGATATAATAAACAATGGGTTAACAACATTAATTGAGATGGTTAACTTAAAGGTTTCAAAACAACACTTACATGTAACGACTAACGATGACTTAACGACTCAGTTAAAATGTATATACATGTAGTGTATTTAGATGTATTAAAATACTTTTGGAAGACTTCAAGACATATATCAAAACACTCATACTTAACGAAAATGGTTACAGTTACTTTCCCATTCTTTTATTTCATCAAGAATTCTAGTCGTATTCTTACCCGTATTATACACAGCTTCAAAACGTACTTACTATGGGTATATACCAATAGGAACTAGCATGGGATTCCACTCTTGATTATTTCATGTATGACTAATCAATTTTAACTTCTACCATGAGCTAGTCAACTAACTAGAACTCCTTTTAACCCCACTCACCACTCACCAATTACCACTCATCATTCACTCCATTTCACTTCCAATTCTCTTTCTAATTCTCTCTCAACACACACACACTATTATGAACGTATTTTTCCAGTAGTTAATCATCATCTTCATCAAAAATCACTTCAAGAATCAAGCTATAATCATCATAGGAAGAACACTTCAAGAACACTTCAAAAATCCCTTTAAGTTTACTAATTTACTTCCAAGCTTTCTAATCCATTCCAAGTAATCATCTAAGATCAAGAAACCTTTGTTATATATAGTAGGTTATCTTTCTTATTCAAGGTAATATTCATATTCAAACTTTGATTCAATTTCTATAACTATAAACTATCTTAATTCGAGTAAAAATCTTACTTGAACTTGTTTTTGTGTCATGATCCTACTTCAAGAACTTTCAAGCCATCCAAGATCCTTTGAAGCTAGATCATTTCTTGTCACTTCCAGTAGGTTTATCTACTAAACTTGAGGTAGTAATGATGTTCATAACATCATTCAATTCATATATATAAAACTATCTTATTCGAAGGTTTAAACTCGTAATCACTAGAACATAGTTTAGTTAATTCTAAACTTGTTCGCAAACAAAAGTTAATCCTTCTAACTTGACTTTTAAAATTAACTACACACATGTTCTATATCTATATGATATGCTAACTTAATGATTTAAAACCTGGAAACACGAAAAACACCGTAAAACCGGATTTACGCCGTCGTAGTAACACCGCGGGCTGTTTTGGGTTAGTTAATTAAAAACTATGATAAACTTTGATTTAAAAGTTGTTATTCTGAGAAAATGATTTTTATTATGAACATGAAACTATATCCAAAAATTATGGTTAAACTCAAAGTGGAAGTATGTTTTCTAAAATGGTCATCTAGACGTCGTTCTTTCGACTGAAATGACTACCTTTACAAAAACGACTTGTAACTTATTTTTCCGACTATAAACCTATACTTTTTCTGTTTAGATTCATAAAATAGAGTTCAATATGAAACCATAGCAATTTGATTCACTCAAAACGGATTTAAAATGAAGAAGTTATGGGTAAAACAAGATTGGATAATTTTTCTCATTTTAGCTACGTGAAAATTGGTAACAAATCTATTCCAACCATAACTTAATCAACTTGTATTGTATATTATGTAATCTTGAGATACCATAGACACGTATACAATGTTTCGACCTATCATGTCGACACATCTATATATATTTCGGAACAACCATAGACACTCTATATGTGAATGTTGGAGTTAGCTATACAGGGTTGAGGTTGATTCCAAAATATATATAGTTTGAGTTGTGATCAATACTGAGATACGTATACACTGGGTCGTGGATTGATTCAAGATAATATTTATCGATTTATTTCTGTACATCTAACTGTAGACAACTAGTTGTAGGTTACTAACGAGGACAGCTGACTTAATAAACTTAAAACATCAAAATATATTAAAAGTGTTGTAAATATATTTTGAACATACTTTAATATATATGTATATATTGTTATAGGTTCGTGAATCAACAGTGACCAAGTCTTACTTCTCGACGAAGTAAAAAAATCTGTGAAAGTGAGTTATAGTCCCACTTTTAAAATCTAATATTTTTGGGATGAGACTACATGCAGGTTTTATAAATGATTTACAAAATAGACACAAGTACGTGAAACTACATTCTATGGTTGAATTATCGAAATCGAATATGCCCCTTTTTATTAAGTCTGGTAATCTAAGAATTAGGGAACAGACACCCTAATTGACGCGAATCCTAAAGATAGATCTATTGGGCCTAACAAACCCCATCCAAAGTACCGGATGCTTTAGTACTTCGAAATTTATATCATATCCGAAGGGTGTCCCGGAATGATTGGGATATTCTTATATATATGCATCTTGTTAATGTCGGTTACCAGGTGTTCACCATATGAATGATTTTTATCTCTATGTATGGGATGTGTATTGAAATATGAAATCTTGTGGTCTATTGTTACGATTTGATACATATAGGTTAAACCTATAACTCACCAACATTTTTGTTGACGTTTAAAGAATGTTTATTCACAGGTGAATACTAAGAGCTTCCGTTGTTGCATACTAAAATAAGGACAAGATTTGGAGTCCATGTTTGTATGATATTGTGTAAAAACTGCATTCAAGAAACTAATTTCGATGTAACATATTTGTATTGTAAACCATTATGTAATGGTCGTGTGTAAACAGGATATTTTAGATTATCATTATTTGATAATCTACGTAAAGCTTTTAAACCTTTATTTATGAAATAAAGGTTATGGTTTGTTTTAAAAATGAATGCAGTCTTTGAAAAACGTCTCATATAGAGGTCAAAACCTCGCAACGAAATCAATTAATATGGAACGTTTTTAATCAATAAGAACGGGACATTTCAGTTGGTATCAGAGCGTTGGTCTTAGAGAACCAGAAAATTTGCATTGGTGTGTCTTATCGAGTTTGTTAGGATGCATTAGTGAGTCTGGACTTTGACCGTGTTTTCTTTAAAAATGATTGCTTAACATTTTTGTTGGAAACTATATATTTTTAACATATGAATATTATGTGATATATTAATCTCTTAACGTGTTTGATATTATGTGATAGATGTCTACCTCTAGAACAAGTCCCATTGACTCACCTAATAATAATGAAGAGTCAAATGTAAATTGGAATGATTCGTGGACTGATTCACAAGTTCCCGAAGAGGAACCGGAAGAAGAGTCGGAACCGGAAGAAGAATCGGAACCGGAAGAAGAAATAGAACCGGTGGGGGAAATAATAAAACGGTTAAGTAAAAGAGAATCCTCAACCAACCGACCAAGGTTAATTATGGTCAATGGTGTTTCCGCCAAGGAAGCAAAATATTGGGAGGATTACCAATTCTCCGATGAATCGGATTCCGACGAGAATTCCGATGATGTTATAGAAATTACCCCAACTGAATTTAAAAAGGCAAAAGAAAATAATAATGGAAAGGGCATAAAAATAGAGATATCTAATTCCAACCCCGATGAACTTTATATGTATCGTCAACCCCCGAAGTCCTTAAGTTGTAACAATGACCCGGGAACCTCTAAACCACCAGGTTTTTCTAAACCAATGTGGACAACGACGGCTCGTATTAGGGGAACATCATATATCCCTAGAAACTTGTAAAAACGAACCAAAACTGAACAAGAATAAATGAGCGAGTCGGAATAAGATAGTTGTATTCGTGTGGTGTAATATATGTAATATAGTGTGCTTATGCTTTATGATATATGTAAAAATTGCTTGTATTAATAAGTATTTTTTTTATGAATCTAACTCTTGTCTATTTTACAGTATAAAAACACAAAATGGATAGACAACCCAATATTTTAAGAGACCTACCCGGAGACATGATTGATGAAATCTTGTCTAGAGTCGGTCAGAATTCCTCGGCACAACTATATAAGACGAGATCAGTTTGTAAGACATTCGTAGAACGTTCCAAGAATGCCTTGGTTTATAAAAGGCTTTCGTTCGAAAGATGGGGGATATCACATTGGGAAATCCATAAGTTACGATGTGTTTACTTTGACGCATATATTGCGGGGAACCCAAATGCTATTTTACGCAACGGGTTAAGAAATTATTTTGACTCAGTATATCCGAATATAGGACTTCGTGATTTAGAAAAAGCGGCTAACATGCAACATAAAGAAGCATGTTATGCTTACGGGTTAGTAATGTTCGCTTCTCACCAAAGTGAGAACAAGACATCGGGCTACAACTATTAAATAAAACGTTCCCACAAGTGACGGAGTCGGTAATTGGGGTAAGAAATGAGGTTTTTAGGTTATTACGAGACTGTTGGTCATTACGTAACCCTCGTCCCTTTGACGACGTTACAACACGCTGTCTTATCAACGGCCATAATGGTTATGTTCCACAAGACCAAGGATGGGAAGTAGTCCTAGTAAAACCAGAATGCATGACTTGTTTCTGGACGTATGAATTACGTGTCTTTATTGCCTTTGCTGAACGACTTGTGTACTAGCTAGAATCATCTTCACAACTATCTTGTATCAAAGTTATTGTGTGCTATATTTCATGCTTTATGTAAAATAAGCGGTATTGTAAGTTTGTAAAATAGTGTATAAAAGTTTGAACGCGAAATATTATTACAATCAGTTTTTCATATAGAATTGTAGTAGTTGAATTGTATATTAGCTACTAAGTATGAACTTAACGGGTAGGTACTACCCGAATTTAAACTTATAAAACGCTAATATGAAGAAAAAGCTTTTATAAATGAGTTCATATTATGCTACGAAATACTATTAACTACTTTTAATATTCTGTATGATTAACTTGTTCCATTTGACTATTTTGAAGGAAATGGCACCGACTACTCGACACACCGTGAATATGAATGAAGAGGAATTCCGTACTTTTCTAGCTTCAAACATAGCCGCAGTACAGGCTGCGATACATACCAACAATAACCTTGGATCTGGCAGTACAGGAAATCGTGTAGGATGCACCTACAAAGAATTCACTGCCTGCAAACCTTTGGAATTTGATGGAACCGAAGGACCGATCGGATTGAAACGGCGGACTGAGAAGGTCGAATCGGTGTTTGCCATAAGTAAGTGTACTGAAGAGGACAAAGTGAAGTACGCTACGCATACCTTCACAGGTTCTGCGTTAACATGGTGGAATACCTATCTAGAGCAAGTGGGACAAGATGATGCGTACGCACTACCATGGTCAGCATTCAAGCACTTGATGAACGAGAAGTACCGTACCAGAACCGAGGTCAATAAGCTCAAGACAGAACTTAGAGGGTTATGAACCCAAGGATTTGATATTACCACGTACGAAAGACGATTCACAGAATTGTGCCTATTGTGTCCGGGAGCATTCGAAGATGAGGAAGAGAAGATCGACGCGTTTGTGAAAGGATTACCGGAAAGAATCCAAGAACATATAAGTTCATACGAGCCCGCCTCCATACAACAGGCATGTAGAATGGCTCACAAACTAGTGAACCAGATTGAAGAAAGAATTAAAGAACAGACTGCTGAAGAGGCCAATGTGAAGCAAGTCAAAAGAAAGTGGGAGGAAAACGGTGATAAGAATCACCAATACAACAACAACAGCAATTACAACAATAATCGCAACAATTATCCCAACAATCGCAACATCAATAGCAACTACAACAAACGGCCCAACAACAACAACAACAACAACAACAACAACAACAACAACTACAACAATCATCCCAACAACAATAATAACCGCAACAACAACAACAATCAGAAGCAGCTATGCCAAAGGTGTGAAAAGTATCACTCGGGGTTCTGCACCAAATTTTGCAACAAGTGTAAAATAAATGGTCATAGCGCGGCGAAGTGTGAGGTCTACGGACCAGGGGTTAATAGAACGAAAGGAACAAATGGTGTCGGAACGAGTAATGGCGGAGCAAGTAGTGTCGGAGCAAGTTATGCCAATGTAGTTTGTTATAAATGTGGAAAACCGGGCCACATTATTAGAAATTGCCCGAACCAGGAGAACACGAATGGACAAGGCCGCGGAAGAGTTTTCAATATTAATGCGGCAGAGGCACATGAAGACCCGGAGCTTGTTACGAGTACGTTTCTTATTGATAATAAATCTGCTTACGTTTTATTTGATTCGGGTGCGGATAGAAGCTATATGAGTAGAGATTTTTGTGCTAAATTAAGTTATCCATTGACGCCTTTGGATAGTAAATTTTTACTCGAATTAGCAAATGGTAAATTAATTTCAGCAGATAATATATGTCGGAATCGAGAAATTAAACTGGTTAGCGAAACATTTAAGATTGATTTGATACCAGTAGAGTTAGGGAGTTTTGATGTGATAATCGGTATGGACTGGTTGAAAGAAGTGAAAGCAGAGATCGTTTGTTACAAAAATGCAATTCGCATTATACGAGAAAAAGGAAAACCCTTAATGGTGTACGGAGAAAAGGGCAACACGAAGCTACATATTATTAGTAATTTGAAGGCACAAAAACTAATAAGAAAAGGTTGCTATGCTGTTCTAGCACACGTCGAGAAAGTACAAATTGAAGAAAAGAGCATCAATTATGTTCCCATTACAAAAGAATTTCCCGATGTATTTCCGAAAGAATTACCGGGATTACCCCCACAGCGATCCGTTGAATTTCAAATAGATCTTGTACCAGGAGCTACACCAATAGCTCGTGCTCCTTACAGACTCGCACCCAGCGAGATGAAAGAACTGCAAAGCCAATTACAAGAACTTTTAGAGCTTGGTTTCATTCGACCAAGCACATGACCGTGGGGAGCTCCTGTTTTGTTTGTCAAGAAGAAAGATGGTACATTCAGGTTGTGTATCGACTACCGAGAGTTGAACAAACTTACCATCAAGAACCGCTACCCACTACCGAGAATTGACGACTTATTTGATCAACTACAAGGCTCGTCTGTTTATTCAAAGATTGACTTACATTCCGGGTATCATCAAATGCGGATGAAAGAAGATGATATTCCAAAGACTGCTTTCGGAACACGTTACGGTCATTACAATTTTATGGTCATGCCGTTTGGTTTAACTAATGCACCAGCTGTGTTCATGGACCTTATGAACCGAGTGTGTGGACCATACCTTGACAAGTTTGTCATTGTTTTCATTGATGACATACTTATTTACTCAAAGAATGACCAAGAACACGGTGAACATTTGAGAAAGGTGTTAGAAGTATTGAGGAAGGAAGAATTGTAAGCTAAGTTTTCAAAGTGTGCATTTTGGTTGGAAGAAGTTCAATTCCTCGGTCACATAGTGAACAAAGAAGGTATTAAGGTGGATCCGGCAAAGATAGAAACTGTTGAAAAGTGGGAAACCCCAAAAACTCCGAAACACATACGCCAGTTTTTAGGACTAGCTGGTTACTACAGAAGGTTCATCCAAGACTTTTCCAGAATAGCAAAACCCTTGACTGTATTAACGCATAAAGGGAAGAAATTTGAATGGAATGATGAACAAGAGAAAGCGTTTAAGTTATTGAAGAAAAAGCTAACTACGGCACCTATATTGTCATTGCCTGAAGGGAATGATGATTTTGTGATTTATTGTGACGCATCAAAGCAAGGTCTCGGTTGTGTATTAATGCAATGAACGAAGGTGATTGCTTATGCGTCTAGACAATTGAAGATTCACGAACAAAATTATACGACGCATGATTTGGAATTAGGCGCGGTTGTTTTTGCATTAAAGACTTGGAGGCACTACTTATATGGGGTCAAAAGTATTATATATACCGACCACAAAAGTCTTCAACACATATTTAATCAGAAACAACTGAATATGAGGCAGCGTAGGTGGATTGAATTATTGAATGATTACGACTTTGAAATTCGTTACCACCCGGGGAAGGCAAATGTGGTAGCCGATGCCTTGAGCAGGAAGGACAGAGAACCCATTCGAGTAAAATCTATGAATATAATGATTCATAATAACCTTACTACTCAAATAAAGGAGGCGCAACAAGGAGTTTTAAAAGAGGGAAATTTAAAGGATGAAATACCCAAAGGATCGGAGAAGCATCTTAATATTCGGGAAGACGGAACCCGGTATAGGGCTGAAAGGATTTGGGTACCAAAATTTGGAGATATGAGAGAAATGGTACTTAGAGAAGCTCATAAAACCAGATACTCAATACATCCTGGAACGGGGAAGATGTACAAAGATCTCAGGAAATATTTTTGGTGGCCGGGTATGAAAGCCGATGTTGCTAAATATGTAGGAGAATGTTTGACGTGTTCTAAGGTCAAAGCTGAGCATCAGAAACCATCAGGTCTACTTCAACAACCCAAAATCCCGGAATGGAAATGGGAAAACATTACCATGGATTTCATCACTAAATTGCCAAGGACTGCAAGTGGTTTTGATACTATTTGGGTAATAGTTGATCGTCTCACCAAATCAGCACATTTCCTGCCAATAAGAGAAGATGACAAGATGGAGAAGTTAGCACGACTGTATTTGAAGGAAGTCGTCTCCATACATGGAATACCAATCTCTATTATCTCTGATAGGGATGGCAGATTTATTTCAAGATTCTGGCAGACATTACAGCAAGCATTAGGAACTCGTCTAGACATGAGTACTGCCTATCATCCACAAACTGATGGACAGAGCGAAAGGACGATACAAATGCTTGAAGACATGCTACGAGCATGTGTTATTGATTTCGGAAACAGTTGGGATCGACATCTACCGTTAGCAGAATTTTCCTACAACAACAACTACCATTCAAGCATTGAGATGGCACCGTTTGAAGCAATTTATGGTAGAAAGTGCAGGTCTCCGATTTGTTGGAGTGAAGTGGGGAATAGACAGATTACGGGTCCGGAGATTATACAAGAAACTACCGAGAAGATCATCCAAATTCAACAACGGTTGAAAACCGCCCAAAGTCGACAAAAGAGCTACGCTGACATTAAAAGAAAAGATATAGAATTTGAAATTGGAGAGATGGTCATGCTTAAAGTTGCACCTTGGAAAGGCGTTGTTCGATTTGGTAAACGAGGGAAATTAAATCCAAGGTATATTGGACCATTCAAGATTATTGATCGTGTCGGACCAGTAGCTTACCGACTTGAGTTACCTCAATAACTCGCGGCTGTACATAACACTTTCCATGTCTTGAATTTGAAGAAATGTTTTGCTAAAGAAGATCTCACTATTCCGTTAGATGAAATCCAAATCAACGAAAAACTCCAATTCATCGAAGAACCCGTCGAAATAATGGATCGTGAGGTTAAAAGACTTAAGCAAAACAAGATACCAATTGTTAAGGTTCGATGGAATGCTCGTAGAGGACCCGAGTTCACCTGGGAGCGTGAAGATCAGATGAAGAAGAAATACCCGCATCTATTTCCAGAAGATTCGTCAACACCTTCAACAGCTTAAAATTTCGGGACGAAATTTATTTAACGGGTAGGTACTGTAGTGACCCGAAATTTTCCATGTTTATATACATTAATTGAGATTGATATTTACATGATTAATTGTTTCCAACATGTTAAGCAATCAAACTTGTTAAGACTTGATTAATTGAAATATGTTTCATATAGACAATTGACCACCCAAGTTGACCAGCGATTCACGAACGTTAAAACTTGTAAAAACGACATGACGATATATATATGGATATACATATGGTTAACATGAAATTATGATAAGTAAGTATCTCCATAAGTATATTAACAATGAGTTATATACATATAAACAAGACTACTAACTTAAGGATTTCGAAACGAGACATATATGTAACGATTATCGTTGTAACGACATTTAAATGTATATTATATATCATATTAAGATATATTAATATATCATAATATCATGATAATATAATAATTTAACATCTCATTAGATATAATAAACAATGGATTAACAACATTAATTGAGATCGTTAACTTAAAGGTTTCAAAACAACACTTACATGTAACGACTAACGATGACTTAACGACTCAGTTAAAATGTATATACATGTAGTGTATTTAGATGTATTAAAATACTTTTGGAAGACTTCAAGACATATATCAAAATACTCATACTTAACGAAAATGGTTACAGTTACTTTCCCATTCTTTTCTTTCATCAAGAATTCTAGTCGTATTCTTACCCGTATTATACACAGCTTCAAAATGTACTTACTATGGGTATATACTAATAGGAACTAGCATGGGATTCTACTCTTGATTATGTCATGTATGACTAATCAATTTTAACTTCTACCATGAGCTAGTCAACTAACTAGAACTCCTTTTAACCCCACTCACCACTCACCAATTACCACTCATCATTCACTCCATTTCACTTCCAATTCTCTTTCTAATTCTCTCTCAACACACACACACTATTATGAACGTATTTTTCCAGTATTTAATCATCATCTTCATCAAAAATCACTTCAAGAATCAAGCTATAATCATCATAGGAAGAACACTTCAAGAACACTTCAAAAATCCCTTTAAGTTTACTAATTTACTTCCAAGCTTTCTAATCCATTCCAAGTAATCATCTAAGATCAAGAAACCTTTGTTATATACAGTAGGTTATCTTTCTTATTCAAGGTAATATTCATATTCAAACTTTGATTCAATTTCTATAACTATAAACTATCTTAATTCGAGTAAAAATCTTACTTGAACTTGTTTTTGTGTCATGATCCTACTTCAAGAACTTTCAAGCCATCTAAGATCCTTTGAAGCTAGATCATTTCTTGTCACTTCCAGTAGGTTTACCTACTAAACTTGAGGTAGTAATGATGTTCATAACATCATTCGATTCATATATATAAAACTATCTTATTCGAAGGTTTAAACTCGTAATCACTAGAACATAGTTTAGTTAATTCTAAACTTGTTCGCAAACAAAAGTTAATCCTTCTAACTTGACTTTTAAAATTAACTACACACATGTTCTATATCTATATGATATGCTAACTTAATGATTTAAAACCTGGAAACACGAAAAACACCGTAAAACCGGATTTACGCCGTCGTAGTAACACCGCGGGCTGTTTTGGGTTAGTTAATTAAAAACTATGATAAACTTTGATTTAAAAGTTGTTATTCTGAGAAAATGATTTTTATTATGAACATGAAACTATATCCAAATATTATGGTTAAACTCAAAGTGGAAGTATGTTTTCTAAAATGGTCATCTAGACGTCGTTCTTTCGACTGAAATGACTACCTTTACAAAAATGACTTGTAACTTATTTTTCCGACTATAAACCTATACTTTTTTTGTTTATATTCATAAAATAGAGTTCAATATGAAACCATAGCAATTTGATTCACTCAAAACGGATTTAAAATGAAGAAGTTATGGGTAAAACAAGATTGGATAATTTTTCTCATTTTAGCTACGTGAAAATTGGTAACAAATCTATTCCAACCATAACTTAATCAACTTGTATTGTATATTATGTAATCTTGAGATACCATAGACACGTATACAATGTTTCGACCTATCATGTCGACACATCTATATATATTTCGGAACAACCATAGACACTCTATATGTGAATGTTGGAGTTAGCTATACAGGGTTGAGGTTGATTCCAAAATATATATAGTTTGAGTTGTGATCAATACTGAGATACGTATACACTGGGTCGTGGATTGATTCAAGATAATATTTATCGATTTATTTCTGTACATCTAACTGTGGACAACTAGTTGTAGGTTACTAACGAGGACAGCTGACTTATTAAACTTAAAACATCAAAATATATTAAAAGTGTTGTAAATATATTTTAAACATACTTTGATATATATGTATATATTGTTATAGGTTCGTGAATCAACCAGTGGCCAAGTCTTACTTCCCGACGAAGTAAAAATCTGTAAAAGTGAGTTATAGTCCCACTTTTAAAATCTAATATTTTTGGGATGAGAATAAATGCAGGTTTTATAAATGATTTACAAAATAGACACAAGTACGTGAAACTACATTCTATGGTTGAATTATCGAAATCGAATATGCCCCTTTTTATTAAGTCTGGTAATCTAAGAATTAGGGAACAGACACCCTAATTGACGCGAATCCTAAAGATAGATCTATTGGGCCTAACAAACCCCATCCAAAGTACCGGATGCTTTAGTACTTCGAAATTTATATCATATCCGAAGGGTGTCCCGGAATGATGGGGATATTCTTATATATATGCATCTTGTTAATGTCGGTTACCAGGTGTTCACCATATGAATGATTTTTATCTCTATGTATGGGATGTGTGAAATGTCCCGTTCTTATTGATTAAAAACGTTCCATATTAATTGATTTCGTTGCGAGGTTTTGACCTCTATATGAGACGTTTTTCAAAGACTGCATTCATTTTTAAAACAAACCATAACCTTTATTTCATAGATAAAGGTTTTAAAAAGCTTTACGTAGATTATCAAATAATGATAATCTAAAATATCCTGTTTACACACGACCATTACATAATGGTTTACAATACAAATATGTTACAACAAAATAAGTTTCTTGAATGCAGTTTTTACACAATATCATACAAGTATGGACTCCAAATCTTGTCCTTATTTAAGTATGCGACAGCGGAAGCTCTTAATAATCACCTGAGAATAAACATGCTTAAAACGTCAACAAAAATGTTGGTGAGTTATAGGTTTAACCTATATATATCAAATCATAATAATAGACCACAAGATTTCATATTTCAATACACATCCCATACATAGAGATAAAAATCATTCATATGGTGAACACCTGGTAACCGACAATAACAAGATGCATATATAAGAATATCCCCATCATTCCGGGACACCCTTCGGATATGATATAAATTTCGAAGTACTAAAGCATCCGGTACTTTGGATGGGGTTTGTTAGGCCCAATAGATCTATCTTTAGGATTCGCGTCAATTAGGGTGTCTGTTCCCTAATTCTTAGATTACCAGACTTAATAAAAAGGGGCATATTCGATTTCGATAATTCAACCATAGAATGTAGTTTCACGTACTTGTGTCTATTTTGTAAATCATTTATAAAACCTGCATGTATTCTCATCCCAAAATTATTAGATTTTAAAAGTGGGACTATAACTCACTTTCACAGATTTTTACTTCGTCGGGAAGTAAGACTTGGCCACTGGTTGATTCACGAACCTATAACAATATATACATATATATCAAAGTATGTTCAAAATATATTTACAACACTTTTAATATATTTGATGTTTTAAGTTTATTAAGTCAGCTGTCCTCGTTAGTAACCTACAACTAGTTGTCCACAGTTAGATGTACAGAAATAAATCGATAAATATTATCTTGAATCAATCCACGACCCAGTGTATACGTATCTCAGTATTGATCACAACTCAAACTATATATATTTTGGAATCAACCTCAACCCTGTATAGCTAACTCCAACATTCACATATAGAGTGTCTATGGTTGTTCCAAAATATATATAGATGTGTCGACATGATAGGTCGAAACATTGTATACGTGTCTATGGTATCTCAAGATTACATAATATACAATACAAGTTGATTAAGTTATGGTTGGAATAGATTTGTTACCAATTTTCACGTAGCTAAAATGAGAAAAATTATCCAATCTTGTTTTACCCATAACTTCTTCATTTTAAATCCGTTTTGAGTGAATCAAATTGCTATGGTTTCATATTGAACTCTATTTTATGAATCTAAACAGAAAAGTATAGGTTTATAGTCGGAAAAATAAGTTACAAGTCATTTTTGTAAAGGTAGTCATTTCAGTCGAAAGAACGACGTCTAGATGACCATTTTAGAAAACATACTTCCACTTTGAGTTTAATCATAATTTTTGGATATAGTTTCATGTTCATAATAAAAATCATTTTCTCAGAATAACAACTTTAAAATCAAAGTTTATCATAGTTTTTAATTAACTAACCCAAAACAGCCCGCGGTGTTACTACGACGGCGTAAATCCGGTTTTACGGTGTTTTTCGTGTTTCCGGGTTTTAAATCATTAAGTTAGCATATCATATAGATATAGAACATGTGTGTAGTTAATTTTAAAAGTCAAGTTAGAAGGATTAACTTTTGTTTGCGAACAAGTTTAGAATTAACTAAACTATGTTCTAGTGATTACGAGTTTAAACCTTCGAATAAGATAGCTTTATATGTATGAATCGAATGATGTTATGAACATCATTACTACCTTAAGTTCCTTGGATAAACCTACTGGAAAAGAGAAAAATGGATCTAGCTTCAACGGATCCTTGGATGGCTGGAAGTTCTTGAAGCAGAATCATGACACGAAAACAAGTTCAAGTAAGATCATCACTTGAAATAAGATTGTTATAGTTATAGAAATTGAACCAAAGTTTGAATATGATTATTACCTTGTATTAGAATGATAACCTACTGTAAGAAACAAAGATTTCTTGAGGTTGGATGATCACCTTACAAGATTGGAAGTGAGCTAGCAAACTTGAAAGTATTCTTGATTTTATGTAACTAGAACTTGTAAAATATATGAAGAACACTTAGAACTTGAAGATAGAACTTGAGAGAGATCAATTAGATGAAGAAAATTGAAGAATGAAAGTGTTTGTAGGTGTTTTTGGTCGTTGGTGTATGGATTAGATATAAAGGATATGTAATTTTGTTTTCATGTAAATAAGTCATGAATGATTACTCATATTTTTGTAATTTTATGAGATATTTCATGCTAGTTGCCAAATGATGGTTCCCACATGTGTTAGGTGACTCACATGGGCTGCTAAGAGCTGATCATTGGAGTGTATATACCAATAGTACATACATCTAAAAGCTGTGTATTGTACGAGTACGAATACGGGTGCATACGTGTAGAATTGTTGATGAAACTGAACGAGGATGTAATTGTAAGCATTTTTGTTAAGTAGAAGTATTTTGATAAGTGTCTTGAAGTCTTTCAAAAGTGTATGAATACATATTAAAACACTACATGTATATACATTTTAACTGAGTCGTTAAGTCATCGTTAGTCGTTACATGTAAATGTTGTTTTGAAACCTTTAGGTTAATGATCTTGTTGAATGTTGTTAACCCATTGGTTATTATAACAAATGAGATGTTAAATTGTTATATTATCATGATATTATGATATATAATATATCTCAGTATGATGTATATACAGTTAAATGTCGTTACAACGATAATCGTTACATATATGTCTCGTTTCGAAATCATTAAGTTAGTAGTCTTATTTTTACATATGTATTTCATTGTTAATACACTTAATAATATATTTACTTATCATTTAACATAATTAACCAAGTGTATCAATATCTTAATATGATTCATATGTACCTAGTAAGACGTTGTTATAACGATAATCGTTATATATATCGTTTTCGAGTTTCTTAAATTAATAGTCTCATTTTTATGTATATAACTCATTGTTAAAATACCTAATGAGATACATACTTATAATAAAAACATGTTAACTATATATATAACCATATATATGTCATCGTATAGTTTTTACAAGTTTTAACGTTCGTGAATCACCGGTCAACTTGGGTGGTCAATTGTCTATATGAAACATATTTCAATTAATCAAGTCTTAACAAGTTTGATTGCTTAACATGTTGGAAACATTTAATCATGTAAATATCAATCTCAATTAATATATATAAACATGGAAAAGTTCGGGTCACTACAGTACCTACCCGTTAAATAAATTTCGTCCCGAAATTTTAAGCTGTTGAAGGTGTTGACGAATCTTCTGGAAATAGATGCGGGTATTTCTTCTTCATCTGATCTTCACGCTCCCAGGTGAACTCGAGTCCTCTACGAGCATTCCATCGAACCTTAACAATTGGTATCTTGTTTTGCTTAAGTCTTTTAACCTCACGATCCATTATTTCGACGGGTTCTTCGATGAATTGAAGTTTTTCGTTGATTTGGATTTCATCTAACGGAATAGTGAGATCTTCTTTAGCAAAACATTTCTTCAAATTCGAGACGTGGAAAGTGTTATGTACAGCCGCGAGTTGTTGAGGTAACTCAAGTCGGTAAGCTACTGGTCCGACACGATCAATAATCTTGAATGGTCCAATATACCTTGGATTTAATTTCCCTCGTTTACCAAATCGAACAACGCCTTTCCAAGGTGCAACTTTAAGCATGACCATCTCTCCAATTTCAAATTCTATATCTTTTCTTTTAATGTCAGCGTAGCTCTTTTGTCGACTTTGGGCGGTTTTCAACCGTTGTTGAATTTGGATGATCTTCTCGGTAGTTTCTTGTATAATCTCCGGACCCGTAATCTGTCTATCCCCCACTTCACTCCAACAAATCGGAGACCTGCACTTTCTTCCATAAAGTGCTTCAAACGGCGCCATCTCAATGCTTGAATGGTAGCTGTTGTTGTAGAAAAATTCTGCTAACGGTAGATGTCGATCCCAACTGTTTCCGAAATTAATAACACATGCTCGTAGCATGTCTTCAAGCGTTTGTATCGTCCTTTCGCTCTGCCCATCAGTTTTTGGATGATAGGCAGTACTCATGTCTAGACGAGTTCCTAATGCTTGCTGTAATGTCTGCCAGAATCTTGAAATAAATCTGCCATCCCTATCAGAGATAATAGAGATTGGTATTCCATGTCTGGGGACGACTTCCTTCAAATACAGTCGTGCTAACTTCTCCATCTTGTCATCTTCTCTTATTGGCAGGAAATGTGCTGATTTGGTGAGACGATCAACTATTACCCAAATAGTATCAAAACCACTTGCAGTCCTTGGCAATTTAGTGATGAAATCCATGGTAATGTTTTCCCATTTCCATTCCGGGATTTCGGGTTATTGAAGTAGACCTGATGGTTTCTGATGCTCAGCTTTGACCTTAGAACACGTCAAACATTCTCCTACGTATTTAGCAACATCGGCTTTCATACCCGGCCACCAAAAATGTTTCTTGAGATCCTTGTACATCTTCCCTGTTCCAGGATGTATTGAGTATCTGGTTTTATGAGCTTCTCTAAGTACCATTTCTCTCATATCTCCAAATTTTGGTGCCCAAATCCTTTCAGCCCTATACCGGGTTCCATCTTCCCGAATATTAAGATGCTTCTCCGATCCTTTGGGTATTTCATCCTTTAAATTTCCCTCTTTTAAAACTCCTTGTTGCGCCTCCTTTATTTGAGTAGTAAGGTTATTATGAATCATTATATTCATAGATTTTACTCGAATGGGTTCTCTGTCCTTCCTGCTCAAGGCATCGGCTACCACATTTGCCTTCCCCGGGTGGTAACGAATCTCAAAGTCATAATCATTCAATAATTCAATCCACCTACGCTGCCTCATATTCAGTTGTTTCTGATTAAATATGTGTTGAAGACTTTTGTGGTCGGTATATATAATACTTTTGACCCCATATAAGTAGTGCCTCCAAGTCTTTAATGCAAAAACAACCGCGCCTAATTCCAAATCATGCGTCGTATAATTTTGTTCGTGAATCTTCAATTGTCTAGACGCATAAGCAATCACCTTCGTTCGTTGCATTAATACACAACCGAGACCTTGCTTTGATGCGTCACAATAAATCACAAAATCATCATTCCCTTCAGGCAATGACAATATAGGTGCCGTAGTTAACTTTTTCTTCAATAACTGAAACGCTTTCTCTTGTTCATCATTCCATTCAAATTTCTTCCCTTTATGCGTTAATACAGTCAAGGGTTTTGCTATTCTGGAAAAGTCTTGGATGAACCTTCTGTAGTAACCGGCTAGCCCAAAAAACTGGCGTATGTGTTTCGGAGTTTTCGGGGTTTCCCACTTTTCAACAGTTTCTATCTTTGCCGGATCCACCTTAATACCTTCTTTGTTCACTATGTGACCGAGGAATTGAACTTCTTCCAACCAAAATGCACACTTTGAAAACTTAGCGTACAATTCTTCTTTCCTCAATACTTCTAACACCTTTCTCAAATGTTCACCGTGTTCTTGGTCATTCATTGAGTAAATAAGTATGTCATCAATGAAAACAATGACAAACTTGTCAAGGTATGGTCCACACACTCGGTTCATAAGGTCCATGAACACAGCTGGTGCATTAGTTAAACCAAACGGCATGACCATAAACTCGTAATGACCGTAACGTGTTCTGAAAGTAGTCTTTGGAATATCATCTTCTTTCACCCGCATTTGATGGTACCCGGAACGTAAGTCAATCTTTGAATAAACAGACGAGCCTTGTAGTTGATCAAATAAGTCGTCGATTCTCGGTAGTGGGTAGCGGTTCTTGATGGTAAGTTTGTTCAACTCTCGGTAGTCGATACACAACCTGAATGTACCATCTTTCTTCTTGATAAACAAAACAGGAGCTCCCCGCGGTGATGTGCTTGGTCGAATGAAACCACGCTCTAAAAGTTCTTGTAATTGGCTTTGCAGTTCTTTCATCTCGCTGGGTGCGAGTCTGTAAGGAGCACGAGCTATTGGTGCAGCTCCTGGTACAAGATCTATTTGAAATTCAACGGATCGATGTGGGGGTAATCCCGGTAATTCTTTCGGAAATACATCGGGAAATTCTTTTGCAATGGGAACATCATTGATGCTCTTTTCTTCAGTTTGTACTTTCTCGACGTGTGCTAGAACAGCATAGCAACCTTTTCTTATTAGTTTTTGTGCCTTCAAATTACTAATAAGATGTAGCTTCGTGTTGCCCTTTTCTCCGTACACCATTAAGGGTTTTCCTTTTTCTCGTATAATGCGAATTGCATTTTTGTAACAGACGATCTCTGCTTTCACTTCTTTCAACCAGTCCATACCGATTATCACATCAAAACTCCCTAACTCTACTGGTATCAAATCAATCTTAAATGTTTCGCTAACCAGTTTAATTTCTCGATTCCGACATATATTATCTGCTGAAATTAATTTACCATTTGCTAATTCGAGTAAAAATTTACTATCCAAAGGCTTCAATGGACAACTTAATTTAGCACAAAAATCTCTACTCATATAGCTTCTATCCGCACCCAAATCAAATAAAACGTAAGCAGATTTATTATCAATAAGAAACGTACCCGTAACAAGCTCCGGGTCTTCCTGTGCCTCTGCCGCATTAATATTGAAAACTCTTCCGCGGCCTTGTCCATTCGTGTTCTCCTGGTTCGGGAAATTTCTAATAATGTGGCCCGGTTTTCCACATTTATAACAAACTACATTGGCATAACTTGCTCCGACACTACTTGCTCCGCCATTACTCGTTCCGACACCATTTGTTCCTTTCGTTCTATTAACCCCTGGTCCGTAGACCTCACACTTCACCGCGCTATGACCATTTCTTTTACACTTGTTGCAAAATTTGGTGCAGAACCCCGAGTGATACTTTTCACACCTTTGGCATAGCTGCTTCTGATTGTTGTTGTTGTTGCGGTTATTATTGTTGTTGGGATGATTGTTGTAGTTGCTGTTGCTGTTGTTGTTGTTGTTATTATTGGGCCGTTTGTTGTAGTTGCGATTGATGTTGCGATTGTTGGGATAATTGTTGCGATTATTGTTGTAATTGCTGTTGTTGTTGTATTGGTGATTCTTATCACCGTTTTCCTCCCACTTTCTTTTGACTTGCTTCACATTGGCCTCTTCAGCAGTCTGTTCTTTAATTCTTTCTTCAATCTGGTTCACTAGTTTGTGAGCCATTCTACATGCCTGTTGTATAGAGGCGGGCTCGTGTGAACTTATATCTTCTTGGATTCTTTCCGGTAATCCTTTCACAAATGCGTCGATCTTCTCTTCCTCATCTTCGAATGCTCCCGGACACAATAGGCACAATTCTGTGAATCGTCTTTCGTACGTGGTAATATTAAATCCTTGGGTTCGTAACCCTCTAAGTTCTGTCTTGAGCTTATTGACCTCGGTTCTGGGACGGTACTTCTCGTTCACCAAGTGCTTGAATGCTGACCATGGTAGTGCGTACGCATCGTCTTGTCCCACTTGCTCTAGATAGGTATTCCACCATGTTAACGCAGAAACTGTGAAGGTATTCGTAGCGTACTTCACTTTGTCCTCTTCAGTACACTTACTTATGGCAAACACCGATTCGACCTTCTCGGTCCACCGTTTCAATCCGATCGGTCCTTCGGTTCCATCAAATTCCAAAGGTTTGCAGGCAGTGAATTCTTTGTAGGTGCATCCTACACGATTTCCTGTACTGCTAGATCCAAGGTTATTGTTGGTATGTAGCGCAGCCTGTACTGCGGCTATGTTTGAAGCTAGAAAAGTACGGAATTCCTCTTCATTCATATTCACGGTGTGTCGAGTAGTCGGTGCCATTTCCTTCAAAATAGTCAAATGGAACAAGTTAATCATACAGAATATTAAGAGTAGTTAATAGTATTTCGTAGCATAATATGAACTCATTTATAAAAGCTTTTTCTTCATATTAGCGTTTTATAAGTTTAAATTCGGGTAGTACCTACCTGTTAAGTTCATACTTAGTAGCTAATATACAATTCAACTACTACAATTCTATATGAAAAACTGATTATAATAATATTTCGCGTTCAAACTTTTATACAATATTTTACAAACTTACAATACCGCTTATTTTACATAAAGCATGAAATATAGCAAACAATAACTTTGATACAAGATAGTTGTGAAGATAATTCTAGCTAGTACACAAGTCGTTCAGCAAAGGCAATAAAGACACGTAATTCATACGTCCAGAAACAAGTCATGCATTCTGGTTTTACTAGGACTACTTCCCATCCTTGGTCTTGTGCAACATAACCGTTATGGCCGTTGATAAGACAGCGTGTTGTAACGACGTCAAAGGGACGAGGGTTACGTAATGTCCAACAGTCCCGTAATAATCTAAAAACCTCATTTCTTACCCCAATTACCGACTCCGTCACTTGTGGAAACGTTTTGTTTAATAGTTGTAGCCCGATGTTCTTGTTCTCACTTTGGTGAGAAGCGAACATTACTAATCCGTAAACATAACATGCTTCTTTATGTTGCATGTTAGCCGCTTTTTCTAAATCACGAAGTCCAATATTCGGATATATTGAGTCAAAATAATTTCTTAACCCGTTGCGTAAAATAGCATTTGGGTTCCCCGCAATATATGCGTCAAAGTAAACACATCGTAACTTATGGGTTTCCCAATGTGATATCCCCCCATCTTTCAAACGAAAGTCTCTTATAAACCAAGACATTCTTGGAACGTTCTTCGAATGTCTTACAAACTGATCTCGCCTTAAATAGTTGTGCCGAGGAATTCTGGCCGACTCTAGACAAGATTTCATCAATCATGTCTCCGGGTAGGTCTCTTAAAATATTGGGTTGTCTATCCATTTTGTGTTTTTAAACTGTAAAATAGACAAGAGTTAGATTCATAAAAAAATACTTATTAATACAAGCAATTTTTACATATATCATAAAGCATAAGAACACTATATTACATATATTACACCACACGAATACAACTATCTTATTCCAACTCGCTCGTTTCTTCTTCTTCAGTTTTGGTTCGTTTTGCCAAGTTTCTAGGGATATATGATGTTCCCCTAATACGAGCCGTCGTTGTCCACATTGGTTTAGAAAAACCTGGTGGTTTAGAGGTTCCCGGGTCATTGTTACAACTTAAGAACTTCGGGGGTTGACAATACATATAAAGTTCATCGGGGTTGGAATTAGATTTCTCTATTTTTATGCCCTTTCCCTTATTATTTTCTTTTGCCTTTTTAAATTCAGTTGGGGTAATTTCTATAACATCATTGGAATTCTCGTCGGAATCCGATTCATCGGAGAATTGGTAATCCTCCCAATATTTTGCTTCCTTGGCGGAAACACCATTGACCATAATTAACCTTGGTCGGTTGGTTGAGGATTCTCTTTTACTTAACCGTTTTATTATTTCCCCCACCGGTTCCGATTCTTCTTCCGGTTCTGATTCTTCGTCCGGTTCCGATTCTTCTTCCGGTTCCGACTCTTCTTCCGGTTCCTCTTCGGGAACTTGTGAATCAGTCCACGAATCATTCCAATTTACATTTGACTCTTCATTATTATTAGGTGAGTCAATGGGACTTGTTCTAGAGGTAGACATCTATCACATAATATCAAACACGTTAAGAGATTAATATATCACATAATATTCATATGTTAAAAATATATAGTTTCCAACAAAAATGTTAAGCAATCATTTTTAAAGAAAACACGGTCGAAGTCCAGAATCACTAATGCATCCTAACAAACTCGATAAGACACACTAATGCATATTTTCTGGTTCTCTAAGACCAACGCTCGGATACCAACTGAAATGTCCCGTTCTTATTGATTAAAAACGTTCCATATTAATTGATTTCGTTGCGAGGTTTTGACCTCTATATGAGACGTTTTTCAAAGACTGCATTCATTTTTAAAACAAACCATAACCTTTATTTCATAGATAAAGGTTTTAAAAAGCTTTACGTAGATTATCAAATAATGATAATCTAAAATATCCTGTTTACACACGACCATTACATAATGGTTTACAATACAAATATGTTACAACAAAATAAGTTTCTTGAATGCAGTTTTTACACAATATCATACAAGTATGGACTCCAAATCTTGTCCTTATTTAAGTATGCGACAGCGGAAGCTCTTAATAATCACCTGAGAATAAACATGCTTAAAACGTCAACAAAAATGTTGGTGAGTTATAGGTTTAACCTATATATATCAAATCATAATAATAGACCACAAGATTTCATATTTCAATACACATCCCATACATAGAGATAAAAATCATTCATATGGTGAACACCTGGTAACCGACAATAACAAGATGCATATATAAGAATATCCCCATCATTCCGGGACACCCTTCGGATATGATATAAATTTCGAAGTACTAAAGCATCCGGTACTTTGGATGGGGTTTGTTAGGCCCAATAGATCTATCTTTAGGATTCGCGTCAATTAGGGTGTCTGTTCCCTAATTCTTAGATTACCAGACTTAATAAAAAGGGGCATATTCGATTTCGATAATTCAACCATAGAATGTAGTTTCACGTACTTGTGTCTATTTTGTAAATCATTTATAAAACCTGCATGTATTCTCATCCCAAAAATATTAGATTTTAAAAGTGGGACTATAACTCACTTTCACAGATTTTTACTTCGTCGGGAAGTAAGACTTGGCCACTGGTTGATTCACGAACCTATAACAATATATACATATATATCAAAGTATGTTCAAAATATATTTACAACACTTTTAATATATTTGATGTTTTAAGTTTATTAAGTCAGCTGTCCTCGTTAGTAACCTACAACTAGTTGTCCACAGTTAGATGTACAGAAATAAATCGATAAATATTATCTTGAATCAATCCACGAACCAGTGTATACGTATCTCAGTATTGATCACAACTCAAACTATATATATTTTGGAATCAACCTCAACCCTGTATAGCTAACTCCAACATTCACATATAGAGTGTCTATGGTTGTTCCGAAATATATATAGATGTGTCGACATGATAGGTCGAAACATTGTATACGTGTCTATGGTATCTCAAGATTACATAATATACAATACAAGTTGATTAAGTTATGGTTGGAATAGATTTGTTACCAATTTTCACGTAGCTAAAATGAGAAAAATTATCCAATCTTGTTTTACCCATAACTTCTTCATTTTAAATCCGTTTTGAGTGAATCAAATTGCTATGGTTTCATATTGAACTCTATTTTATGAATCTAAATAGAAAATTATAGGTTTTTAGTCGGAAAAATAAGTTACAAGTCGTTTTTGTAAAGGTAGTCATTTCAGTCGAAAGAACGACGTCTAGATGACCATTTTAGAAAACATACTTCCACTTTGAGTTTAATCATAATTTTTGGATATAGTTTCATGTTCATAATAAAAATTATTTTCTCAGAATAACAACTTTAAAATCAAAGTTTATCATAGTTTTTAATTAACTAACCCAAAACAGCCCGCGGTGTTACTACGACGGCGTAAATCCGGTTTTACGGTGTTTTTCGTGTTTCCAGGTTTTAAATCATTAAGTTAGCATATCATATAGATATAGAACATGTGTGTAGTTAATTTTAAAAGTCAAGTTAGAAGGATTAACTTTTGTTTGAGAACAAGTTTAGAATTAACTAAACTATGTTCTAGTGATTACGAGTTTAAACCTTCGAATAAGATAGCTTTATATGTATGAATCGAATGATGTTATGAACATCATTACTACCTTAAGTTCCTTGGATAAACCTACTGGAAAAGAGAAAAATGGATCTAGCTTCAACGGATCCTTGGATGGTTCGAAGTTCTTGAAGCAGAATCATGACACGAAAACAAGTTCAAGTAAGATCATCACTTGAAATAAGATTGTTATAGTTATAGAAATTGAACCAAAGTTTGAATATGATTATTACCTTGTATTAGAATGATAACCTACTGTAAGAAACAAAGATTTCTTGAGGTTGGATGATCACCTTACAAGATTGGAAGTGAGCTAGCAAACTTGAAAGTATTCTTGATTTTATGTAACTAGAACTTGTAAAATATATGAAGAACACTTAGAACTTGAAGATAGAACTTGAGAGAGATCAATTAGATGAAGAAAATTGAAGAATGAAAGTGTTTGTAGGTGTTTTTGGTCGTTGGTGTATGGATTAGATATAAAGGATATTTAATTTTGTTTTCATGTAAATAAGTCATGAATGAATACTCATATTTTTGTAATTTTATGAGATATTTCATGCTAGTTGCCAAATGATGGTTCCCATATGTGTTAGGTGACTCACATGGGCTGCTAAGAGCTGATCATTGGAGTGTATATACCAATAGTACATACATCTAAAAGCTGTGTATTGTACGAGTACGAATACGGGTGCATACGTGTAGAATTGTTGATGAAACTGAACGAGGATGTAATTGTAAGCATTTTTGTTAAGTAGAAGTATTTTGATAAGTGTCTTGAAGTCTTTCAAAAGTGTATGAATACATATTAAAACACTACATGTATATACATTTTAACTGAGTCGTTAAGTCATCGTTAGTCGTTACATGTAAATGTTGTTTTGAAACCTTTAGGTTAATGATCTTGTTGAATGTTGTTAACCCATTGGTTATTATAACAAATGAGATGTTAAATTGTTATATTATCATGATATTATGATATATAATATATCTCAGTATGATGTATATACAGTTAAATGTCGTTACAACGATAATCGTTACATATATGTCTCGTTTCGAAATCATTAAGTTAGTAGTCTTATTTTTACATATGTATTTCATTGTTAATACACTTAATAATATATTTACTTATCATTTAACATAATTAACCAAGTGTATCAATATCTTAATATGATTCATATGTACCTAGTAAGACGTTGTTATAACGATAATCGTTATATATATCGTTTTCGAGTTTCTTAAATTAATAGTCTCATTTTTATGTATATAACTCATTGTTAAAATACCTAATGAGATACATACTTATAATAAAAACATGTTAACTATATATATAACCATATATATGTCATCGTATAGTTTTTACAAGTTTTAACGTTCGTGAATCACCGGTCAACTTGGGTGGTCAATTGTCTATATGAAACATATTTCAATTAATCAAGTCTTAACAAGTTTGATTGCTTAACATGTTGGAAACATTTAATCATGTAAATATCAATCTCAATTAATATATATAAACATGGAAAAGTTCGGGTCACTACAATGTGTATTGAAATATGAAATCTTGTGGTCTATTGTTACGATTTGATACATATAGGTTAAACCTATAACTCACCAACATTTTTGTTGACGTTTAAAGCATGTTTATTCTCAGGTGAATACTAAGAGCTTCCGCTGTTGCATACTAAAATAAGGACAAGATTTGGAGTCCATGTTTGTATGATATTGTGTAAAAACTGCATTCAAGAAACTGATTTCGATGTAACATATTTGTATTGTAAACCATTATGTAATGGTCGTGTGTAAACGGGATATTTTAGATTATCATTATTTGATAATATACGTAAAGCTTTTAAACCTTTATTTATGAAATAAAGGTTATGGTTTGTTTTAAAAATGAATGCAGTCTTTGAAAAACGTCTCATATAGAGGTCAAAACCTCGCAACGAAATCAATTAATATGGAACGTTTTTAATCAATAAGAACGGGACATTTCACATAGCATTTCCAAGATGATTTTAGGAGTAAAATTGGATAATTCCAAGCTCTTGGAAGAGGCTTAAACATCCAAGAATCAAGATTCAACACCTTCTCCATTCAAGATTCATTCTCTATTAGGTTGATTTCTTGTTCTTCACAATGAATTCTACTTATCAATTGATTGTTATTTTGTTGGTTAATATGACTTTTGGCTAAACTCTATAATGTTTGTCTAGATTAATAACTGAGGTATTAGATGTAATCTTATGGATTGAATGTATTATGTGTGATTATATTAGAGCTTGAATCAAAGAACCATGCTTATTGATGTCAAATGATTTGTATCTAGTTAATTGATATGTTGTTGATAAAGAGAACTCTTGTTGATGTATCATATTGATTTACAATCAACTTGTCTTAGATTGATTGTTTACTAAACCGGACCAAAGGGTAAATTAGATCAAAATGATTAGACGATATAGGAATGAATTGTGTAGAGCGAACGCAAAAGACAATTGTTATTCAAGTCTTTGATCTAGCTAATCAACTAGTCACAAACAAAAAGGTTTAGGTGATAGGGAACCCTCCACTTAGTAATTCTAGTTTGAGTACTTGCTAAAGAGAACTCTTGGCAAGTCAATTTGGGTGATTAGCATATATATCATAGTTATTTGGTTACAAACACGAGAACTATAGAGAAAAGGGAACCCTTGATCTTGTAATCGAGTTTGCGTGTTTACTAAAGAGAACTCTTGGTAAATCTATTAGGTAACTCACACACATAGTCATTCAATCGGGTCTCAACAATATAACTACATCCAATACCGAGGGTAAAATATCTAGATAAACATTTCGTATCTTTGATCTTAATCAAACTATCTTATTTGCTTTCTTTGCACTTGTTTGCATTATATAAACTTAAAAGACCAAAAATATTGTTTTTACTTTTAATCTTCTCTGATTTGGCTAAATCGTTAAATAGCCACAAAAACATAATATCTTGTACCTTTAAGTTTTATTTACTTAGTTAATCATAATATAGTTCCTAATTCTAATTTGACTAATCCAACTGTCCTTGGAACGATACACGGAACTAAACCATTATTTATACTACTACACGATCGGGTACACTGCCCGTTAGTGTGTAACAATCTTTAATTGGTATTTTTCCATATTATTTCATACATTAATTCATATACCACGTTTCGCACATCAAGGTGGCATCCCGATACTAGTATGATAACTATTATTGTACGAGAATTCCTCCAAAGGTAAGTGCTCATCCCAACTTCTGCCGAAATCAATAATACACGCCCGTAACATATCCTCCAATGTTTGATTCGTACGTTTAGTTTGACCGTCTGTTTGAGGATGATACGCCGTGCTCAATTTCAATTGTGTACCCATATCTTCATGAAACTTTTCCCAAAACCGAGATGTGAAACGGGTATCTCGATCCGAAATAATAGATTTAGGAACCCGTGTCTCGCTATCACCTCCTTGATAAACAACTTAGACAAAGTCTCCAATGATATCGCTTCCCGAATGGGAAGAAACAAGGTACTTTTCGTCAATCGATCAACTATTACCCAAATCGAGTCAAATTGGGTTCTCGCCGTCTTTGGTAACTTTGTGATGAAATCCATGGTAACGTGCTCCCATTTCCATTTTGGGATTTCTAAATGTTGTAACGTACCATACGACTTTTGGTGTTCGACTTTAACTTGAAAACACGTGACGCATTGTTCAACATATTTAACAACATCACTTTTCATGCCCGGCCACCAATACTCTTTCCTCAAATCAAGATACATTTTCATCGCGCCCGGATGAATGGAATACTTTGACTTATGTGCTTCGTCGAGTAGCACTCGCCGATAATCACCCATTTTAGGCACCCACACTCGTCCTTGAAAGGTTAACAAACCATGCGGACCTAAGGTAATAGACTCCGTTTGTCCCACGATTCGTTCCTCATGCTTATTGTTAACAAAAGCTTCAATTTGAGTCTCGCCAAGCTTTACAAGAAAATCGTTAGTAATAATCATGCGTAACGATCCTACTCGTATCATCGGATGTTGACTCTTCCGACTTAACGCATCCGCGACCACATTCGCCTTACCCGGATGATAAAGTATTTCACAATCATAGTCTTTCACCACATCCATCCATCTACGTTGACGATAGTTCAAATCTCTTTGATCAAAAACGTGTTTTAAGCTCTTGTGATCCGAATAAATCATACACTTGACACCATACAAGTAATGGCGCCAAATTTTTAACGCATGAACAACCGCCGCCAACTCAAGATCATGAGTCGGATATCTCGTTTCGTGTTCCTTTAATTGTCGAGAGGCATAAACGATGACTTTACCCTTTGCATTAGAACACAACCGATCGCATTTAAAGAAGCATCACAATAAATCGTCATGTCTTCTACACCTTCCGGAAACACTAAAATCGGAGCTTGACATAACTTCTCTTTTAACAATTGGAAAGCAATTTCTTGCTCGTTTTCCCAGTTAAATCTCGCGTTCTTTCTCGTCAACTTCGTCAATGGAGAAGCAATCTTGGAAAAGTCTTGGATAAACCGACGATAATAACCAGCCAATCCGAGAAAACTTCGAATTTCCGTAGGCGTAGTCGGTCGCCCCCAACTCTTTACTGTCTCTATCTTCCCCGGATCTACTTGAATACCATCTTTGTTCATAATGTGGCCAAGGAATTGAACTTCTCTTAGCCAAAATTCACATTTGGAGAATTTAGCATACAACTTCTCCTTCCGCAACGTCTTTAACACACCCCGCAAATGATGTTCATGTTCGTTCATACCTTTCAAATAGACAAGTATGTCGTCAATGAACACAATTACCGACTTGTCCAACATAGGTTGGCACACTCGGTTCATAAGATCCATGAATTCTGCCGGTGCATTCGTAAGACCAAAAGGCATTACTACGAATTCAAAATGTCCGTAACGAGTTCGAAAAGCCGTTTTCTCAATATCTTCCTCACTGACCCGCATTTGGTGATAGCCGGACCGTAGGTCAATCTTAGAGAAATACGTTGCACCCTGGAGTTAATCAAACAAATCGTCAATTCGAGGCAATGGATAACGATTCTTGATCGTCACTTTATTCAACTCCCGATAATCGATGCACATCCGCATACTACCGTCAATCTTCTTCACGAATAAAACCGGAGCGCCCCATGGCGAAGCACTCGGTCGGATAAAACCATTTTCAAGTAACTCTTGGGTTTGATTTAACAACTCTTGCATTTCCGTTGGCGCTAAACGATAAGGAGTTTTAGCAATGGGGGTAGCCCCCGGAACCAACTCAATGCGAAATTCAACTTGTCTTTCCGCCGAAACACCCGGTAACTCATCCGGGAAAACGTCTTCAAATTCACTCACCACCAAAATTTCACGAATGGGTGGTGGCTCATCACGAGTATCAACAACATGGGCAAGAAAAGCCATGCCACCACTAACAAGGAAGCGACGTGCCCGTGCAAAAGAACATATCGGCACAAGTCTCCTTCGCTTATCACCATGAATAATTAACTCTCCCCCACTTGGGGTTTTCACGCGAATAGATTTTTCATGGCATGCAATATCGGCTCTATTATGATCGAGCCAATCCATACTAACAACGATATCAAAATCACCCAAAATCATCGGGATGAGGTCAATTTTAAAGTTTTCGGCACCAAACACAACATCACAATTTTTACACACATCAACCACTAGCACTGTCTTGCCGTCCGCTATTTCGACTTCTACCGGACGACTTAACTTAGCTAACGGTTTATTAAGTTTAGGCACAAATTTTGGTGATACAAACGACAAGTTAGCACCACTATCAAAAAGCATCCTCGCCGGATTAGAGTTAACCATGAAAGTACCTGAGACAACTTCGTTAGATTGTTTGGCTTCATCATTCGTCATCAAATAGTTGCGACCCCTAGCCATACCCGCCGCCTTCTCTAGCCGCTTAACATTATCATTGCGCAAATCGGGGCATTCCAGTCTCTTGTTCCCTTCTTTACCACAATTATAACAAGTGAGCTTGATTGTGGAAGATGGGTTGGTGAAATCACGGGCCATATGCCCCTTTCGTCCACAATTGTGACAAGAATAACGGAATTCTTCGGGAACACTCTTCTTCACACTACCGACACTCTCGGTTGCACCTTTACCCTTCTTGTTCGAATGACTAGTAGCTTCGAACTTCCTCTTGCCAAAAGTAAAGCCACTCTTTCTCAACACAAGCGCCTCAAAACCTTTGGCCATATTGAACAACTCATCAAAACTCTTCACCACGTTCACACTAATCTTCTCTTGATAACTATCATTCAAGATTCGATAGAAATCTTCTTTCAACATTTTATCATTCCCGACATACTCCGGGAAAAATTGGGTCTTGGACAAAAACACGGATTTGAGAGTGTTCAAATCCATCGACCCTTGCCTCAAGGAACGTAACTCGTCCTTAAGCCTTGTAAGATCGGCAGAAGTTCGGTATTCGTCGAAAAACTCCGCCTTGAATTCATCCCAAGTGAATTCCATGCATTGTTCTTCACCATAAACTTGGATCTTTGTGTCCCACCACAACTTTGCATCGCCCCTCAACATACTACACTCGTACCTTGTCTTCTTATCGAGAGGGATTCACAAGTATGGAAAGCCCCCTCCATATCGGAGATCCAACGGGCACTCTTAAGAGGGTCTCTTTCACCGTCAAAGGTGGGAGGTTGAGAATCCTTGAAATTCTTATAGAAAAAGTCTCGTCTTCCAACATTGTCCTCTTGAAGGACAACTTTAATTTGTTCTTTTACTACATTGACTAATTGCTCGTCAATCGTATCTAGAAACATCTTCTTAACATCTTCTAGGAACGACGCATGATGACTTTTCAAAATGGCCTCAACCTTGGCCGTGAACTCGGGGTCCTCGCTTGTGCCCCCATTATCGGTGTCGTGTCTATTTCTCATCTTCATTCTATAAAACGGAAGAGATTAAACATCGAAACGAAAAGACATAACACACACACACACACACACACACACATATATATATATATATATATATATATATATATATATATATATATATATATACATATACATATACACCTCAACACCTCATCTTGCTCAACAATCATCGTACATCTCTTGTTTGACACGAATTGCACCCGTAATAATGGTAGCTAGTCATTATTACGCGAGCACTTCGCATTAACTCACTAGTACAATGCCTATCTTGCTTGATGATTGCAAATACAACACAAAACACTTAGCGCAAGGTTAGATCACATAAACCTAAGTATTAACAATTCCCGATCCGACCCGAAGTCCTACAAGTCCCGCATAAAGCGCGCACACAATAAAGTCTAAGTCTAGGCACCTATCTCAAGTCGCCTTAGACCATGCTCTGATACCACTTGTAACAACCCGACTTCATTAATCCAAAAACGCCCTAAAAAAAAAATTTGGGACAGTACATCTGGACGGCGTCCAGAATTCTGGACAGCGTCCAGTAACGAAGGCTTGGACGGCGTCCAACCTTTTGGGACGGCGTCCCAATGAACTGAAAGGACCCGTTCATATACATTATAAACGATTCACAATAGTTGATTACATCGCGAGGTATTTGACCTCTATATGATACATTAAACATTGCATTCGTTTTTAAAAGACAAACTTTCTTTACAACGAAAGTTGACGGCATGCACACCATTTCATAATACATCCAACTATAATTGGCTTAATAATAATCTTGATGAACTCAATGACTCGAATGCAACGTCTTTCAAAATATGCCATGAATGACTCCAAGTAATATCCTTAAAATGAGCTAATGCACAGCGGAAGATTTCTTTAATACCTGAGAATAAACATGCTTTAAAGTGTCAACTAAAAGGTTGGTGAGTTCATAGGTTTATCATAACAATCATTTTAATATATTAATAGACCACAAGATTTCCGTTTATAAATATATGTACACTCGCAAGTGTATAAAAGTATTCTATAAGTTGTAGGCACCCGGTAACAAGCCTTAACGTTCATGTTTTACCCTCTGAAGTACACCAGATCAGGTGTGTTTAAAATAACCTCGAAGTACTAAAGCATCCCATAGTCAGGATGGGGTTTGTCAGGCCCAATAGATCTATCTTTAGGATTCGCGCCTACCGTACATAGACAAGTAGTTTAATGTTACCAAGCTAAGGGTATATTTCTGGTTTAAACCCACGTAGAATTAGTTTTAGTACTTGTGCCTATTTCGTAAAACATTTATAAAAATAGCGCATGTATTCTCAGTCCCAAAAATATATATAAAAGGGAGCAAATGAAACTCACAATACTGTATTTCGTAGTAAAAATACATATAACGTCATTTAACAAGTGCAAGGTTGGCCTCGGATTCACGAACGTATCAATATTGAGATTCAATATTGCAGGAAAGTACGTAGACGCAACGGAGATGATAAACACTAGATTGACCTCACGAGCATACCCATGAACCATACCCATCACCTCCATAGCTATAACCCATAATTTTCTTAGCTTCGACTCATTCAAAAAAACTATTTTGAAATCACTCGGACAGCACTCCGTCGTAATATTTTATATATACTAATAATATCTTGAAATAATACAGAGCAAATATATATATATATATATATATATATATATATATATATATATATATATATATATATATATATATATATATATATATATATATATAAATCGATTGAGAGAGTTTAGAGAAATATATTTTCAAGTTTCTATGAAATAATGAAACCTATTGAATTCTATTTATAATAGATTTTTGAATTATTAAAGTGAATTATTAAAGTATGAATTATTAAAGTGAATTATTAAAGTATGAATTATTAAAGTGAATTATTAAAGTATGAATTATTAAAGTGAATTATTAAAGTATGAATTATTAAAGTGAATTATTAAAGTATGAATTATTAAAGTATGAATTATTAAAGTATGAATTATTAAAGTTAAAGTAAAGTAAAAGTAAAGTAAAGGTAAAGTTAAAGTATAGTAAAAGTATAAAAACTATGTATGTATAATACGCGTATAAATATATATAATATTAATTTAAATCGTTATATATATTTAATGAAATAAAATATAAATATCGTTATATTTATTATACTGGTTAAGTAATGAGTTGTCAAAAGTGATTCTAGATATTTATAAAAGTTATATACGTTTTAATAATAAAGTTCTTTTTTAAACTGAAAACGTCTTTGTACGTTTGAAAATAGATTAATAGAATATTATGGAAACCAATTCTCCACTAACTTTTGTCTAACTTTTGTAAATGACACTTTTTGTTTTTATTTATAAATAGATTTACAAATAATTCTGAATATCGTTAAGAGGAATAGATTTTCTCAAATCATAGTGGACCTCTCAACAGAGACTTGTAATCATAATTCAATGTTTCTGATAATTCAATCATTTAATATATTTTTTTTTAATTTCGTCAAAAATCATATTGAAACAAATACGTTCGTGTAAAGTATTATACGTTTAATACTTTATTAATATTCTCAAGTTATAATATATATATATATATACATATACATATCTATTTATATATAACGGTTCATGAATCGTCGGAATTTGGTCGAGGTTATAATGAATGTATGAACACAGTTTAAAATTCTTGAGATTTAACTTAACAAACTTTTCTTATCGTGTCGGAATAATATAAAGATTAAAGTTTAAATTTGGTCAGAAATTTCCGGGTCGTCACAGTACCTACCCGTTAAAGAAATTTCGTCCCCGAAATTTGATAGAGGTCTTCATGACTAATAATGAGAATGTTATTATAATGATTATAGAGTTTTATCATGTTCAAGAAGAATGGATAAAATAATTCGATTACTCGAAGCGTGTGAGTGAAGTTATCGTAAATGAATGAAATAAGATAATAGTGATTTGTCGTATCTTTTGACGTCATCACGATTGATCTTCGAAAAGAAAATCTTTGTAATCTATATTGGATTTGATTATTCGGCGATTAAGGAAATTATGATCCTCTTCGAATTAATGCGATAATCCATTTTGATTTCTCTGTCGGATATTTCACTATAAATCCGCCTCATTTGTTTTCTTACAACTCACACCTTCTCAACTCATATTTTAAAGTATTTGTCAATATGCTTCATCCAGTGCTGATTCTTGATATACTCCTCACTTTCATATCTGTCGCTCTTCTTTTTCATCTGCCTCAGGAAGAATCTATTTACTTCTACTATACTCTTGGTTTTATAGTGTTTTTAGTTCTCCCGTGTCTTTATATTGCTATATGCATTGATATATGCAGTTTGTGATTTCTGGGTTGTTGTTGGGTTTTATATCTTCCCTTATATTTCAAAGTCCTTGCTTCTTCTATAATCATTGTCATCCACAGTTAATGCTCTCTTCTATTTGCTATGATTTATACTCCCATTTCTAGTTCGGAACTTTGTCCTTTCGTTTCTTCTTCTTGCGATTAAGCACCGCTTGTAATGGTCCAGAATTCACAGATATAAATTTCAGAATGAACATTGTTAATGTTCTAGGAAGGAAATTGTAATGACACGATCTTGACTTGTCAAATTACCAGAATACCTCGGAAAAGGCCGAATCATCAAGAAATATTTTCTTGATATTTATAGATCAAAGAGAATATAAGAGTCGTGTAACATAGCACATGATGACGTTATGATCTGTGAATCATCACGTTCCATTTAGAAACTCAGCATGAATTACTGTAATATAATCACATTGATCAAGTGTCATTATATTATACTAACTCATACTTCAGCTCCCAACACTTTTTCAAGAATATTCCTATTTTAAACTCGAATGTTTTAGAATTTAGAAACTAAAATAGTTTCTTTTATGATATAATACAGATAGCGCGAAGAGGTAAATGATTTCAGATAAGAATAATTATAAAAATATCTTAGAATGTCTAATATCAGAGGATGATGAAGGATATTGTCCGCAGGGGTTTAGAGTCAGGAGCAAGGTATTGGTTAATGACTTCAGCAAGTACTGAATCATTTGGATTCTTTGAAGGCAGGTTCAGCCTTTGTGATTTGTCCACAGCCTCCTTTATACTTTGCTCAATCCGTTTTCCAGTTCCAAAGCTTCTCTTTTTCTGAGCTTTGCCAATATACTATCCTTTATCATCTAACTTTTTACTGTTAAGGTCGTTTACAGTTTTTGCTGCTTCATCAGCATTTTTCAAAATTTCGAGAACTGGTTCGCAGTTTAGGGTGTTTTTCAGAAATTTCTCATTCAAAGAATGTAAGTCTTGGAGGTAGACGTTGTGTGTATATGTAATTGTTGATGTAGACATGCTGCGAGGTTTCAAAATACTGATTGCTGATTCTCAATAATTGGTATGGCAATTCTTGTTATAAGGTACGAATGAGTATATGATAGGGTTTCGATAATTATAATGATTTTTTTTTTTTTTTGGAAAGTCAAAGATCAGTGAAGTTGTTGGTAAGTTTATTGCTAATGTGGTGAATATAAACGATTCCCCGGTAACGTTGGCGAAAGGGCAACGTATCTATCGAGGTTATAATAAGACTGTTTTGATTGAGATGTCGAAGTTGACTTGCTGGAGCTGTGACAAAACTGTCTATTTTGAAACGGAATTGAAAAGTTATTTTGGCTAGTAAATGCCAAAGGGTCTAACACGGATACGTGTCGAACTATGACTTGAGTTTTGAGAGTTTTTCAGGTGTATAACTGTGGGTAACATGTGGTTGGATCATCATCTCGATTGTTCCTTAGTTGAAGTGTCTTCAGGAATTTCGAAGGGTTTGAGCACATATTGTAATCGTTAATACATATGATGTTCTAACACAGTTTTGAAGTCAAAGTATAGCTTTAAAAGATATAGGAATCTAAGAGTGATGATACTGGTTATATTTCAAATTGAATTATGCGATTTCAAAATCAGAATATGTAATTGAATTTGAATGAGTATGATTGTTTTGATTTATATGAAAGAATGGATATTGTTGTGAAAGTAGGGAGTATAGTTGATGATTGCTGAATCAGTTTTGAAAAATGTAATATATTAATTGTGAATTTATATATCTCTCGGGTATTACCTACCCGTTAAAAAAATTTTCACAATTAATATTTTGTACAAAAGAAGTTTATTACAGTCTTTATGAAAATATATGTGTATATTTTCTTTAGATGTAATATAGATTTAATGAGTTAATATTAAATTAAACTCATTTGTTTTATGGTTGGAACTAGAATTGAGTAATCCCTAAAACTTTATAAATTGCATAAGTATTTCTTCAATAATATTGAAATTATGAATCATTACTTTGTTATTTGTTGGTTTTCATGAAATTCTTGTGAACTTCGCAAGGTACGAATGATGTTATTTGAAAAGTTTCGAGTACATCGATGATGAAAGTGTAAAATCAAACATATATTCGAATAATACACTTGATTAATTATGAATTGGATTTTTATTGAATTGAGACAGAGATTGTAATTAACGATGGTTAAGTTGCGGACGAAGGACGTACATCATTGCATATTTGTAATATGAATTAACTGAGTAGTTAAGATTCACACATAATAGCTTAGTACGGGAAGATTTATTATGGTTTAAAAATTTATACATATAAAATATACATATAAATCTTTCGATTGGAAATGAGTTAATACTTCATAACTCGTTGATACAATATATTTGTTGTTGATTCGTAATGATGTCCACAATGATTCTTGAACTAACAGAGTTTGTGATGTTAAGGTGCTGTTGATTCTGACGATACTGGCGGCACTGACTGTGTTGATGATGCTACGGTCCTGTTGATGCTGTTGGTAAAACAATTCTAGCTTGTAAATCGTACACCATTTTCGATCAAAGTTTCTACTCTACCATCTCCGTTCACTCATCCGATTTACGGTCAGAATTAAATAATCTCTAAGATTTTAGAGATTACATAACTGCCGCAGAGATATCTCTTCAATGAAGTTTATGAATTAATACTTCATCGTTTGTTGTTGTTGATATTCCTGGATATTTAGAGGGCGTATGACGTTGATGTTTGAGATACAGATTGTGATGTTGCTGTATGGGATGTGGATGTTGTTGTTGGTGGTGGTGATGGTACTGTTGGTGTTGCTGATGGTGGTACTGTTTATGCTGCTGGTGCTGCTGCTGGTGTTTGTAACCTTTGCACCATATTCTCCAAAGCACTACCCGAGTGCGAAGCTCGTTGACTTCTTCTATTACACCGGGGTGATTGTCGGTTCGGACGAGCGGATAAATAAAATCTAGAATTTGGTGTAGTATGTAATCGTGACGAGATACTCTAGAAATAAGAGAGAAAATGGTGTTTCGGATAGGTTCGCCGGTAAGTGCTTCAGGTTCTTCGCCAAGAGGACAATGTGGTGGATGGAAGGGATCACCTTCTTCTTGTCTCCAATGATTAAGGAGGCTACGAACCCATCCCCAATTCATCCAGAATAGATGATGACTAATTGGTTGATCCATTCCGGTCACACTGCTTTCGGAACTTGAGTGGGATTCCATTTCGGAATCCGAGGGACTTGAACTAATGACAAATTCCATTTCGTACGATTGAATAAAGAATTTTTCGATATGAAATGATTTTTCAGCTATCGGGTGGTATTCTAATTATATAGAGCAAAAGGTTTCGTAGATTACTGAGGAATTTACGGAATATGCCAGGAAAAGTTTACAGTAACAGATACGCTAAGATATGAATTTTGTCTATACACTATTTATGCAATCATTGCAATAAGATGTGTCTAGACTAAGAATGATAAGCAGGTAATTTCCGACAAAAATGATGAGAAAAACTTTTGACATGCAGACACGGTCGAAGTCCAGACTCACTAATGCATCCTAACGACTATCAGTTAGACACACTAATGCAGACCTGGTTCGCTAAGACCACCGCTCTGATACCAACTGAAAGGACCCGTTCATATACATTATAAACGATTCACAATAGTTGATTACATCGCGAGGTATTTGACCTCTATATGATACATTAAACATTGCATTCGTTTTTAAAAGACAAACTTTCTTTACAACGAAAGTTGACGGCATGCACACCATTTCATAATACATCCAACTATAATTGGCTTAATAATAATCTTGATGAACTCAATGACTCGAATGCAACGTCTTTCAAAATATGCCATGAATGACTCCAAGTAATATCCTTAAAATGAGCTAATGCACAGCGGAAGATTTCTTTAATACCTGAGAATAAACATGCTTTAAAGTGTCAACCAAAAGGTTGGTGAGTTCATAGGTTTATCATAACAATCATTTTAATATATTAATAGACCACAAGATTTCCGTTCATAAATATATGTACACTCGCAAGTGTATAAAAGTATTCTATAAGTTGTAGGCACCCGGTAACAAGCCTTAACGTTCATGTTTTACCCTCTAAAGTACACCAGATCAGGTGTGTTTAAAATAACCTCGAAGTACTAAAGCATCCCATAGTCAGGATGGGGTTTGTCAGGCCCAATAGATCTATCTTTAGGATTCGCGCCTACCGTACATAGACAAGTAGTTTAATGTTACCAAGCTAAGGGTATATTTCTGGTTTAAACCCACGTAGAATTAGTTTTAGTACTTGTGCCTATTTCGTAAAACATTTATAAAAACAGCGCATGTATTCTCAGTCCCAAAAATATATATAAAAGGGAGCAAATGAAACTCACAATACTGTATTTCGTAGTAAAAATACATATAACGTCATTTAACAAGTGCAAGGTTGGCCTCGGATTCACGAACGTATCAATATTGAGATTCAATATTGCAGGAAAGTACGTAGACGCAACGAAGATGATAAACACTAGATTGACCTTACGAGCATACCCATGAACCATACCCATCACCTCCATAGCTATAACCCATAATTTTCTTAGCTTCGACTCATTCAAAAAAACTATTTTGAAATCACTCGGACAGCACTCCGTCGTAATATTTTATATATACTAATAATATCTTGAAATAATACAGAGCAAATATATATATATATATATATATATATATATATATATATATATATATATATATATATATATATATATATATATATATATATATATATAAATCGATTGAGAGAGTTTAGAGAAATATATTTTCAAGTTTCTATGAAATAATGAAACCTATTGAATTCTATTTATAATAAATTTTTGAATTATTAAAGTGAATTATTAAACTATGAATTATTAAAGTGAATTATTAAAGTATGAATTATTAAAGTGAATTATTAAAGTATGAATTATTAAAGTGAATTATTAAAGTATGAATTATTAAAGTGAATTATTAAAGTATGAATTATTAAAGTATGAATTATTAAAGTATGAATTATTAAAGTTAAAGTAAAGTAAAAGTAAAGTAAAGGTAAAGTTAAAGTATAGTAAAAGTATAAAAACTATGTATGTATAATACGCGTATAAATATATATAATATTAATTTAAATCGTTATATATATTTAATGAAATAAAATATAAATATCGTTATATTTATTATACTGGTTAAGTAATGAGTTGTCAAAAGTGATTCTAGATATTTATAAAAGTTATATACGTTTTAATAATAAAGTTCTTTTTTAAACTGAAAACGTCTTTGTACGTTTGAAAATAGATTAATAGAATATTATGGAAACCAATTCTCCACTAACTTTTGTCTAACTTTCGTAAATGACACTTTTTGTTTTTATTTATAAATAGCTTTACAAATTATTCTGAATATCGTTAAGAGGAATAGATTTTCTCAAATCATAGTGGACCTCTCAACAGAGACTTGTAATCATAATTCAATGTTTCTGATAATTCAATCATTTAATATATTTTTTTTAATTTCGTCAAAAATCATATTGAAACAAATTCGTTCGTGTAAAGTATTATACGTTTAATACTTTATTAATATTCTCAAGTTAAAATATATATATATACATATACATATCTATTTATATATAACGGTTCATGAATCGTCGGAATTTGGTCGAGGTTATAATGAATGTATGAACACAGTTTAAAATTCTTGAGATTTAACTTAACAAACTTTTCTTATCGTGTCGGAATAATATAAAGATTAAAGTTTAAATTTGGTCAGAAATTTCCGGGTCGTCACATGAACTGCCAGGTTCTGATTTCGGGTTCCAATTTACACAAGCGGAAATTCCGCTTCCCGACACTTTTAAACGAAAACCCTTTTATTACAAGTCATAATAAGTAAAACTAAGAGATTTCCATCATCAAAACAAGTTTTACATCACCGGGCCCATAAACGCCCATTTTACAAGTTTCGTTCAAAATACAAGTTTCGACCTTAAGAGTTTAAATTTCAAACGACACCTAGAGCACGGTGTTTGGGGTTAAACTACCCAATCTCAGTCAAACTTCAAAATCTAAACACCCAAAAGCACCTCCTATCAAAACGAGTGGGAGAACACTAATCCAATTGAATACCTTTGCCTTTATCCAAGCCCGAGCCTAAAAAGATAAACAACGAGAGGGTAAGCTAAAGCTTAATGAGTGCAATAGTTATACAAATACATATATATCCTACTCACTTGCATTACTTACACAATACCACACACAAGCTAGCAATTCGATAACCATGCAAAACATTATGCATATACCAATATCCGCAATTCACAACGAGCTAGCAATACCAATAGCATATAGTTCATAATTTAATATGCTAATACAAAATTCATACAACCATGGTTAACCAATCGTACTAGGGAACGGTGTTCGTAAAAGACCGTCGGAGTTCATAACATCCATTAGTGTTACTTAAACACCGCGTAATCACTAATCCCCTGGGTGATGTCTTGAACAACGCGACTAACTCACCCCCATGACAATGTGGCGTCTTGAACACCACGACGATTCCACATGCCAATCAAAACAATGAGTGGTGCCTTGAACACCGCGGCATCCACTCCCATGATAATGTGGTGTCTTAAACACCACGACAATACCACATGTCAATCAAACAATGAGTAGTGTCTTGAACACCGCGACAATACTACTCGTTACTTAGAATGTGGTGTCTTGAACACCGCGACAATGCCACATTCATACTACATAAATAAATACATTATATACATACACGCATAATTATTCCACTCACCTTATGCCTTTGGTGAATTGATAAACCAAGCTCGCAACTTCAAGGTAACGTACCTATTACATTATGTACATATATCATTCATTCATTCGAGTTGGTCAACCAACTTATTCGCCATTCTAGTGCCATTCGGCCCATAGTGCAAACGTGACCCATTTGCACCATTCATTCAAACACTAGGTCGGGATTATGTCAAACCCTTACCAATACTTCAATTATGGTCTTAATGCACCTTTTAACACAAGGTTATCATATTTTCACACCCATTAACCCACTTAGGTCATCAAAGACTCATTTGACCCATTTCAAGGTTAACACGCTCATTTGGGTCACTAACAAACCCAAATACACTCATTCACTTTAAACACTAAATGTGCTAGTGATTTACTAACATTTAAGACCCATAAACATAACTTAACATTTCAAAACCCTAGGTTAGTCGTCTTTGAGTCCTCATGACCCAAACTTACCCAAAAACCCTCAAATCACTAGCAAATGGGTTTTATGCTCATCTATAACCCAAACCCTAACCCTTTAGCAATTAAAACAAGGAAATCAAGGTTAAGACTTACCACTACAATCAAAATGTAGCTAGTGAGGAGATGAACAACTTTAATACTCGAGCTCTAACCCGAAACAAGCTTCTTCCTCTTCGATTTGAGCTTTCTCACACAAGAATCACTCACTCTCTCTCTAGAATTTAAGTGGAAGAGGTGTGGTGGTTATAGATGGAGTGAATGATGCTCCAAAAACTGATCTAGGGCTTTAAATTCGGCCCCCATGTGAAATTACCAAAATACCCATTTAAATATCTAAAAACAAGACAGCTGGCCCGCCAGACCATTTGGACGGCGTCCAAACAGTCTGGACGTCGTCCAGTCCTTCACACTGGGATGGCGTCCCATATTCTGGATGGCGTCCCAACCTTCTGTGAAAACATGATCTTACAACTCTCCCCCACTTGAACCAGATTGCGACCTCGCAATCCAAGCCGCATGACAAGCAGGAAGATACACCAAAACAAATTCTTCGGATTCCCACGTAAACTCGGAACCCTTACTACGACGCCATTGGACTTTAAAAGTCCTCACTTCTTTGTTACGCAACATTTTAACTTTTTCATCAAGAATTGTCATTGGTTCCTCAACATACTCTAATTTGTTGTTTAAGGAAATTTCGTCCAACGGTACCCACACCGTGTCATCCGCAAGACACTTACGGAGATGAGAAACATGAAATGTATTATGGATCCCCGCAAGCTCTTCGGATAACTCCAAACGATACGCAACTTCACCAACTCGAGCTAAAATTTTAAATAGCCCAATAAGCCGATGAGCTAACTTTCCCCGTTTTCGAAATCGAATGACACCTTTCCATGGCGAAACTTTAAGCATCACCATGTCACCTTCTTGAAACTCAATCGGTCGCCTTCGTTTGTCGGCATACGCTTTTTGTCGATCTTGAGCCTTTTTGTCGTCGTCATCCTTACGCGTATTAATCTTGAATTTACGTGCGTTATCAGAAAGTGGCAGAGTACGAGTTCGTATGATGAAAATTTGGTACCATTAAGAAGTTCGCCTAAGAATGATTCAAGTATAAATGCACAAGTAGTCAAGTAGGTGCTATCTATAGCAAATGCAAGTCAGAATGCAATGATTAACTATCCGATTGTAGTCTAGATTCACTAATGCGTCCTAACAACTCTGTCAGACACACTAATGCACATCCTAGATCCCTACAACCAACGCTCTGATACCATCTCTAACAACCCGACAAAATCGTCATTGACGACATCGTTAACTTAGGTCCCGTTACGTGGTCATAGTCCCTAAATGAGACGCATTTGACCAAAATTATGTCGCGTTCATTTGAAACGTGTATTACTTGCAAAGTTTAGTTTACCAAATGGTTCGACAACCAATTTAAGTTTACAAAAGTATAAAGTATGAATGAAATAACTTGCGACATAATAGGTTAAGAATCACGGTTGCTATAAATAGCGTAAACAGATATGCTTTAAGCTTAAATCCAAAAGTACTATCACTAGCGTATGCATGTATGCTTGACTTCAAGCAAGTAATCAAAGTGTACGGAAGCATGTATCAAGTAGCCAAGTATGAACCTGAGAAACATATAGCAAACTGTCAACGAAAAACGTTGGGGAAATCATAGGTGTTTTTGTAAACGTTGTTTTTGAACCACAAGATTTAGTATTTCCATAACGTTGATTATCCAAATCATTTGCATTCTAAAAGTGTTGTTATTCGTGAGCACCCAATTATCAAGGCTTAACTAACGTTACCCCATACACATAGTGTTAGAACATACACTGTTTCTCGAAAATATATTTCATCCGCATAACGGTAGCGAACCGTCCGAATGAGGGTTTGTAAAACCCATATGGCCATACAACATAAGTTCTCGCTTACACCCGGAAAGTGTAACTAATGATAATCGAATTGTGGATTTCTGTTCTAACTCGCACGTGGAATGTTTGTTTTCGTACTTGTGTTCAAAGTATAAAAGTAAGTAGTACAAAATGTAAACAAAGTATATGTTTCTCAGCCCACGATTAAAAGAATAAAAGTTGTTGAAAAGGTGGGACTATGATCTTACCGTAGTTGCATGCCAAAGTACTTGTAATTAAATGTTGCGCAATGAAAGTTGCTTAACCTTGACCTAAACAAATAAGTTGTATCAATTACGGGTTACGACACAATGTCGGGCGAAATGTGTTCAATTAGTCATATGGCTCGTTACGACTCGATTAATATAGCATGTGAATCACGTTGTCAAGTTTCATGCAAGATATAAGTATAAAAGCACGTTAGAACAATTGCATAAGTGTTTGGTTAAGTTTGACCAAAAGTCAAACTTGGTCAAAGTCAAAGTTAACGGGTTCGGGTCGGGTATCCGACAATTTTTCTTCAATTAGTAATCATATATAAATATGTTGGCCAAGTTTCATGTTAATCGGAGGTGCGTAGCATAGTTAGAATTAAACGAAAATTTACAAAGTTGGACAGCCCTTTGCAGTTCATCTGGACGGCGTCCAAAATGGCTGGACGGTGTCTAGTAGTGAAGGACTGGACGGCGTCCAAGGTTTTGGATGGCGTCCAAATGAATTACAGATTACTGATGCTGAAAATTTGACAAGTCTCGAACCAAACTTATTTCAAACACAACTTATGAACCGAAAACACTCAAAACACGTACCTTATATTGTTGGAAAGGTATTTTGATGAGGAACACAACTAAACACGTATCATCAATCAAGTTAATCATTTAAAACAACAAAAACCTCTTCGAATGATCGTTAAAAGTTCATCATTCAAGTTTCAAGTTCGTAAAACGCATTTCATGATTCGGGAACCCAATTTACACATACAATATGCCGTTTCGTAGGTAATTACGCATACAATACAACTAAACACTTACAAATAACATTTTAAAGCATTTAATGCATCAAAAGTTCGTTTTAAGATCTATCGAACCCTAACCAAGAATCACAAAATCAATAATCATGTTAATGTAAGGTTTTCATGTCATCCAACGTACCAAAACGAAGCTAATGATGCTAGTAACACTCTTAACACATAAGGTTTAATATCTAACAACATTTAATCAACCAAAATCAAAGAGTTAACTAACCCATTTCAAGTGTTCATGCTAGTTATGTCAAATAACAAGATCAAGCATACAAATTACATACACGACATCATAATGAGCCATAGACACTAATTAACACCATTTCAAGTCAAAAACACTAAGAACATGAAATCTAAAGTTTTTAGAAAGTTACCCAAATGAGATGAAATTAGTATCAAGTTGTAGAGGATGAAGAGAGGATTATAAATGTGTGATCGGATTTGTTGTGAGCTTCCTAGATCGAATTTGGATGATGATTCAATGAATTTGGGTGTTGAGATAAAAAGATGAAAGTAAGAAAAGAGAGAAAAGAGATAAGAAGAAATGAATGGTGGGTGGTGGGAGGTGGGTGACTAGTTAACCCAAATTTGGCCAAGTGACGAGATTAGTCCCTCAAGTTTGTAGTCGGGTGCGGGAATTAACCGAATGAATTATTCCAAAACGCTAGTGTAAACGAGAGATGTTATAATTAAATAACGAAAATATTGGAAACACTTATTAACGGGGACACGAATTTAGATAACGAAAGATATTATCTAGAAAAAAAAGACGGTGTTAAAATAAATTTAACGGAAAAATGCGGGATGTTACAGACTGGTCGCGCTAGTACATCCACTTTTTCCTAAATGGGAAAATAGCACCAAAATGCATTGAACTTTCATCAAAATCCTATTGTATGCATTCAACTTTCAAAAGTCTTTTTGTATGCATTCAACTTTATATTTTCTCCTATTGTATGCATTCAACCTGTTATAACAGGTTACCTTCTAAGTCACCTTCTAAATATTTACATCTTTAGTCCCTCATATTTGTAAATTATAATTTCATTAGTCCTTCTGTTAAACAAAACATTTATATCACGCATATATAATTGAAAATGTTTAACTATTACAGAGTATATATTATATACATTCTGTTAACAACAAAAAAATATACAATTGAATTGGGCTATTTCACTATGTTATAATTCACATGACACTGAATTGGGCTAACATCACCTATCTTTAAATCACTTTTTCTTTTATGTTCAGGTGTGCTAACACCACCATCTTGAATCACTATGAGTTTATTTCATCTTCACATTCTTACTATAACATCATCAGTTCACCACCATCATGAGCTAAAACAAACAATACCTATGAAAGAGTATATTCCTGGAAGGATTGAAGCAATGGCAACAACCAAACTATATACCATTGAAAGTGGTTAGGAAGCATTAAAGTGACTCAAAAACAAAACTTATCAAAAGTTGGGTCGAAAATGGTTCAAAAATGGCCCATAGTGGTTGAATACGGTTTACAAAGGCTCGAAAGTTTGCATGAACGCATTATAATGAAACCTGAATAGTGAAGATGTAAATGTAAAATGAAACAGAACGCACAAAAAAGTAGTGTGATAAAAGAAGAAAGAATTTTTTTGAAAATTTTGAAAGTATTGACCTAATCACCATAATCATCACTTTACAAATTTAAACAATTTCTCTGGAAGAAAGGAGTTTGTGGTTTTAAGTGATAACTCACAGTAACAAAATAAATTATAAATCATTTCATGAAACCTACATTAATCTTGTAAGAAAATTCGAACGCTTCCATATTCTTTTTGGTGTATATGAGATTCAACAAAATGAATCAATTAGATACAATTTTACATAGTAGGAAAAAATGAAAAATTAAATGATGACATCACCTGAAGATTAGATTAAAGTATCCTTGAATAGTGTTTGCAATGATATAAAGTTATATTCCATGGCGTGTTTCCATGTATGAAGATATAAATGTTTTGTTTAACAAAAGGATTAATGAAATTAGAATTTACAAATATGAGGAACTAAAGATGTAAATATTTAGAAGGTGACCTAGAAGGTAACCTGTTATAACATGTTGAATGCATACAATAGGAGAAAATATAAAGTTAAATGCATACAATAGGACTTTTAAAAGTTAAATGCATACAATAGGATTTTGATGAAAGTTCAATTCATTTTGGTGTCATTTTCCCTTCCTAAATCGACTAAGTTTAAATGCAGTAGTATTATTTTTGGTCCATCAAGTTATTTTCTTTCACTTTTGTAGAGATCTTTATAAATACTACTAACACACCCTTGCATAGATATTGCTAAAACATCCATATCTAAAAGTACATTTAACATTTTTTATGTTGTCAGACCACTCGCAATAGATTTTGAGGAACTAAAAAGATAGGACTATCATCTCAGCATATCTCAACTTAACATTCGATGATATTGCCTATTTTATACATGTTTTACTTATAGAGTTTGAGGCGATATCCGAGTTATTCTGGATTGCGAGTCGTCACAGTTTTTATTAGATGGATTATACTCTTGGACTATTTGGCCCGTGTTCTATAAGGGTCCATTTAGATTACCTAGTCCTTTAAGTTTTGTGTTAGCCTACTATTATATATGTATGTATCAATCCTCGACTGGACAGGGAATCCACAATAACATTTATCGTTAGTTATCATGGTATCAGATGCCTAACACCCAAACACTAAAAAAAAAAAAACACTGATATTTGGTCGTCTTCCTTTTTACAAATCGTAATCACAGCTCCCACTATCTTGTCTTGTATCTTGAATACGTGTCATACAAAGTAGAATATCTCAATTTTAATATCTACACAATTTGGGGATTCATATCCCACTTGCTTGGAAGATTCCTCATTATTTTTTATTTTCCATTGTCTGCACCACCGTCAAGCATCTACCCTCTTCAAGGATCTATTTAATTCTTTGCAATTATCTTTTGTTTCTTTTCCATTGCTTACGTTGATTCTCACCGCTGCTTACTATATCTATATTATATTTATTATTATTTTGTTTATACATATATCTCCTGCCATAGATAAAACATGCAGTTCAAGCCTTCACCAAATCTCTTTTGGTACAATAGCGGCAATGAAAGAAATACAAACACACATGCTCAGATCGAAGCCCAATTGTTAGACATAATACATGCCAATCAACGTCTAATATGCCAGTTAGGCTTGTCCCAGCAGTTTTCTGTCCACAAACAGTCATTGGCCCAACACTCTACATTTGGAAGATTTGATTCAAATTATGTTGCGCCCAATATAATGGGCTTTAATGGATCACTACAAGATCATCAGTACAGAGTCCAACAGTATACACATACTGGACCGCCACATGCTTCCGTTAACCCACAGACCAATCAATTTAGGCCTTATCCTAACGCTTTTAACACCATAACTCATCATAATTACGGTTCATCTGAATGGAATATGGATACTGGTGCGACTTCTCACCTTACTTCTAGCATTAATAATCTTAGTACTGTTTTTAATCATTGCATGTATCCTTCTGTAGCTGTTGGCAACGGGAATTCTATTCCTGTCACCAACACTGATCATAGCGTGTTGCCTAATACTCACCGACCCCTTCACCTAAATCATGTACTTGTTACCCCAAATATTGTTAAAAACCTTATATCTGTTCGTAAATTTACCCGTGATAATAAAGTCTCTGTTGATTTTGACGAGTTCGGTTTTTCTGTGAAGGATTATTTGACTCGTCGTCTTTTACTCCGATGTGACAGCACCGGAGATCTCTACCCTTTCACGACTCCTGCTACGCAGCCTATTCACCAAGCTCTTATCACCACTCCTAGCATTTGGCATCAGCGTCTCGGACATCCAAGCACTGATGTTTTTCGTCGTCTTATTTCTTCTAATTCTATTACATGTAACAATACGAAGTCTCCCGCTCTATGCCATGCCTGTCAACTTGAAAAACATGTAAGACTTCAGTTTAGCAGTACTACTTCTCATGTTACTTCCTTATTTGATATTGTTCACTCGGATTTGTGGACCTCTACTTTTTCGAGTCTTGGTGGTTATAAATACTATGTAATTTTTCTAGATCATTTCTCACATTATTTGTGGGTTTTTCCGCTACGTAATAAATCTGAAGTTTTTAATATATTTACCCGATTTCGTACATATGTTAAAACTCAATTTAATTCTGAAATTAGAGCCTTTCAATGTGATCAGGGTGGTGAATTCGATAACAACCAAATGAAACAACTATTCCAAAATAATGGCATTCAAATACGTCTTTCTTGTCCTCAGACTTCCCAACAAAATGGGAAAGCTGAACGCATGCTCCGCACTATCAATAATCTAATTCGCACTCTACTTTTCCAAGCTCACCTCCCTCCTACATTCTGGGTTGAGGCTCTCCACATGGCAACTTATCTACTCAACCTTCTTCCATCCTCCGCAATTAATCATGAAATCCCACACACCAGACTCCACAAATATAAACCCAACTACTTCACCCTACGTGTCTTTGGTTGCCTCTGCTACCCCCACCTAAACAACACTCACAAACTCGCTCCCCGCTCCACTCCATGTATCTTTCTCGGCTACCCGTCAGATCACCGAGGATATCGTTGCCTCGATCTCGCCACTCATAAAATCATTCTCTCCCGTCATGTCACCTTTGATGAGACAACTTTTCCGTACGGATCTATCAACACCTCTCCACCTCCATCCTACAAGTTCCTCGATCCGCCTCCAAACCTCTTCTCTCGAACTCTCTCCAACACAAATCCTCCTCCAGATTTCTGGCTCATACGAACTCGAACTTAGGTGAATCAAAAGCCCAAACGTCCAACTTACATCTTTAATTAGGTTGATTATTGTGATTTTCGTTATGAATTCTTGTTTTATGATTGTTTCTATTGGTTTGAATATGATTGTTGGCTAGATTTAATATGTTTATCTAGGCTAGATACTAAGGGTTTTGAATTGATTTATAATTTTGCTTTTTGATTGTTCATGTAATGATTTAATGTCTAGATAAAAGAACGATTCTTGCTTTTAATGTCCTATATTTGATTTAACTGGTTACTATGTCGAGAAGATCAAATTGACAACTTAGGCTTTAAATATATTGATTTTCAATTGCGTAGGCTAGTACTAGGGATTGTGAGTCGACTACTCTAGCAAAGAGGATGAGTTAAATTGAATAGAGAGATTAAGTAGGGGTGAATTGTGTATGATAACCGATCAAAATAATTAGTGGTAACTGCGACCGTACGACGCCATATTCTAGATCATCAAGTTAGTTGATGAAATTGTCCTATTGCAAATAGATGGTCTTTTCCAATAGTTGCATCTACTAGTACAACAATTTAGGTGGTATGTTAGTAAGATCGTATCTGAAATTTGCAGGGAGTCTATGAATTCGCACATGATTAATAATTAACCTATCTTCTAATTCAAATTTAATTATCCAATATTTGAAGTGAATAATGCCTAGATAAGCATATATGTTTGATCCCGACATTGTTTGCTGTTTATTTGCTTGCCTATTGTTTTTAGTTACTTTTATTATTGAAATACTTTTCTGGCCGGACATTTCGGTCTTATAATGAAAACCCCCATATTTTACTTTGCTTTCTGTTTCCATCTTTTTTACTTACATATTAGCTAAATCATGAGTTGCATACGCCATATTGTCTGTGAAACGATAACCTTGAACTTTACATGTTATACTATTACAAGATATGATGCACTTGCTTGTATTTTGTGTTTTAGTCACTATTTGGATATTTTCAATTTTTATGAATTTTATTAGCACACTCTCATAAATAGTTATCGTATAACCGAAGAATTGAACTTTTTCTAATGGTGCAAAAAAATGAAGGTAAATTGCATGTGAGCTCCATCAAACATTCGTCCTCCTAGTCTCTCCATTGTGTCTTCTTCATCCAGACACATCAAAGAAGTTGTTGTGGCATCGGTGGATGCAAAAGACGAAACAAAGATGATGTCAACTAATGACAGCGATCTCATTGACTGACTAGTTTTTCTTCTCTAGAAAACATTTTACTTAATCATAACAAGCTATTCCTTATTAAAAGAAATATAATAATATTTAATGGATCAAATATAATATTTGATTCGTTTTTTCTTCACGCGTACTTCATCCTTTGGTGGTGTGTTGTTGCTTGTTTATGTAAAATGGTATGTTATTTTAGCTAGTTGATTTTGGTAGTTGGTTTTTAGTCCGTTTTGATTTTTTGTGCCATTTGTAATCGGTGGTAATTGTTTGTGTCCCTTTTGCGTTCTGTTTCACATCTAGATAGTTTGGGTTTGAGTTAGTTTGTAGGTTGCGTTGTTTGCTTTCTACGTGCGAATTGGTCTCAGGTCATGTTGTATCTAGTTATTTGAAGAGTCGTTTCACTATTGGCGAAAGATTCTGGTTTTACATAAGTGAAAGTGTATGAAATTCTGTCGTCCCTTCTCATTATCTCAAATCAAATATATATACACTTTACATAACTCTTGGTGACCATAGCTATGACAAACTATCCATAAATATAAATACTACTATACAATTTATAGACTCGATTCTAATAATAATAGGATTCTGTTTATATGGAAACTATACGCTAATAATAAGTTTTTAGTTTTTTTGAAAAAAAATAATTTTACCCACTCTTTCATATTCTATCAAAAGTAAAAATCAAATGGTAAAGAGTTTGGAGCAAAAACTCTATTTCACTCTAGCAATACCTAGCAACTACAATCCCTACTCCATCCCTTTGAAACAGTCCTTAGCGTATACAAATGAATATTATTAATAAAATTAATTTATACGCACTTCTTTCATTTTTTTTTTTTTGAAAGATCAACAAATTTTATTAAAGTAAAGAAGTACAAGGGGGCCAAAGGCCGTAAAGCACGAAACATACACGAGAGAGCATTTACATGTATAATATAATCCTACCGATCTAAGAGGTATACTCTAACGAAAACACAGGGAAAAACCCTCAACTCATAGGCTAACTCTTAGCTTTTCCTCACTTTTTAAGCTGGGTCGATTATAATTACAGTACTAAACTTTCTTAGCGACAAAGCAATTAATAACCGGCACCATTTAGGTACTAACTGAAATGTCCCGTTCTTATTGATTAAAAACGTTCCATATTAATTGATTTCGTTGCGAGGTTTTGACCTCTATATGAGACGTTTTTCAAAGACTGCATTCATTTTTAAAACAAACCATAACCTTTATTTCATAAATAAAGGTTTAAAAAGCTTTACGTAGATTATCAAATAATGATAATCTAAAATATCCTGTTTACACACGACCATTACATAATGGTTTACAATACAAATATGTTACAACAAAATAAGTTTCTTGAATGCAGTTTTTACACAATATTATACAAGCATGGACTCCAAATCTCGTCCTTATTTAAGTATGCGACAGCGGAAGCTCTTAATAATCACCTGAGAATAAACATGCTTAAAACGTCAACAAAAATGTCGGTGAGTTATAGGTTTAACCTATATATATCAAATCATAATAATAGACCACAAGATTTCATATTTCAATACACATCCCATACATAGAGATAAAAATCATTCATATGGTGAACACCTGGTAACCGACATTAACAAGATGCATATATAAGAATATCCCCATCATTCCGGGACACCCTTCAGATATGATATAAATTTCGAAGTACTAAAGCATCCGGTACTTTGGATGGGGTTTGTTAGGCCCAATAGATTTATCTTTAGGATTCAAGTCAATTAGGGTGTCTGTTCCCTAATTCTTAGATTACCAGACTTAATAAAAAGGGGCATATTCGATTTCGATAATTCAACCATAGAATGTAGTTTCACGTACTTGTGTCTATTTTGTAAATCATTTATAAAACCTGCATGTAGTCTCATCCCAAAAATATTAGATTTTAAAAGTGGGACTATAACTCACTTTCACAGATTTTTTTACTTCGTCGAGAAGTAAGACTTGGTCACTGTTGATTCACGAACCTATAACAATATATACATATATATTAAAGTATGTTCAAAATATATTTACAACACTTTTAATATATTTTGATGTTTTAAGTTTATTAAGTCAGCTGTCCTCGTTAGTAACCTACAACTAGTTGTCCACAGTTAGATGTACAGAAATAAATCGATAAATATTATCTTGAATCAATCCACGACCCAGTGTATACGTATCTCAGTATTGATCACAACTCAAACTATATATATTTTGGAATCAACCTCAACCCTGTATAGCTAACTCCAACATTCACATATAGAGTGTCTATGGTTGTTCCGAAATATATATAGATGTGTCGACATGATAGGTCGAAACATTGTATACGTGTCTATGGTATCTCAAGATTACATAATATACAATACAAGTTGATTAAGTTATGGTTGGAATAGATTTGTTACCAATTTTCACGTAGCTAAAATGAGAAAAATTATCCAATCTTGTTTTACCCATAACTTCTTCATTTTAAATCCGTTTTGAGTGAATCAAATTGCTATGGTTTCATATTGAACTCTATTTTATGAATCTAAACAGAAAAAGTATAGTTTTATAGTCGGAAAAATAAGTTACAAGTCATTTTTGTAAAGGTAGTCATTTCAGTCGAAAGAACGACGTCTAGATGACCATTTTAGAAAACATACTTCCACTTTGAGTTTAACCATAATTTTTGGATATAGTTTCATGTTCATAATAAAAATCATTTTCTCAAAATAACAAATTTTAAATCAAAGTTTATCATAGTTTTTAATTAACTAACCCAAAACAGCCCGCGGTGTTACTACGACGGCGTAAATCCGGTTTTACGGTGTTTTTCGTGTTTCCAGGTTTTAAATCATTAAGTTAGCATATCATATAGATATAGAACATGTGTTTAGTTAATTTTAAAAGTCAAGTTAGAAGGATTAACTTTTGTTTGTGAACAAGTTTATAATTAACTAAACTATGTTCTAGTGATTACGAGTTTAAACCTTCGAATAAGATAGTTTTATATATATGAATCGAATGATGTTATGAACATCATTACTACCTCAAGTTTAGTAGGTAAACCTACTAGAAGTGACAAGAAATGATCTAGCTTCAAAGGATCTTGGATGGCTTGAAAGTTCTTGAAGTAGGATCATGACACAAAAACAAGTTCAAGTAAGATTTTTACTCGAATTAAGATAGTTTATAGTTATAGAAATTGAATCAAAGTTTGAATATGAATATTACCTTGAATAAGAATGATAACCTACTGTATATAACAAAGGTTTCTTGATCTTAGATGATTACTTGGAATGGATTAGAAAGCTTGGAAGTAAATTAGTAAACTTGAAGGGATTTTTGAAGTGTTCTTCCTATGATGATTATAGCTTGATTCTTGAAGTGATTTTTGATGAAGATGATGATTAACTACTGGAAAAATACGTTCATAATAGTGTGTGTGTGTGTGTGTGTGTGTTGAGAGAGAATTAGAAAGAGAATTGGAAGTGAAATGGAGTGAATGATGAGTGGTAATTGGTGAGTGGTGAGTGGGGTTAAAAGGAGTTCTAGTTAGTTGACTAGCTCATGGTAGAAGTTAAAATTGATTAGTCATACATGACATAATCAAGAGTGGAATCCCATGCTAGTTTCTATTGGTATATACCCATAGTAAGTACGTTTTGAAGCTGTGTATAATACGGGTAAGAATACGACTAGAATTCTTGATGCAAGAAAAGAATGGGAAAATAACTGTAACCATTTTCGTTAAGTATGAGTGTTTTGATATATGTCTTGTAGTCTTCCAAAAGTATTTTAATACATCTAAATACACTACATGTATATACATTTTAACTGAGTCGTTAAGTCATCGTTAGTCGTTACATGTAAGTGTTGTTTTGAAACCTTTAAGTTAACGATCTCAATTAATGTTGTTAACCCATTGTTTATTATATCTAATGAGATGTTAAATTATTATATTATCATGATATTATGATATATTAATATATCTTAATATGATATATATACATTTAAATGTCGTTACAACGATAATCGTTACATATATGTCTCGTTTCGAAATCCTTAAGTTAGTAGTCTTGTTTATATGTATATAACTCATTGTTAATATACTTATGGAGATACTTACTTATCATAATCTCATGTTAACCATATGTATATCCATATATATATCGTCATGTCGTTTTTACAAGTTTTAACGTTCGTGAATCGCCGGTCAACTTGGGTGGTCAATTGTCTATATGAAACATATTTCAATTAATCAAGTCTTAACAAGTTTGATTGCTTAACATGTTGGAAACATTTAATCATGTAAATATCAATCTCAATTAATATATATAAACATGGAAAAGTTCGGGTCACTACAGTACCTACCCGTTAAATAAATTTCGTCCCGAAATTTTAAGCTGTTGAAGGTGTTGACGAATCTTCTGGAAATAGATGCGGGTATTTCTTCTTCATCTGATCTTCATGCTCCCAGGTGAACTCGGGTCCTCTACGAGCATTCCATCGAACCTTAACAATTGGTATCTTGTTTTGCTTAAGTCTTTTAACCTCACGATCCATTATTTCGACGGGTTCTTCGATGAATTGGAGTTTTTCGTTGATTTGGATTTCATCTAACGGAATAGTGAGATCTTCTTTAGCAAAACATTTCTTCAAATTCGAGACGTGGAAAGTGTTATGTACAGCCGCGAGTTGTTGAGGTAACTCAAGTCGGTAAGCTACTGGTCCGACACGATCAATAATCTTGAATGGTCCAATATACCTTGGATTTAATTTCCCTCGTTTACCAAATCGAACAACGCCTTTCCAAGGTGCAACTTTAAGCATGACCATCTCTCCAATTTCAAATTCTATATCTTTTCTTTTAATGTCAGCGTAGCTCTTTTGTCGACTTTGGGCGGTTTTCAACCGTTGTTGAATTTGGATGATCTTCTCGGTAGTTTCTTGTATAATCTCCGGACCCGTAATCTGTCTATCCCCCACTTCACTCCAAAAAATTGGAAACCTGCACTTTCTACCATAAAGTGCTTCAAACGGCGCCATCTCAATGCTTGAATGGTAGCTGTTGTTGTAGGAAACTTCTGCTAACGGTAGATGTTGATCCCAACTGTTTCCGAAATCAATAACACATGCTTGTAGCATGTCTTCAAGCGTTTGTATCATCCTTTCACTCTGCCCATCAGTTTGTGGATGATAGGCAGTACTCATGTCTAGACGAGTTCCTAATGCTTGCTGTAATGTCTGCCAGAATCTTGAAATAAATCTGCCATCCCTATCAGAGATAATAGAGATTGGTATTCCATGTCTGGAGACGACTTCCTTCAAATACAGTCGTGCTAACTTCTCCATCTTGTCATCTTCTCTTATTAGCAGGAAGTGTGCTGATTTGGTGAGACGATCAACTATTACCCAAATAGTATCAAAACCACTTGCAGTCCTTGGCAATTTAGTGATGAAATCCATGGTAATGTTTTCCCATTTCCATTCTGGGATTTCGGGTTGTTGAAGTAGACCTGATGGTTTCTGATGCTCAGCTTTGACCTTTGAACACGTCAAACATTCTCCTACGTATTTAGCAACATCGGCTTTCATACCCGGCCACCAAAAATGTTTCTTGAGATCCTTGTACATCTTCCCCGTTCCAGGATGTATTGAGTATCAGGTTTTATGAGCTTCTCTAAGTACCATTTCTCTCATATCTCCAAATTTTGGTACCCAAATCCTTTCAACCCTATACCGGGTTCCGTCTTCCCGAATATTAAGATGCTGCTCCGATCCTTTGGGTATTTCATCCTTTAAATTTCCTTCTTTTAAAACTCCTTGTTGCGCATCCTTTATTTGAGTAGTAAGGTTATTATGAATCATTATATTCATAGATTTTACTCGAATGGGTTCTCTGTCCTTCCTGCTCAAGGCATCGGCTATCACATTTGCCTTCCTCGGGTGGTAACGAATCTCAAAGTCGTAATCATTCAACAATTCAATCCACCTACGCTGCCTCATATTCAGTTGTTTCTGATTAAATATGTGTTGAAGACTTTTATGGTCGGTATATATAATACTTTTGACCCCATATAAGTAGTGCCTCCAAGTCTTTAATGCAAAAACAACCGCGCCTAATTCCAAATCATGCGTCGTATAATTTTGCTCGTGAATCTTCAATTGTCTAGACGCATAAGCAATCACCTTCATTCGTTGCATTAATACACAACCGAGACCTTGCTTTGATGCGTCACAATAAATCACAAAATCATCATTCCCTTCAGGCAATGACAATATAGGTGCCGTAGTTAGCTTTTTCTTCAATAACTGAAACGCTTTCTCTTGTTCATCCTTCCATTCAAATTTCTTCCCTTTATGCGTTAATGCAGTCAAGGGTTTTGCTATTCTGGAAAAGTCTTGGATGAACCTTCTGTAGTAACCAGCTAGTCCTAAAAACTGGCGTATGTGTTTCGGAGTTTTCGGGGTTTCCCACTTTTCAACAGTTTCTATCTTTGCCGGATCCACCTTAATACCTTCTTTGTTCACTATGTGACCGAGGAATTGAACTTCTTCCAACCAAAATGCACACTTTGAAAACTTAGCGTACAATTCTTCCTTCCTCAATACTTCTAACACTTTTCTCAAATGTTCACCGTGTTCTTGGTCATTCTTTGAGTAAATAAGTATGTCATCAATGAAAACAATGACAAACTTGTCAAGGTATGGTCCACACACTCGGTTCATAAGGTCCATGAACACAGCTGGTGCATTAGTTAAACCAAACGGCATGACCATAAACTCGTAATGACCGTAACGTGTTCTGAAAGCAGTCTTTGGAATATCATCTTCCTTCACCCGCATTTGATGATACCCGGAACGTAAGTCAATCTTTGAATAAATAGATGAGCCTTGTAGTTGATCAAATAAGTCGTCGATTCTCGGTAGTGGGTAGCGGTTCTTGATGGTAAGTTTGTTCAACTCTCGGTAGTCGATACACAACCTGAATGTACCATCTTTCTTCTTGAAAAACAAAACAGGAGCTCCCCACGGTGATGTGCTTGGTCGAATGAAACCACGCTCTAAAAGTTCTTGTAATTGGCTTTGCAGTTCTTTCATCTCGCTGGGTGCGAGTCTGTAAGGAGCACGAGCTATTGGTGCAGCTCCTGGTACAAGATCTATTTGAAATTCAACGGATCGATGTGGGGGTAATCCCGGTAATTCTTTCGGAAATACATCGGGAAATTCTTTTGCGACGGGAACATCATTGATGCTCTTTTCTTTAGTTTGTACTTTCTCGACGTGTGCTAGAATAGCATAGCAACCTTTTCTTATTAGTTTTTGTGCCTTCAAATTACTAATAAGATGTAGCTTCGTGTTGCCCTTTTCTCCGTACACCATTAAGGGTTTTCCTTTTTCTCGTATAATGTGAATTGCATTTTTGTAACAAACGATCTCTGCTTTCACTTCTTTCAACCAGTCCATACCGATTATCACATCAAAACTCCCTAACTCTACTGGTATCAAGTCAATCTTAAATGTTTCACTAACCAGTTTAATTTCTCGATTCTGACATATATTATCTGCTGAAATTAATTTACCATTTGCTAATTCGAGTAAAAATTTACTATCCAAAGGCGTCAATGGACAACTTAATTTAGCACAAAAATCTCTACTCATATAGCTTCTATCCGCACCCGAATCAAATAAAACGTAAGCAGATTTATTGTCAATAAGAAACGTACCCGTAACAAGCTCCGGGTCTTCCTGTGCCTCTGCCGCATTAATATTGAAAACTCTTCCGCGGCCTTGTCCATTCGTGTTCTCCTGGTTCGGGCAATTTCTAATAATGTGGCCCGGTTTTCCATATTTATAACAAACTACATTGGCATAACTTGCTCCGACACTACTTGCTCCGCCATTACTCGTTCCGACACCATTTGTTCCTTTCGTTCTATTAATCCCTGGTCCGTCGACCTCACACTTCGCCGCGCTATGACCATTTCTTTTACACTTGTTGCAAAATTTGGTGCAGAACCCCGAGTGATACTTTTCACACCTTTGGCATAGCTGCTTCTGATTGTTGTTGTTGTTGCGGTTATTATTGTTGTTGGGATGATTGTTGTAGTTGCTGCTGTTGTTGTTGTTGTTGTTGTTGTTGTTGGGCCGTTTGTTGTAGTTGCGATTGATGTTGCGATTGTTGGGATAATTGTTGCGATTATTGTTGTAATTGCTGTTGTTGTTGTATTGGTGATTCTTATCACCGTTTTCCTCCCACTTTCTTTTGACTTGCTTCACATTGGCCTCTTCAGCAGTCTGTTCTTTAATTCTTTCTTCAATCTGGTTCACTAGTTTGTGAGCCATTCTACATGCCTGTTGTATGGAGGCGGGCTCGTGTGAACTTATATCTTCTTGGATTCTTTCCGGTAATCCTTTCACAAATGCGTCGATCTTCTCTTCCTCATCTTCGAATGCTCCCGGACACAATAGGCACAATTCTGTGAATCGTCTTTCGTACGTGGTAATATCAAATCCTTGGGTTCGTAACCCTCTAAGTTCTGTCTTGAGCTTATTGACCTCGGTTCTGGGACGGTACTTCTCGTTCATCAAGTGCTTGAATGCTGACCATGGTAGTGCGTACGCATCGTCTTGTCCCACTTGCTCTAGATAGTTATTCCACCATGTTAACGCATAACCTGTGAAGGTATGCGTAGCGTACTTCACTTTGTCCTCTTCAGTACACTTACTTATGGCAAACACCGATTCGACCTTCTCGGTCCACCGTTTCAATCCGATCGGTCCTTCGGTTCCATCAAATTTCAAAGGTTTGCAGGCAGTGAATTCTTTGTAGGTGCATCCTACACGATTTCCTGTACTGCTAGATCCAAGGTTATTGTTGGTATGTAGCGCAGCCTGTACTGCGGCTATGTTTGAAGCTAGAAAAGTACGGAATTCCTCTTCATTCATATTCACGGTGTGTCGAGTAGTCGGTGCCATTTCCTTCAAAATTGTCAAATGGAACAAGTTAATCATACAGAATATTAAGAGTAGTTAATAGTATTTCGTAGCATAATATGAACTCATTTATAAAAGCTTTTTCTTCATATTAGCGTTTTATAAGTTTAAATTCGGGTAGTACCTACCCGTTAAGTTCATACTTAGTAGCTAATATACAATTCAACTACTACAATTCTATATGAAAAACTGATTATAATAATATTTTGCGTTCAAACTTTTATACAATATTTTACAAACTTACAATACCGCTTATTTTACATAAAGCATGAAATATAGCACACAATAACTTTGATACAAGATAGTTGTGAAGATAATTCTAGCTAGTACACAAGTCATTCAGCAAAGGCAATAAAGACACGTAATTCATACGTCCAGAAACAAGTCATGCATTCTGGTTTTACTAGGACTACTTCCCATCCTTGGTCTTGTGGAACATAACCATTATGGCCGTTGATAAGACAGCGTGTTGTAACGTCGTCAAAGGGACGAAGGTTACGTAATGTCCAACAGTCCCGTAACAATCTAAAAACCTCATTTCTTACCCCAATTACCGACTCCGTCACTTGTGGGAACGTTTTGTTTAATAGTTGTAGGCCGATGTTCTTGTTCTCACTTTGGTGAGAAGCGAACATTACTAATCCGTAAGCATAACATGCTTCTTTATGTTGCATGTTAGCCGCTTTTTCTAAATCACGAAGTCCAATATTCGGATATATTGAGTCAAAATAATTTCTTAACCCATTGCGTAAAATAGCATTTGGGTTCCCCGCAATATATACGTCAAAGTAAACACATCGTAACTTATGGATTTCCCAATGTGATATCCCCCATCTTTCGAACGAAAGCCTTTTATAAACCAAGGCATTCTTGGAACGTTCTTCGAATGTCTTACAAACTGATCTCTCCTTAAATAGTTGTGCCGAAGAATTCTGACCGACTCTAGACAAGATTTCATCAATCATGTCTCCGGGTAGGTCTCTTAAAATATTGGGTTGTCTATCCATTTTGTGTTTTTATACTGTAAAATAGACAAGAGTTAGATTCATAAAAAAAATACTTATTAATACAAGCAATTTTTACATATATCATAAAGCATAAGCACACTATATTACATATATTACACCACACGAATACAACTATCTTATTCCGACTCGCTTGTTTCTTCTTCTTCGGTTTTGGTTCGTTTTGCCAAGTTTCTAGGGATATATGATGTTCCCCTAATACGAGCCGTCGTTATCCACATTGGTTTAGAAAAACCTGGTGGTTTAGAGGTTCCCGGGTCATTATTACAACTTAAGGACTTCGAGGGTTGACGATACATATAAAGTTCATCGGGGTTGGAATTAGATTTCTCTATTTTTATGCCCTTTCCCTTATTATTTTCTTTTGCCTTTTTAAATTCAGTTGGGGTAATTTCTATAACATCATCGGAATTCTCGTCGGAATCCGATTCATCGGAGAATTGGTAATCCTCCCAATATTTTGCTTCCTTGGCGGAAACACCATTGACCATAATTAACCTTGGTCGGTTGGTTGAGGATTTTCTTTTACTTAACCGTTTTATTATTTCCCCCACCGGTTCTATTTCTTTATCCGGTTCCGATTCTTCTTCCGGTTCCGATTCTTCTTCCGGTTCCGACTCTTCTTCCGGTTCCTCTTCGGGAACTTGTGAATCAGTCCACGAATCATTCCAATTTACATTTGACTCTTCATTATTATTAGGTGAGTCAATGAGACTTGTTCTAGAGGTAGACATCTATCACATAATATCAAACGCGTTAAGAGATTAATATATCACATAATATTCACATGTTAAAAATTTATAGTTTCCAACAAAATTTGTTAAGCAATCATTTTTCAAGTAAACACGGTCGAAGTCCAGACTCACTAATGCATCCTAACAATCTCAATAAGACACACTAATGCAAAATTCTGGTTCTCTAAGACCAAAGCTCGGATACCAACTGAAATGTCCCGTTCTTATTGATTAAAAACGTTCCATATTAATTGATTTCGTTACGAGGTTTTGACCTCTATATGAGACGTTTTTCAAAGACTGCATTCATTTTTAAAACAAACCATAACCTTTATTTCATAAATAAAGGTTTAAAAAGCTTTACGTAGATTATCAAATAATGATAATCTAAAATATCCTGTTTACACACGACCATTACATAATGGTTTACAATACAAATATGTTACAACAAAATAAGTTTCTTGAATGCAGTTTTTACACAATATTATACAAGCATGGACTCCAAATCTCGTCCTTATTTAAGTATGCGACAGCGGAAGCTCTTAATAATCACCTGAGAATAAACATGCTTAAAACGTCAACAAAAATGTTGGTGAGTTATAGGTTTAACCTATATATATCAAATCATAATAATAGACCACAAGATTTCATATTTCAATACACATCCCATACATAGAGATAAAAATCATTCATATGGTGAACACCTGGTAACTGATATTAACAAGATGCATATATAAGAATATCCCCATCATTCCGGGACACCCTTCGGATATGATATAAATTTTGAAGTACTAAAGCATCCGGTACTTTGGATGGGGTTTGTTAGGCCCAATAGATCTATCTTTAGGATTCGCGTCAATTTGGGTGTCTGTTCCCTAATTCTTAGATTACCAGACTTAATAAAAAGGGGCATATTCGATTTCGATAATTCAACCATAGAATGTAGTTTCACGTAGTTGTGTCTATTTTGTAAATCATTTATAAAACCTGCATGTATTCTCATCCCAAAAATATTAGATTTTAAAAGTGGGACTATAACTCACTTTCACAGATTTTTTTACTTCGTCGAGAAGTAAGACTTGGCCACTGTTGATTCACGAACCTATAACAATATATACATATATATTAAAGTATGTTCAAAATATATTTACAACACTTTTAATATATTTTGATGTTTTAAGTTTATTAAGTCAGCTGTCCTCGTTAGTAACCTACAACTAGTTGTCCACAGTTAGATGTACATAAATAAATCGATAAATATTATCTTGAATCAATCCACGACCCAGTGTATACGTATCTTAGTATTGATCACAACTCAAACTATATATATTTTGGAATCAACCTCAACCCTGTATAGCTAACTCCAACATTCACATATAGAGTGTCTATGGTTGTTCGAAAATATATATAGATGTGTCGACATGATAGGTCGAAACATTGTATACGTGTCTATGGTATCTCAAGATTACATAATATACAATACAAGTTGATTAAGTTATGGTTGGAATAGATTTGTTACCAATTTTCACGTAGCTAAAATGAGAAAAATTATCCAATCTTGTTTTACCCATAACTTCTTCATTTTAAATCCGTTTTGAGTGAATCAAATTGCTATGGTTTCATATTGAACTCTATTTTATGAATCTAAATAGAAAAAGTATAGGTTTATAGTCGGAAAAATAAGTTACAAGTCATTTTTGTAAAGGTAGTCATTTCAGTCGAAAGAACGACGTCTAGATGACCATTTTAGAAAACATACTTCCACTTTGAGTTTAACCATAATTTTTGGATATAGTTTCATGTTCATAATAAAAATCATTTTCTCAGAATAACAACTTTTAAATCAAAGTTTATCATAGTTTTTAATTAACTAACCCAAAACAGCCCGCGGTATTACTACGACGGCGTAAATCCGGTTTTACGGTGTTTTTCGTGTTTCCAGGTTTTAAATCATTAAGTTAGCATATCATATAGATATAGAACATGTTTTTAGTTAATTTTAAAAGTCAAGTTAGAAGGATTAACTTTTGTTTGCGAACAAGTTTAGAATTAACTAAACTATGTTCTAGTGATTACGAGTTTAAACCTTCGAATAAGATAGTTTTATATATATGAATCGAATGATGTTATGAACATCATTACTACCTTAAGTTTAGTAGGTAAACCTACTGGAAGTGACAAGAAATGATCTAGCTTCAAAGGATCTTGGATGGCTTGAAAGTTCTTGAAGTAGGATCATGACACAAAAACAAGTTCAAGTAAGATTTTTACTCGAATTAAGATAGTTTATAGTTATAGAAATTGAATCAAAGTTTGAATATGAATATTACCTTGAATAAGAATGATAACCTACTGTATATAACAAAGGTTTCTTGATCTTAGATGATTACTTGGAATGGATTAGAAAGCTTGGAAGTAAATTAGTAAACTTGAAGGGATTTTTGAAGTGTTCTTGAAGTGTTCTTCCTATGATGATTATAGCTTGATTCTTGAAGTGATTTTTGATGAAGATGATGATTAACTACTGGAAAAATATGTTCATAATAGTGTGTGTGTGTTGAGAGAGAATTAGAAAGAGAATTGGAAGTGAAATGGAGTGAATGATGAGTGGTAATTGGTGAGTGGTGAGTGGGGTTAAAAGGAGTTCTAGTTAGTTGACTAGCTCATGGTAGAAGTTAAAATTGATTAGTCATACATGACATAATCAAGAGTGGAATCCCATGCTAGTTCCTATTGGTATATACCCATAGTAAGTACGTTTTGAAGCTGTGTATAATACGGGTAAGAATACGACTAGAATTCTTGATGCAAGAAAAGAATGGGAAAGTAACTGTAACCATTTTCGTTAAGTATGAGTGTTTTGATATATGTCTTGAAGTCTTCCAAAAGTATTTTAATACATCTAAATACACTACATGTATATACATTTTAACTGAGTCGTTAAGTCATCGTTAGTCGTTACATGTAAGTGTTGTTTTGAAACCTTTAAGTTAACGATCTCAATTAATGTTGTTAACCCATTGTTTATTATATATAATGAGATGTTAAATTATTATATTATCATGATATTATGATATATTAATATATCTTAATATGATATATATACATTTAAATGTCGTTACAACGATAATCGTTACATATATGTCTCGTTTCGAAATCCTTAAGTTAGTAGTCTTGTTTATATGTATATAACTCATTGTTAATATACTTATGGAGATACTTACTTATCATAATCTCATGTTAACCATATGTATATCCATATATATATCGTCATGTCATTTTTACAAGTTTAAACGTTCGTGAATCGCCGGTCAACTTGGGTGGTCAATTGCCTATATGAAACATATTTCAATTAATCAAGTCTTAACAAGTTTGATTGCTTAACATGTTGGAAACATTTAATCATATAAATATCAATCTCAATTAATATATATAAACATGGAAAAGTTCGGGTCACTACACTAACCAAGAGGTCACCTGCGAGAGAGGATGAAAAAACCCTGTAGTATTAACCGATACCTTCTTTTATTGGTGGGTTGACATCAAATTTTCTCGGATTTGCTAGCCAATTATGCCAATCTAAATACCCACTTTTTAGCCTTGATGAAATCCATTCAAAGGATTTGATTTGAACTTCGGACACTATATTAGCATTGAAGAGTCTGGATTTATTAAACACGTGATCGTTTCTATTTTTCCAAATGTAGTAGCTGGTGACCCAAACTATAGCTTGCCAAATTAAGCTCCGGTTGACGTTTGGATTTGAGAGTTCGAGCCCTTTGAGAGCTCAATTGTATCCGAGAAAATTGCCATGTTAAGATTCCACCAATTGGAAATTCTTTCCCATATATCAAAGGCCGTTTTGCAGAGGATGAATGAGTGGTTAATGGACTCAATGTCATCGTCGCAAACCGGGCATCTAACGGAATCCAAATCAATTCCCCGACGATCTAATTCGGATCTTACAGGTAATTTATTCTGGGAGGCACGCCATATGAGGATACCCACTTTTTGTGGGGTTAGATTGTTTCTGATTGTAGGTCTGACTTGTGAAGCAACAGAAGAGGTTTTATGTGTGAAATCTAGTATATAATTTATCTTGGAAAATGCCGGTTTAAAGATTACTACACACCAACGGGTAGTGTACCCGATCATGCAACAGTATAAAGTTGGTAATTCCGAAATCGTTCCAAGACAGTTTAAACGTGAGAATTAAGATTGTAACTAATAAAAATAAACTAAGTTAATCTATGAAAATTGAGAGTACGAGATAGTTTGTTTTGTGGCTATTTAACGATTAGCCAAATCAAAGATTGATTTAAAAGTAAAAGACAATATTTTTGTGTTTTAAAGTTTATAGGAAAGTAAATGCAGACTCTACGAAAAGTAAAGCTATTTGAATTCAATAGACAAAGAAATGCTCACCTAGATCTCCTATTCGCAGTGTCGGATGATTTATTATTAAGCTCTAGTTCGATTTCTCAATACATGCAACTACAGAGTCGGTTTACCTAGAGTTCTCTTTTAGCAAACACGTCAAACTTGGATTTATTGGCTTAGGGTTCCCTTTCACCAAAGACGTCTTTCGTTTGTGACTTAGTAATTAACTAATTATAAGATTAAGATTCAATTGGTTACACATTCTCTCCACACAATTCACCCCTATTTTGTTTAATCTTTGTTACCCGGTTTACACCTTGGTCAAGTAAGCACCCAATTGGTTAAGAAAAATCAATTGAAAACTAGTGTACTAAATTGAAACAGGGTTCCCTTTGTTCAAACAAGATCACTAATCAACCTAGTAACAATAATCAACACCACAAGAATGGTTCTTAATCAAAACTCAAAATTATCATGCATTAATCAAATCAAACTTTAAAGTATCATCCAAACACATGCGAATATTCAATCTAGACAAACATTTAAGTGCTTAGCCAACCATGGCTAAAACCAAAATCACAAATAAACAATTAAGAGTATTCATAATGATGATAAGAATTAAACCTAATGAAAATTGTGTTCTTGAATGATGAACGGATCGAGACGCGTTTTCGGAATGATCGATGTGTTAGAATGATCTTGGGGTTCCCCAAAAATCACCCTTTTTCGTCAAAAAGCTGCTGGAATTCGTCTGGATGCAATAATGAATAATTAGGGTAAAAATTCGGGTTTTAAATAGGTAAAATATGACCCCGCCTGAAGGTGGAGCGGCGCTCCACATATAGAGCGGCGCTCCATATGCTGTATTCCTTATTTTTGGCCTTTTGAAAGCTCTCGACTTGATTTTCCAGCCTACTGGAGCGGCGCTCCACCTTTTTGAGCGGCGCTCCACCTTTCTGAGTGGCGCTCCAGGCCTCTTTTGCTGATTCCGAGCTAAAAACTCACTAATATTCGTCCAAACATGAATCGAACCAACCTCTTTCACTCGTTTCCATAGAAAATCATTAAAACCATCAAATATCTTCAAAATTCATCTCCTTGGTCTTAGAACTCGAACTTTCACAACACTTATCGAAATAACACCAAATCATATCTAAAAGGACCAAAATGTGCCCGATATCGCTAAGGAAAACGCGTATGAAATATGCGATATCAAACAACCCCACACTAGAGTTTTGCTTGTCCTCAAGCAATTAAACTCGATAATAATCTCTACCATAAAGTAGCATCTTCAAAAGTATATGTAGAACCAAACGAACAATCAACAAACCATCGTCTAGCATGGGCACGATTTGGAGTAAATACCAACCATACCTCCCACTTGCATTCCCCCGAAATTAACTTCCCAATCCTCAAGCAATCAAATATGAACAAAGTAGCTAATAAAAGTCTTGAATAGCGTACCAAATAAAATGAGGCAAAGAATCTCGAACCATAATGTAAGTCTTCAAAGGAACCAGGAATCAAGTGGGAGCCAAACACCAAAGATATGACAATCGAACGCATGTGCCAAAAAGAACGCACGGGCTACCCCGCAATTGGTCAAGCCAATGCCTCCCACAGTACCTAACATCGTGAGATGTTGGTAAGAAAATAATGTGCTTAGGAGGGTACACATTACGTCCAGATATCATCGATAATCATGAGGTAATCATCTAACCCATTAAGTCAACCATAAAGATTGAGGTTCATTAGGCTTAAAAGCTGATATCTTACCTTTCCAGAGGTTATCCACTGGGAATCTGATCAATCACTGACATTTTGTGTATCATGGTGCGCTTCCCATTTGGCTAGCAAATCTCCCTCATTGAGATAAGCTTTGACTACCAGTTTCCCTATTTGACGTTGATGCCTGGTATATTTCCAGTGTATTTTAGCAATGACTTTTCAAGATTTTTCATCACCCTACAACTGGTCTGGACTACAACTTCTGAAACAAATCAGCAAGTGTGTCGTTCGGGAGACTTGACTCCCTTTAGGATGGAATGGATACATCCCGTGTGGTTAAATAAAGTGGTCGGGTGCAACATTGTCCTTGTTAGGAGAAACAATGAGGATCGCCCTGTTAAAGTTTTCGATCTAGCGCATGGCCCTGTTTCGACCACACGACCAATCACCGTTCATACAGTTGACACCCGCCTTGGTGCAGATGACCTACGTATGAATTTTTATGTTCATGTAGGATTTCACATTCAAAATAATAATCATGTTTCTAAAGTTCAAGACTTTCACCTCTAATAGTACCTCATCGTGAAATGATGGGTAATGAAATGGTACAGCTTAAGAGGTATACGTACCAAGTGAAACGGTCGGAAGACTTTACTTCCTTAATGAGTGGATCTGACTCACTCGGGAATGCCAATCTATTTCAATTGACACTCGGTTTAAATCCCAAAAACCTTTGGGTGCCATAGCTTTTGGCTATGGGTTATGTTGTCTAAGCAAACACAAGTACGTAGCTCTTGTTCCTAAAAAGGACAACACTGGTGAAGCTCTAGGCTCCTCTTCCCACAGTATCACACTATTAAATGATGTAATAATAAAATGATATAGTTTCGGAAGTCTGCTATACCAAGTAACCAAAAGTTTTTGATCTGGCACGTGATTCGATCACAATCACGCTATGCAATCACCGCTCTCTCACGGTTTACACCCGTTTTGGTACAGGTGACCTACTATTGAGTTCCCCAAACTCGTAGGATTTCATGTCCAAGATAATGAACATGTGGGACAATTTTGGCTTTTTTGAAATCACGAAATATGCCATAAAATACCAAGCCAATTTTCATAATAAAGGTTTTGGCCGAATTTTCAATTGTTTTTCTACTTTTTTTTTTATTTTTAAACTAACTTTTCTATTTTTTTTTATTTTACCCCTAATTTTTTTATTTTTTTTACGACCAAAACCCGTGAAACGTCAAGTCTTTTTAAATCAAAACTAATATGATGATGATTCCATTAACAACCAACCCGAGAGATTTTACATCCCCCACCCCACACTTGAGATCAAATAATGTCCCCATCACTTGAGATCAAAATTAGATAAAAATCGAAAGGGTTATGTGAGAAAGAAAATATAAAAACTTATCGAGCTTAGCCACTGATCGCGGAATGCCAGTGACAGATGGCACTGAACTGACTGCCAGCATAAGAACATCGTCCATTCCCGATCATCACACCAATATCATCAATCATGCAGTTTTGCGGAACTTAATGCCAGACTTGAAAAAATCGTTTCACCAACAAACCTAAGAAAAGAAAAACAAACGAACTACATAACAGGACAAGGGGGCACCACCCGATGCCGAAACGCCCTTTCCCTCAAATAAGTTTCAAAGTACACAATCAGAGTATTCAGGTACAGACCAAATGAAAAGGAAATAGTTTCAAACAAATACAACATGACATGCTCAACAATCAATCATTCCTCGGCCACAAGTATCTGAACAGGTCCCAATCCACACCATAAGTATCCTGACAAGCCTGGTACGGGTTATATGATGGATCTGGCCTCGGAGGAGTAACGGATGTATAATCAGGAATGGTAGTCCTCGTCGGAATATAAGCCTCCGGGTTCTGACGCATCTGTCTCTGAATTTGTATATGATGAACCTCCCACTGATTGTGGGCCCGAATTCCCCTCACATCATACTCTACCCTGTCAACTCGCTCACCCAAATGACCCATCTCCGTTTCAAACTGTCCCAGCGCTGTGTTAATCGCACATAACTATTCTGGTGCCAAACCCTCATATCCTTGTTATGCCTGCACTGCTCCTCTAGCATCCTCTGATTATGCTCAACCTGAGCATTATACGCTGACCTACTATCCCGATATTCCAAATACATCCCATCAACGCTGTTAACCAGAGAATCCCAACTTTCTTCACTCAGAGACCACGTACCCGGTACGTTTGCACTCGAACTACCTGCCTCATACGTGGATCGACTACCTCCACGTCCACGACCACGTCCAACCCCGTCTCCTGGTTGTTGTTGCTCATCATCCACCAAAACCCAACCTTGTGGACCTCTTTGGATAAACTCAGCTTTTAAGAAAAATAGAATATTAGTGGGCATTGCCTCAACCCCCAACATACTACAACTATTAGTCGTTACTGAAAACACCCGAGCAAATCTAGTCACCAAGTGCCCACCTAACAATGGGCGTTCTGTTCGTTTATCTGTTCCAATCTCTTGTAACCATGCTCCTAACATACAAGGGACGTCAATCCGCTCTCACAATTTAATCTGCTGAAGAATCCAAAGATCTCTTCGCTTAATCTTATTCGCATTTCCTCTAGCCATAAACATGTGAGCAATCATCTTAAAAATCATTCGGTCCTTCGGAAGTCGAAGCATTGACTGAACACTCCTACTGGAACTAAAAGGACCCGCATCACCTTTCGCCATCGTTGGCCAATAATCACTTTCACTAAACGGTTCCTGCCCAAACTGTGATGACCCAGAAATTTCTGACCAAATTTAAACTTTATCTTTAAATGATTTAATGTTTTCGACACGATAAGCAAAGTCAATTAAACTGAATCTCAAAATTTTGAACTATTCAAATATCTTTCGGTTGTTCTCGACGATTCGCGAACAATTATATGTAAATAGATACATATACTACAACTTGAAAATGTAACAAAGTGTTAAGTAAACGAAACTGTGCATTAAACTTATTGGTTTGATTATCTGATTGATATATTTTACTACGAAGTTAAAATGTTATGTTAAACGATTGAATTAAAAGATATTTACTGAGTCCTTTAAGGATTATGATATTATTACGAGTCTCTGTTGTGAGGTCCACATTGATTTAAGAAATTATTCCTTTTTAACGGTATTCGAAATATATGGTAAAGTGTTTGTTTAAATAACGTAATTTGGACACATACAATAATAAGAAATATTAACTGTTAGAATTAAAGCTATGAATAACTTGCGATGTGTAATTTAAAACGTGTTTATTAATATTAAAAATATATATTAAAATGATTAAATATAATATTTAACTAGATATAAAACTTTTTGGATTTGGATATACTTGATTAAATAACGAGACATTGATTTATAAAATTAAATGACCAAAACACTCAAATGTATAAATTATATTTCGAGTGATATAGTTTAGGGATAATTTAAGGCTATATTTCGACAAAGTTACGTATCCCAAAACGTAAAATGCAAGTTTTCTCAGTATACGAAAGGATGTTCGAAAAACCTGAACTGGGACAGAAGTCGAGTGACAACGTATGACTTATCGGGAGGAAAATTACAAGTCAACTATGCACATGAATTTAATATAATATATAATTAATTATATAAATTATTTATTATATTTATATTATAATATTATGTCGACAAGCTAGTGTATAAAAGAGATGTGAGCTGTCCAGGCAGGCCATGCGATCGCATGGCATTTGCACTTGAAGCCATGCGATTGCATGGGCATCAGATTCAGAAAACATTATAAAAGCTCGCGAGTTCAGTTGTTTGTCTCACACACATATTTATTTATATTACTTCCTCCGTATTTAAATTATTATTATTATTATTATTATTATTATTATTATTATTATTATTATTATTATTATTATTATTATTATTATTAATAAGATTAATATTATTATTAATCTTATTAATTATTAGTATTATTAATTATTAATTAGTAATATACATAAAATACTACGACGAGGTTATGAGCGTGTCACTTTCAAAAATGGGTTTTTGAGCGGGATAAAGTTAAGGAAATTATGGGTTACAGCTATGGAGGTTATGGGTAATGTTCATGGGTATTATTTACAAGTCAAACCTAGTGTTTATCATATTCGTTGCGTCTACGTACTTTCCTGCAATATCAAATCACAATATTGATACGTAAGCATTCATATCTTATCTTTTATATATTAATTGTGTATCCATGTCTAGTGCTCGAGTATATATGTTTAGGCATGCCAGTATGCTAAATTTTGTCGTTAAACACTTTATATTGAATCACAAATTAAATACATATATTACTAGTAAAAGGTATATGATATACATGTTTTTGAAAAGCTAACAAAAAATCAATAACTTTTCATTTAGATATCGAATAATTTCGATGAACGGATTAAAAGATATGATCAACTGAATTATGATTGACGTTAATTGAAATTGCTTTTGAATCTGCAATTAAGATTTAAACAACTTGTTTACAAGATTGATAAAATGGATTTTTAAACATTACCAGCCGAGTAAATGAATCCTTATATAAGGTACGTCTCGTTTGTTGAACTATTCTCAAAATTAACTTTTTGAAACGACTTTGGCTAACTTTTTTATGTCGATCTCGAGCATTAGGATTGTGATACACTATGACCAGACCTAGCTTGATAGACATTTATTGACCAACATATGTTCTCTAGGTTGAGATCTATGATTATTTGATATTCCGAGTTTCGGTCACATTACGATGAACAACTTTATGTGCTGCTAAGGTGAGTTTCATTGCTCCCTTTTTAATTTCTTTTGCAATATATATTTTTGGACTGAGAATACATGCAATTTATTTTAAACGCAATGGATACAAGTACATACTTAATTCTACACCGAGTTTGAACCAAAAATCCCTTAGCTTTGGTAACTAGTAGCTGCCAGTACATAGGATATGGACTGGTGGGCGCGAATAACAGTATATGGATCCATAGGGCTTGACATCCCCGTCCGAGCTAGAGCGCTAGCCTTTTAACGGACGTGTGTTATTTGAGTTTAGGACACGTTGGTTTGCGTGTATTAAAACGAATGGGGTATTTATCATTATAACGTTAAAGCTTAGTTACCAGGGTGCTCTGTTACGTAGAATCTATTGACAAACTTTTGATAAACGTTTCTGGATGAAACAACTGAAATCTTGTGATCCACTTTTATATACAAATTATGCGAAACACTAAAATTATGAACTCACCAACCTTTGTGTTGACACTTGTTAGCATGTTTATTCTCAGGTTTCCTAGAAGTCTTCCGCTGTTTGCTTATATGTTAGACAAGCTATGTGCATGGAGTCGTACATGGCATATTTTTCAAGGAAACGTTGCATTCACCAAATCATCACCATGTATCTTATTTTGACTGCATTGTCAACGGAAGTACTATTGTAAACTATTATTTACAGTGATTGTCTATATGTAGAAATTATCAGATGTCGCAAACCTTTGATTTAAATATTCATTTATGGTGTGCCTTTTCAAAAGAATGCAATGTTTACAAAACGTATCATATAGAGGTCAAATACCTCGCAATGAAATCGATGAATAACGTGTTCGTTCATATGGATTTAGAGCGATCGTCACAGTTGGTATCAGAGCGTTGGTCTTAGTGAACCAGGTCTTGCATTAGTGTGTCTAACTGATAGTTGTTAGGATACATTCTTAAGTCTTGACTTCGACTGTGTCTGCATGTCAAAAGTTTTGCCTATCATTTCTTGTCGGAAATTACCTGTCTATCATTTTAAGTCTAAACACATCTTATTGCATTGATTGCATAGATAGAGTATAGACAAAATTCATATCTTGGCATATCTATTACAGTAATCTTTGCCTGACATCTTCCGTAAAATCCTCCGTAACTTATGGGATTCTGGTATTATAAATACATATGTAAACTATGTATTCAGGAGTACCAAATTAGTCCTATAATCTATTTCATTCCAAAAATCTTTTCCTTAATTACACAAAATGGATCCTGTATCTAGTTCAAATTCCTTAGATTCCGACAGCTATTCCGATATAGATTTCCACTCAAGTTTCGAAAACAGCGTAACCGGAATGGATCAACCAATTAGCCATCATCTATTCTGGATGAATTGGAGATGGGTTCGTAATCTACTTAATCATTGGAGACAAGAAGAAGGCGATCCCTTCCATCCACCACATTCACCTCTTGGCGAAGAACCCGAAGCACTTACCGGCGAACCTGTTCGTAACACCATTTTCACCCTCATTTCCAGAACAGCTCGCAACGACTACGTAATATCCAATATTCTAAATCTTATTTATCCGCTTGTCCGAACTGCCAATCATCCCAGTATAATAGAAGAAGTCAACGAGCTTCGCGCTCGGGTAGTGGCTTTGGAGAATATGGTGCAAGGATTACAAACACCAGCAGCAGCACCAGTAGCATAACTAGTATCACCATCATCAACATGGCATATTTTTCAAGGAAACGTTGTATTCACCAAATCATCACCATGTATCTTATTTTGACTCTATTGTCAACGAAAGTACTATTGTAAACTATTATTTACGGTGATTGTCTATATGTAGAAATCATCAGATGTCGAAAACCTTTGATTTAAATATTCATTTATGGTGTGCCTTTTCAAAAGAATGCAATGTTTACAAAACGTATCATATAGAGGTCAAATACCTCGCAGTGAAATCGATGAATGACGTGTTCGTCCATATGGATTTGGAGCGATCGTCACAGTTGGTATCAGAGCGTTGGTCTTAGTGAACCAGGTCTTGCATTAGTGTGTCTAAATGATAGTTGTTAGGATATATTCGTAAGTCTGGACTTCGACTGTGTCTGCATGTCAAAAGTTTTGCCTATCATTTCTTGTCGGAAATTACCTGTCTATCATCTTAAGTCTAAACGCGTCTTATTGCATTGATTGCATAGATAGAATATAGACAAAATTCATATCTTGGCATATTTATTACAGTAATCTTTGCCTGACATCTTCCATAAAATCCTCTGTAACTTATGGGATTCTGGTATTAGAAATACATATGTAAACTATGTATTCAGGAGTACCAAATTAGTCCTATAATCTATTTCATTCCAAAAATCTTTTCCTTGATTACACAAAATGGATCCTGTATCTAGTTCAAATTCCTTAGATTCCGACAGCTATTCCGATATGGATTTCCACTCAAGTTTCGAAAACAGCGTAACCGGAATGGATCAACCAATTAGCCATCATCTATTCTGGATGAATTGGGGATGGGTTCGTAATCTACTTAATCATTGGAGACAAGAAGAAGGCGATCCCTTCCATCCACCACATTCATCTCTTGGCGAAGAACCCGAAGCACTTACCGGCGAACCTGTTCGTAACACCATTTTCACCCTCATTTCCAGAACAGCTCGCAACGACTACGTAATATCCAATATTCTAAATCTTATTTATTCGCTTGTCCGAACTGCCAATCATCCCAGTATAATAGAAGAAGTCAATGAGCTTCGCGCTCGGGTAGTGGCTTTGGAGAATATGGTGCAAGGATTACAAACACCAGTAGCAGCACCAACAGCATAACTAGTATCACCATCATCAACACCAACAGTACCATTATCACCACCAACAACAACATCCTCATCACACGCCTTAACATCACAATCTGTACCTCGGATATCAACATCATACGCACCATAGGTACCAAGGAGTACCAACAACAATAAACGATGAAGTATTGATTCATATCTTTATCGGAAAAATATTCTACGGCGATTAGGTAATCTCTAAAATCTTAGAGATTATTTATCCCAGTTCTAACCGTAAATCAGATGAATAGAGATGATAGAAGGAAGAATAGAAACCCTGACAAGAATGGTGCGTAAGGTACAAGCTAGACTTGTTTTACCAACAACATCAATAGTACCCTTAGCCTCACCAGCACAGTCAGTGCTGTCAACATCGCCTCTAACATCACAAGCTCTGCCAGTTCAAGAAGGCACTGTGGATATTATTACGAATCAACAACGAGTATATTGTATCAATGAGTTATGAAGTAATAACTCAATCCCTCTAAAGAATTTATATGTATATCTTATATATATAAATTTTAAAACCATCATAAATCTTTTCGTACTAAGCTATTATGTAAGAATTGAAAAAGGGTAAATACTACTCGGTTAATTCGTATTACTAATATGCTATAATGTACATCTTTCGTTAACAACTTAACCTTCGTTAACTACAATCTCTATTTCAACTCAATGAATTCCATTTCCTAATAAACCAAGTGTATTATTCAATTACATAATTGATTTTACATTTTCATTTTCGATGTACTCGAAACTTTTCAGAAAACATCATCTGTGCCTTATAAGGTTCACAAAAATTCCACGAGTACCAACATCCTTCACCAAGGAATATCAATAAGAATAAATAATGAAGTATTGATTTTATTAGCGAAATACTCCGCAAAGATTATGTAATCTTTAATATTTTAAAGATTAATCATTTCTAAGTCAAGCCGAAAATCAAATGAGCTTAATATGATATTAACTCATTAAATCTGTATTACATCTGAAGAAAATATACATACATATATTTTCATAAAGACGGTAATAAAAATTCTTTTGTACAAAATATTAATTGTGAAATCTTTAACGGGTAGGTAATACTCGGGAAATATATAAGTTCACAATTAATATGTTATACTGTACATTCTTCAACTTTGAATCAAAAAAAAAATTAATAACAATACTCACAACGATATACAATCGTTTTTATACAAATTCAATTACATATTCTGATATTAACGGATCAGAATCCAAGTCATAACTCTGAACCGGTGACATCATTCTTAGATCTCTACATCTTTCAAAGCTATACTTTGACTTCAAAACTGTGCAAGATCCTTTAGCGTTGTTTTTACCGAAAATAATCTTGCAATCCCTTTTCAAAGTATCCAGTATTATCAGCCATTCAACCAGTCAACCTCAACTTTTCAGATTAGCCTTATTATAATCTTGATATATACATTCTTGTTACCGGGGAACCTTTCATGTTCCACCACATTAGCAGTAAATTTACCAACAACCTCATTGATCCTTGATCTTTCGAAAAATCCTTATACTCATTGAAACCCTATCATGTACTCATCTACATCTTATAACGGTAATTGTCATACCAACTACCGGGAATTAGCAATCAGTATTTCGAATTTTGCAGCAATTCTACGCCAACAGTTATATATATACATATAATGTCTATCTTCTAGACTTACATACTTCGAATGTGAAGTTTCTGAAAAACATCCCAAACTATGAACTAGTTCTCTGAAATTGGAACAATGCTGATGAAGCAGCAAAAACTGTAAATGACCTTAACAGTCAAAAGTTTGATGATAAAGAATAGTATGGTGGTAAAGCTGAGAAAAAGAGAAGGTTTAGAACTGGAAAACGGATTGAGCAAAGTATGAAGGAGGCTGTGGATAAATCACAAAGACTGAACCTGAAATGTCCCATTCTTATTGATTAAAAACGTTCCATATTAATTGATTTCGTTGCGAGGTTTTGACCTCTATATGAGACGTTTTTCAAAGACTGCATTCATTTTTAAAACAAACCATAACCTTTATTTTATAAATGAATGTTTAAAAAGCTTTACGTAGATTATCAAATAATGATAACCTAAAATATCATGTTTACACACGACCATTACATAATGGTTTACAATACAAATATGTTACATCGAAATCAGTTTCTTGAATGCAGTTTTTACACAATATCATACAAACATGGACTCCAAATCTTGTCCTTATTTTAGTATGCAACAGCGGAAGCTCTTAATATTCACCCGAGAATAAACATGCTTTAAACGTCAACAAAAATGTTGGTGAGTTATAGGTTTAACCTATATGTATCAAATCGTAACAATAGACCACAAGATTTCATATTTCAATACACATCCCATACATAGAGATAAAAATCATTCATATGGTGAACACCTGGTAACCGACATTAACAAGATGCATATATAAGAATATCCCCATCATTCCGGGACACCCTTCGGATATGATATAAATTTCGAAGTACTAAAGCATCCGGTACTTTGGATGGGGTTTGTTAGGCCCAATAGATCTATCTTTAGGATTCGCGTCAATTAGGGTGTCTGTTCCCTAATTCTTAGATTACCAGACTTAATAAAAAGGGGCATATTCGATTTCGATAATTCAACCATAGAATGTAGTTTCACGTACTTGTGTCTATTTTGTAAATCATTTATAAAACCTGCATGTATTCTCATCCCAAAAATATTAGATTTTAAAAGTGGGACTATAACTCACTTTCACAGATTTTTACTTCGTCGAGAAGTAAGACTTGGCCACTGTTGATTCACGAACCTATAACAATATATACATATATATTAAAGTATGTTCAAAATATATTTACAACACTTTTAATATATTTTGATGTTTTAAGTTTATTAAGTCAGCTGTCCTCGTTAGTAACCTACAACTAGTTGTCCACAGTTAGATGTACAGAAATAAATCGATAAATATTATCTTGAATCAATCCACGACCCAGTGTATACGTATCTCAGTATTGATCACAACTCAAACTATATATATTTTGGAATCAACCTCAACCCTGTATAGCTAACTCCAACATTCACATATAGAGTGTCTATGGTTGTTCCGAAATATATATAGATGTGTCGACATGATAGGTCGAAATATTGTATACGTGCCTATGGTATCTCAAGATTACATAATATAAAATACAAGTTGATTAAGTTATGGTTGGAATAGATTTGTTACCAATTTTCACGTAGCTAAAATGAGAAAAATTATCCAATCTTGTTTTACCCATAACTTCTTCATTTTAAATCCGTTTTGAGTGAATCAAATTGCTATGGTTTCATATTGAACTCTATTTTATGAATCTAAACAGAAAAAGTATAGGTTTATAGTCGAAAAAATAAGTTACAAGTCGTTTTTGTAAAGGTAGTCATTTCAGTCGAAAGAACGACGTCTAGATGACCATTTTAGAAAACATACTTCCACTTTGAGTTTAACCATAATTTTTGGATATAGTTTCATGTTCATAATAAAAATCATTTTCTCAGAATAACAAATTTTAAATCAAAGTTTATCATAGTTTTTATTTAACTAACCCAAAACAGCCCGCGGTGTTACTACGACGGCGTAAATCCGGTTTTACGGTGTTTTTCGTGTTTCCAGGTTTTAAATCATTAAGTTAGCATATCATATAGATATAGAACATGTGTTTAGTTAATTTTAAAAGTCAAGTTAGAAGGATTAACTTTTGTTTGCGAACAAGTTTAGAATTAACTAAACTATGTTCTAGTGATTACGAGTTTAAACATTCGAATAAGATAGTTTTATATATATGAATCGAATGATGTTATGAACATCATTACTACCTCAAGTTTAGTAGGTAAACCTACTGGAAGTGACAAGAAATGATCTAGCTTCAAAGGATCTTGGATGGCTTGATAGTTCTTGAAGTAGGATCATGACACAAAAACAAGTTCAAGTAAGATTTTTACTCGAATTAAGATAGTTTATAGTTATAGAAATTGAATCAAAGTTTGAATATGAATATTACCTTGAATAAAAAAGATAACCTACTGTATATAACAAAGGTTTCTTGATCTTAGATGATTACTTGGAATGGATTAGAAAGCTTGGAAGTAAATTAGTAAACTTGAAGGGATTTTTGAAGTGTTCTTGAAGTGTTCTTCCAATGATGATTATAGCTTGATTCTTGAAGTGATTTTTGATGAAGATGATGATTAACTACTGGAAAAATACGTTCATAATAGTGTGTGTATGTTGAGAGAGAATTAGAAAGAGAATTGGAAGTGAAATGGAGTGAATGATGAGTGGTAATTGGTGAGTGGTGAGTGGGGTTAAAAGGAGATCTAGTTAGTTGACTAGCTCATGGTAGAAGTTAAAATTGATTAGTCATACATGACATAATCAAGAGTGGAATCCCATGCTAGTTCCTATTGGTATATACCCATAGTAAGTACGTTTTGAAGCTGTGTATAATACGGGTAAGAATACGACTAGAATTCTTGATGAAAAAAAAGAATGGGAACGTAACTGTAACCATTTTTGTTAAGTATGAGTGTTTTGATATATGTCTTGAAGTCTTCCAAAAGTATTTTAATACATCTAAATACACTACATGTACATACATTTTAACTGAGTCGTTAAGTCATCGTTAGTCGTTACATGTAAGTGTTGTTTTGAAACCTTTAAGTTAACGATCTCAATTAATGTTGTTAACCCATTGTTTATTATATCTAATGAGATGTTAAATTATTATATTATCATGATATTATGATATATTAATATATCTTAATATGATATATATATATTTAAATGTCGTTACAACGATAATCGTTACATATATGTCTCGTTTCGAAATCCTTAAGTTAGTAGTCTTGTTTATATGTATATAACTCATTGTTAATATACTTATGGAGATACTTACTTATCATAATCTCATGTTAACCATATGTATATCCATATATATATCGTCATGTCATTTTTACAAGTTTTAACGTTCGTGAATCGCCGGTCAACTTGGGTGGTCAATTGTCTATATGAAACATATTTCAATTAATCAAGTCTTAACAAGTTTGATTGCTTAACATGTTGGAAACATTTAATCATGTAAATATCAATCTCAATTAATATATATAAACATGGAAAAGTTCGGGTCACTACAGTACCTACCCGTTAAATAAATTTTCGTCCCGAAATTTTAAGCTGTTGAAGGTGTTGACGAATCTTCTGGAAATAGATGCGGGTATTTCTTCTTCATCTGATCTTCACGCTCCCAGGTGAACTCGGGTCCTCTACGAGCATTCCATCGAACCTTAACAATTGGTATCTTGTTTTGCTTAAGTCTTTTAACCTCACGATCCATTATTTCGACGGGTTCTTCGATGAATTGAAGTTTTTCGTTGATTTGGATTTCATCTAACGGAATAGTGAGATCTTCTTTAGCAAAACATTTCTTCAAATTCGAGATGTGGAAAGTGTTATGTACAGCCGCGAGTTGTTGAGGTAACTCAAGTCGGTAAGCTACTGGTCCGACACGATCAATAATCTTGAATGGTTCAATATACCTTGGATTTAATTTCCCTCGTTTACCAAATCGAACAACGCCTTTCCAAGGTGCAACTTTAAGCATGACCATCTCTCCAATTTCAAATTCTATATCTTTTCTTTTAATGTTAGCGTAGCTCTTTTGTCGACTTTGGGCGGTTTTCAACCGTTGTTGAATTTGGATGATCTTCTCGGTAGTTTCTTGTATAATCTCCGGACCCGTAATCTGTCTATCCCCCACTTCACTCCAACAAATCGGAGACCTGCACTTTCTACCATAAAGTGCTTCAAACGGCGCCATCCCAATGCTTGAATGGTAGCTGCTGTTGTAGGAAAATTCTGCTAACGGTAGATGTCGATCCCAACTGTTTCCGAAATCAATAACACATGCTCGTAGCATGTCTTCAAGCGTTTGTATCATCCTTTCGCTCTGCCCATCTGAAATGTCCCGTTCTTATTGATTAAAAACGTTCCATATTAATTGATTTCGTTGCGAGGTTTTGACCTCTATATGAGACGTTTTTCAAAGACTGCATTCATTTTTAAACAAACCATAACCTTTATTTCATCAATAAAGGTTTAAAAAGCTTTACGTAGATTATCAAATAATGATAATCTAAAATATCCTGTTTACACACGACCATTACATAATGATTTACAATACAAATATGTTACAACAAAATAAGTTTCTTGAATGCAGTTTTTACACAATATCATACAAGCATGGACTCCAAATCTTGTCCCTATTTAAGTATGCGACAGCGGAAGCTCTTAATAATCACCTGAGAATAAACATGCTTAAAACGTCAACAAAAATGTTGGTGAGTTATAGGTTTAACCTATATATATCAAATCGTAACAATAGACCACAAGATTTCATATTTCAATACACATCCCATACATAGAGATAAAAATCATTCATATGGTGAACACCTGGTAACCGACAATAACAAGATGCATATATAAGAATATCCCCATCATTCCGGGACACCCTTCGGATATGATATAAATTTCGAAGTACTAAAGCATCCGGTACTTTGGATGGGGTTTGTTAGGCCCAATAGATCTATCTTTAGGATTCGCGTCAATTAGGGTGTCTGTTCCCTAATTCTTAAATTACCAGACTTAATAAAAAGGGGCATATTCGATTTCGATAATTCAACCATAGAATGTAGTTTCACGTACTTGTGTCTATTTTGTAAATCATTTATAAAACCTGCATGTATTCTCATCCCAAAAATATTAGATTTTAAAAGTGGGACTATAACTCACTTTCACAGATTTTTACTTCGTCGGGAAGTAAGACTTGGCCACTGGTTGATTCACGAACCTATAACAATATATACATATATATCAAAGTATGTTCAAAATATATTTACAACACTTTTAATATATTTTGATGTTTTAAGTTTATTAAGTCAGCTGTCCTCGTTAGTAACCTACAACTAGTTGTCCACAGTTAGATGTACAGAAATAAATCGATAAATATTATCTTGAATCAATCCACGACCCAGTGTATACGTATCTCAGTATTGATCACAACTCAAACTATATATATTTTGGAATCAACCTCAACCCTGTATAGCTAACTCCAACATTCACATATAGAGTGTCTATGGTTGTTCCGAAATATATATAGATGTGTCGACATGATAGGTCGAAACATTGTATACGTGTCTATGGTATCTCAAGATTACATAATATATAATACAAGTTGATTAAGTTATGGTTGGAATAGATTTGTTACCAATTTTCACGTAGCTAAAATGAGAAAAATTATCCAATCTTGTTTTACCCATAACTTCTTCATTTTAAATCCGTTTTGAGTGAATCAAATTGCTATGGTTTCATATTGAACTCTATTTTATGAATCTAAACAAAAAAAGTATAGGTTTCTAGTCGGAAAAATAAGTTACAAGTCGTTTTTGTAAAGGTAGTCATTTCAGTCGAAAGAACGACGTCTAGATGACCATTTTAGAAAACATACTTCCACTTTGAGTTTAACCATAATTTTTGGATATAGTTTCATGTTCATAATAAAAATCATTTTCTCAGAATAACAACTTTTAAATCAAAGTTTATCATAGTTTTTAATTAACTAACCCAAAACAGCCCGCGGTGTTACTACGACGGCGTAAATCCGGTTTTACGGTGTTTTTCGTGTTTCCAGGTTTTAAATCATTAAGTTAGCATATCATATAGATATAGAACATGTGTTTAGTTGATTTTAAAAGTCAAGTTAGAAGGATTAACTTTTGTTTGCGAACAAGTTTAGAATTAACTAAACTATGTTCTAGTGATTACAAGTTTAAACCTTCGAATAAGATAGCTTTATATGTATGAATCGAATGATGTTATGAACATCATTACTACCTTAAGTTCCTTGGATGAACCTACTGGAAAAGAGAAAAATGGATCTAGCTTCAATGGATCCTTGGATGGCTCAAAGTTCTTGAAGCAAAATCATGACACGAAAACAAGTTCAAGTAAGATCATCACTTGAAATAAGATTGTTATAGTTATAGAAATTGAACCAAAGTTTGAATATGATTATTACCTTGTATTAGAATGATAACCTACTGTAAGAAACAAAGATTTCTTGAGGTTGGATGATCACCTTACAAGATTGGAAGTGAGCTAGCAAACTTGAAAGTATTCTTGATTTTATGAAACTAGAACTTTTGGAATTTATGAAGAACACTTAGAACTTGAAGATAGAACTTGAGAGAGTTCAATTAGATGAAGAAAATTGAAGAATTAAAGTGTTTGTAGGTGTTTTTGGTCGTTGGTGTATGGATTAGATATAAAGGATATGTAATTTTGTTTTCATGTAAATAAGTCATGAATGATTACTCATATTTTTGTAATCTTATGAGATATTTCATGCTAGTTGCCAAATGATGGTTCCCACATGTGTTAGGTGACTCACATAGGCTGCTAAGAGCTGATCATTGGAGTGTATATACCAATAGTACATACATCTAAAAGCTGTGTATTGTACGAGTACGAATACGGGTGCATACGAGTAGAATTGTTGATGAAACTGAACGAGAATGTAATTGTAAGCATTTTTCTTAAGTAGAAGTATTTTGATAAGTGTATTGAAGTCTTTCAAAAGTGTATAAATACATATTAAAACACTACATGTATATACATTTTAACTGAGTCGTTAAGTCATCGTTAGTCGTTACATGTAAGTGTTGTTTTGAAACCTTTAGGTTAACGATCTTGTTAAATGTTGTTAACCCAATGTTTATAATAACAAAAGAGATTTTAAATTATTATATTATCATGATATTATGATGTACGAATATCTCTTAATATGATATATATACATTAAATGTCGTTACAACGATAAACGTTACATATATGTCTCGTTTCAAAATCATTAAGTTAGTAGTCTTGTTTTTACATATGTAGTTCATTGTTAATATAATTAATGATATGTTTACTTATCATAATATCATGTTAACTATATATATAACCATATATATGTCATCATATAGTTTTTTTTACAAGTTTTAACGTTCGTGAATCACCGGTCAACTTGGGTGGTCAATTGTCTATATGAAACCTATTTCAATTAATCAAGTCTTAACAAGTTTGATTGCTTAACATGTTGGAAACATTTAATCATGTGAACATCAATCTCAATTAATATATATAAACATGGAAAAGTTCGGGTCACTACAGTACCTACCCGTTAAATAAATTTCGTCCCGAAATTTTAAGCTGTTGAAGGTGTTGACGAATCTTCTGGAAATAGATGCGGGTATTTCTTCTTCATCTGATCTTCACGCTCCCAGGTGAACTCGGGTCCTCTACGAGCATTCCATCGAACCTTAACAATTGGTATCTTGTTTTGCTTAAGTCTTTTAACCTCACGATCCATTATTTCGACGGGTTCTTCGATGAATTGGAGTTTTTCGTTGATTTGGATTTCATCTAACGGAATAGTGAGATCTTCTTTAGCAAAACATTTCTTCAAATTCGAGACGTGGAAAGTGTTATGTACAGCCGCGAGTTGTTGAGGTAACTCAAGTCGGTAAGCTACTGGTCCGACACGATCAATAATCTTGAATGGTCCAATATACCTTGGATTTAATTTCCCTCGTTTACCAAATCGAACAACGCCTTTCCAAGGTGAAACTTTAAGCATGACCATCTCTCCAATTTCAAATTCTATATCTTTTCTTTTAATGTCAGCGTAGCTCTTTTGTCGACTTTGGGCGGTTTTCAACCGTTGTTGAATTTGGATGATCTTCTCGGTAGTTTCTTGTATAATCTCCGGACCCGTAATCTGTCTATCCCCCACCTCACTCCAACAAATCGGAGACCTGCACTTTCTACCATAAAGTGCTTCAAACGGCGCCATCTCAATGCTTGAATGGTAGCTGTTGTTGTAGGAAAATTCTGCTAACGGTAGATGTCGATCCCAACTGTTTCCGAAATCAATAACACATGCTCGTAGCATGTCTTCAAGCGTTTGTATCGTCCTTTCGCTCTGCCCATCAGTTTGTGGATGATAGGCAGTACTCATGTCTAGACGAGTTCCTAATGCTTGCTGTAATGTCTGCCAGAATCTTGAAATAAATCTGCCATCCCTATCAGAGATAATAGAGATTGGTATTCCATGTCTGGAGACGACTTCCTTCAAATACAGTCGTGCTAACTTCTCCATCTTGTCATCTTCTCTTATTGGTAGGAAGTGTGCTGATTTGGTGAGACGATCAACTATTACCCAAATAGTATCAAAACCACTTGCAGTCCTTGGCAATTTAGTGATGAAATCCATGGTAATGTTTTCCCATTTCCATTCCGGGATTTCGGGTTGTTGAAGTAGACCTGATGGTTTCTGATGCTCAGCTTTGACCTTAGAACACGTCAAACATTCTCCTACGTATTTAGCAACATCGGCTTTCATACCCGGCCACCAAAAATGTTTCTTGAGATCCTTGTACATCTTCCCCGTTCCAGGATGTATTGAGTATCTGGTTTTATGAGCTTCTCTAAGTACCATTTCTCTCATATCTCCAAATTTTGGTACCCAAATCCTTTCAGCCCTATACCGGGTTCCGTCTTCCCGAATATTAAGATGTTTCTCCGATCCTTTGGGTATTTCATCCTTTAAATTTCCCTCTTTTAAAACTCCTTGTTGCGCCTCCTTTATTTGAGTAGTAATGTTATTATGAATCATTATATTCATAGATTTTACTCGAATGGGTTCTCTATCCTTCCTGCTCAAGGCATCGGCTACCACATTTGCCTTCCCCGGGTGGTAACGAATCTCAAAATCGTAATCATTCAATAATTCAATCCACCTACGCTGCCTCATATTCAGTTGTTTCTGATTAAATATGTGTTGAAGACTTTTGTGGTCGGTATATATAATACTTTTGACCCCATATAAGTAGTGCCTCCAAGTCTTTAATGCAAAAACAACCGCGCCTAATTCCAAATCATGCGTCGTATAATTTTGTTCGTGAATCTTCAATTGTCTAGACGCATAAGCAATCACCTTCGTTCGTTGCATTAATACACAACCGAGACCTTGCTTTGATGCGTCACAATAAATCACAAAATCATCATTCCCTTCAGGCAATGACAATATAGGTGCCGTAGTTAGCTTTTTCTTCAATAACTGAAACGCTTTCTCTTGTTCATCATTCCATTCAAATTTCTTCCCTTTATGCGTTAATGCAGTCAAGGGTTTTGCTATCCTGGAAAAGTCTTGGATGAACCTTCTGTAGTAACCAGCTAGTCCTAAAAACTGGCGTATGTGTTTCGGAGTTTTCGGGGTTTCCCACTTTTCAACAGTTTCTATCTTTGCCGGATCCACCTTAATACCTTCTTTGTTCACTATGTGACCGAGGAATTGAACTTCTTCCAACCAAAATGCACACTTTGAAAACTTAGCGTACAATTCTTCCTTCCTCAATACTTCTAACACCTTTCTCAAATGTTCACCGTGTTCTTGGTCATTCTTTGAGTAAATAAGTATGTCATCAATGAAAACAATGACAAACTTGTCAAGGTATGGTCCACACACTCGGTTCATAAGGTCCATGAACACAGCTGGTGCATTAGTTAAACCAAACGGCATGACCATAAACTCGTAATGACCGTAACGTGTTCTGAAAGCAGTCTTTGGAATATCATCTTCTTTCACCCGCATTTGATGATACCCGGAACGTAAGTCAATCTTTGAATAAACAGACGAGCCTTGTAGTTGATCAAATAAGTCGTCGATTCTCGGTAGTGGGTAGCGGTTCTTGATGGTAAGTTTGTTCAACTCTCGGTAGTCGATACACAACCTGAATGTACCATCTTTCTTCTTGACAAACAAAACAGGAGCTCCCCACGGTGATGTGCTTGGTCGAATGAAACCACGCTCTAAAAGTTCTTGTAATTGGCTTTGCAGTTCTTTCATCTCGCTGGGTGCGAGTCTGTAAGGAGCACGAGCTATTGGTGCAGCTCCTGGTACAAGATCTATTTGAAATTCAACGGATCGATGTGGGGGTAATTGATAGTGTTCCAAATGAACATATATTTAGTAGCAATATCGTTCCAATATGTAAAGTTTTTAAATGTAATTTCCTTATTTTTAGTTGTAATAGTTAAATAAATAAGTGCGAAGACGAAAGACGCAAATCGCTCGAAAATGAAGATTTAAAGACAAAAACGAAGATTTGAAAGACCAAAACGTCCAAAAAGCTCAAATGTACAAGATACAATTCAAAAGGTTCAAATTATTGATGAAGAACGTCTAAAAATGACAAGAGTACAAGTTACAAAACGCAAAGTACAAGATATTAAATTATACGAAAGGACGTTCGAAAATCCGGAACCGGGACATGAACCAACTCTCAACGCTCGACGCAACGGTGTAAAAATTACGAGTCAACTATGCACAAGAATAAAATATAATATTTAAATAAATCATAATAAGAATAATATTAAATAATAAAAAGTTGTTAATTGAGCATAGTTCAGGGGTCGTAAATGAAAATTCAATTTATAATTTCTCCTATAAAAGAACGATATGTAACGATGTAAGGGAGGAAGAGATTTTTTACGATCTTTTTCTTTCTTTCTATCTTTTTCTTATTTTTCTATATCAAATATCAATATCTATATTCTATATCTCTATCATAATGTTAATGTAATAAGATATAACAATAATCTTAATTTTAAGTTTAAATTATGATAATAATAAGATTTATGATAGAGATCATTTGAGTGTGTAAGTCGAAATTCTGTCCGTGTAACGCTACGCTATTTTTAATCATTGTAAGTTATGTTCAACCTTTTTACATTAATGTCTCGTAGCTAAGTCGTTATTATGCTTATTTAAAATGAAGTAATCATGATGTTGGGCTAATTACTAAAATTGGGTAATTGGGCTTTGTACCATAATTGGGGTTTGAACAAAAGAACGACACTTGTGGAAATTGAACTATGGGCTATTAATAGATGGGGGGTATTGTCTAATTGAGTGACAACTCATTGGAGTCTGTCGAACCTATCTTCAAATTAATTAACCTAATAATTAATAATGATTATGGTTGTCCTATTTAGTGATGTTCATATGGAATCTGTTATAATCATTTAATTAATCAATTGGGTTGGGTAATTGATTATTCATTCTGATCAAGTGGATGAATTAATATTCATAAACTAATTAAAACAGGGGTGGATTACATACAGTGATAACTGGTGTAATTGTTGACAGAAGTGATAACTGCGTCACAGTTTAAATCTTTAATCAGTTGGAATATTTGACTTCGGGTATAAGGGTAATTTGACGAGGATACTCGCACTTTATATTTATGACCGATGGACTATTATGGACAAAAACCAGATAGACGTATCAAATAAACCAGGACAAAGGACAATTAACCCATGGTAATAAATTAAAATCAACACGTCAAACATCATGATTACGGAAGTTTAAATAAGCATAATTCTTTTATTATATTTCTCATCGTATCTTTATTTACTGTCATTTTATTACTCGCAATTTTATTTACTGTCATTTTATTTATTGTCATTATTTTACGCACTTTAATTATCGTCATTTATCTTTGCGCTTAAAATATAGAATCGACAAACCGGTCATTAAACGGTAAAACCCCCCTTTTATAATAATATTACTACTTATATAATTATATATATTTTTTATAAATATAGTTAAAAATATAGTAAGTATCACCAGCTCCCTGTGGAACGAACCGGACTTACTAAAAACTACACTACTCTACGATTAGGTACACTGCCTATAGTGTTGTAGCAAGGTTTAGGTATATCCCATCCGTAAATTAATAAAACTTGTGTCATATTTTGTAGTATTTCCTAGTAAAAAAATAATACTATTTCGTACCCTCACGCTACATCATCAAGTTTTTGGCGCCGCTGCCGGGGAGCGCTAAAACGCTATATTTTTAATTATAATAATATTGAAATAAAATATAATAATATAATAATATTGAAATAGAATATAATAATATAAAAATATTTAAGAATCTTTACGTAAATTTTAAAAAAAAAAAGTCGTATTTATTAAATACTTCAGGGGTATATTATGTAACTTATAATTAATAATTGCTATCATGTCGCTTTCATGTGAATAGTAAATTAATTAATTTATTTTCATTTACTATTCATGAATAGTAAATGAATTAAAAAAAAAAAAAAAAAAAAAAAAGTTTTAAAAAAAAATTATAATTATAAAAAAATTATTAATTTGTAAAAAAAAAAATCGTTTTTTTAAAAAAAAAAAAAAAAAAAAAAAAAAAAAAAAAAAAAAATTTGTGTAAAAAAAAAAAAAAAAAAATCGTTTTTTTTTAAAAGAAAAAAAAAAAAAAATCGTTTAAAAAAAAAAAAAAAAAAAAAAAAAAAAAAAAAAATTTGAAAAAAAAAAAAAAAAAAAAAAACGTAAAAAAAAAAAAAAAAAACAAAAAACAAAAACGTAAAAAAAAAAAAAAAAAACGTAAAAAAAAAAAAAAAAAAAAAATTATTAAAAAAAAAAATATATATTTTTAAAATTTTGTCTATAAAAAAAAAATGTTTTTTTTTAGTTTTATTACCTTTAGATTTTTAGACTATAGTCGCAACTTTTAGTATTAAGTTTAGTTTTGCCATAGTTATTTTTACTTCTAGAATTTTTAGGCTTTGCCGTAAAATCCCTTAAGTGCTTATTCCTTAGACTAAGTTTTAGGTGCTTTAGAATTTTACGACGCCGTATTTCGCACTACTTTCTTATTTTTATTTTTCTTTTTCGACGCCTATTTTTCGACCTTTTATTTTTCGACATTTTTCGACGCGCAATCTATTTCTTTCTTATTTCTCGCCATTCTAGTTTTTAGGACTTAGAATTTTTTTCTACTTCTTCTCTAAATTTCTTAAAATTACGAAAATTTATTTTAAGTGGTTAAATTGATAGACATCAAAATTTTCTGGTTCGTAGTAATAGTTGGATTTGTACGTGGACCGGGTTATTGGAGCCAAACAGTACTCAATTATATTGAGACCAAACGAATCCTGCCCCTCTGCTGCATCTTTTGGCTATTCGAAACGTGGGCAAAATCAGAAAAGTCTATTAATTGGATAACTTATTATAATTTTTCTTTCCTTTTTAAAAACTAATAGGATATTCAGTGAATGCACAGAGCAAGACGTTCGCCGCCGGTCATACGTTCACCACCTGTAACTCGATCAAGACATCTAGCAAATATTGTCGCCGTTGATTTTTCTTTAGAATCGTCATCTAGTCGAACAAGAACTCCAACTCAAATTTCCGATAATCCATCTTTTGAACCCGACTTCACAATTAAGAACCCGGAGCATATTCAAGGACAATTCCAAGATCTTGAACCACTAATTATTCCTCCTGAGCCACAAACCATTAAATCAGAATCCTCTAGTGATTCGTATTCAACAAATTCAATTATGGAAGTAACGGAACCTCTAAGTATGGAAGATCGAATGAGAGCCACACGCACGGGCCAAGGTCACGCCATTATTAAGCCAGAAGTTAATGCGCCAGATTATGAAATCAAAGGACAAATTCTACACATGGTAACTAACCAATGCCAATTCAGTGGTGCACCGAATGAAGATCCTAACGAACACCTTCGTACGTTTAAAAGAATTTGTACACTATTCAAAATCCGAGAAGTGGAAGATGAGCAGATCTATCTCATGTTGTTTCCCTGGACTTTAAAGGGAGAAGCCAAAGATTGGTTAGAATCGTTACCTGAAGGGGCGATTGACACATGGGATGTTTTAGTTGAGAAATTTCTTAAAAGATTCTTTCCGGCATCTAAAGCCGTGAGACTTCAAGGAGAAATTGTTACGTTCGCGCAAAATCCAAATGAAACATTATATGAGGCGTGGACAAGATTCGGAAGGATGTTGAGAGGATGTCCTCAACACGGATTAGATACTTTTCAAATAGTACAAATCTTCTATAAAGGCGTAGACATCGCCACACGAAAAGACATCGACATAACCGCTGGTGGTTCCATCATGAAAAAAACCGCAACTGAAGCTTACAAAATTATTGATAACACAGCCTCCCACTCGCATGAGTGGCACCAAGAAAAAGATATCTTTCGATCATCTAAAGCGACTAGAGCCGATTCTAGCCCTGACTTTGATTCCGTTTCCGCAAAAATAGATGCTTTCGAAAGACGAATGGAAAAGATGAATAAAGATATTCACGCAATACGAATCAGTTGTGAGCAATGCGGTGGACCACACTTATTGAAAGATTGTCACATTGAACCAACGATGGAACAACGAGAGAATGTTTCCTATATGAACCAAAGGCCGGGAAATAATTATCAAAATAATTATCAACCGCCAAGGCTAAACTTAAATCGAAATCAAAACATTCTTTACAATCCAAAAGGACCCGAAAATAACTGGTATAACCAACAAGGTCCGAATAACCAACCAACTCAAAACAACACTTTCAATCAACAAAGACCTAGCTTGTATAAACCACCACAACAACCCGAAGAGAAAAAGCTAAATCTAGAAGAAATGATGGCAAAGCTGATTGAATCTCAAACACAATTCATTACATCTCAAACCCAAACGAACGAGAGGTTTGATCAGTCATTAAGAACTCAACAAGCTTCCATTTTGAATCTAGAAAAACACGTAGGTACTCTTGCTAGCATGATGAGTGAGAGGGAACAAGGAAAGCTACCGAGTAATACTGAAGTAAATCCTCGGAATGAGAATGTTAATATGGTGTCAACGAATTCTGAAAAACCAGCATCAGAAGATGGGAAGGTTTTAGATGAGAGTAACAATGAAGAAGTTACACCACCACCACCCGAGTATGTAAAGCCAGTGGTGGCACCATACAAACCACCCATCCCGTTTCCAAGAAAAGGAGTTGAGTATGAGCAAGTGATAGGTAATAAAGATTGTGATACCTCTGGAAAGAAGAAGAAGAAAAAGAATAAGAAAGTGCAAGAAACAAAAGCCGTAAATATAAACCCGGTGAAGACAGTTCCACCAAAACCTTCACCTAGGGTAGGTGATCCGGGTGAATTTATTGTTCCTTGTCTACTTAGTGATTGTGTCATGTATGATGCACTAGCAGATTTAGGTGCGAGTGTGAGTGTTATGCCTCTTTCCTTATATAAGAGATTAGGTGTAGGTGAGTTAAGTCCAACGGATATGAGTGTTCGACTCTTTGATCAAACCATTAAGCACCCAGTTGGAATTGCTGACAAACTACCCGTTCAAGTAGGCAATTTAACCTTTCTAGTCGAATTTATTGTCATTGACATAGAAGAGGACCCAAACATTCCTCTAATTTTAGGTCGGCCATTCTTAGCATCCACCAAGGCGTTATTTGATGTAGGAAATGGTAGAATGACACTTAAAAGTGGTAACAAATCAATCACCTTTATGATTCGAAAGTCTAAATCTCCACCAGCCAAAACCGTTGAACCAGTAAAAACAATTGGTAAGAACCATGTGCTTTTACCAACTCCAACGGTAATACTTAGCAATAATGAAACGCCTAAGTGTGGGGAAAATGAAGTAACACCTAATGATGACATGATAACAAAGAACCCCGTTGTTGATACGAAATTAAATAATCCCGTTATTAATAGTTCAATGAAGAAACTTATTAAACGGATTCGCGATGCTAGAACCAAGGGGAACTTTAAGTTATGTAACCGGTTAGTATCCAATCTATCACCTAAAGAAAAGGAGAAACTAGTTGAAATTGTGGATATTACACAGGAATCCGACCAATGGCTTAAAGAAAAAGTCACGGATATGCAAGTTGATTATGGACCAAGAGAAATTAACGATGAAGTTAATCACAATTTCGACACCACATCTACCTAAGTGTGAGGAGATTCAAATATTCTAAAAAGAAAATGCTGTTTGTAGTTAGTTGTTCTGTTCTCGTGTAGTTCCGAGAATGGAATTCGATTGGTCTTTTCCGCTAGCAGACACTAAAGAACTAGTTTTCTCCCTCCATTCTGAATTTTTATTTTTTAGGTTTTAATTAATATTTTTTTTTTAATTTAAGTTTTGTGTGAATTTTAAAAACAAAATTTACTTTAATTCATTAAGTTGAAAAAAATGATTTCTAAAATTCGTCGTGAGTTGAAGACTAGGTCATTAAGCCGAAATTACTTTACCCGAGGGCGGGGCGACAAATTTTGTTATCATTATTTTTAATTTTATTGATTTAAAGTATGCCAAAAATATTATACTTTATAAATTTTTGAAAAGTGGGGTTATAAACCAAACTTCAAAAATATGTATATATGTTTGTATTTTATCTTATGTACAAAACAGAGTAAAACAGCGCACTTTCAAAGACTGTCATGAAGTTCAGCAAAAGCTACTGATTTTGACAAGACGCAAAAAAATCAAATGTGAAATAACAATATGTTTGCAAACTCGGTATTTTTAATCACTTTTCTACGCTAATCACCCTCATGAATTTATAATTATAGTCTGATTTCATGCAAATGAGGGCATTGCATGATCTCAAGTGTGGGGAAGGGTTATAAATTCTCTCGGGTTTACACTTAGTTTATTTGCCAAATTTTGTGAAAATTTGAAAAATTTTCAACTAAATGAATTTAAAATCATGTTTATACATATTTATGAACGGTGAAAACTAGGTGATAATACCGAAATTATCGTTACCTCGGAAAGGACATAAATTGAGAAACACCCTAAAACGCTTGAATTCATTTAAAATGGAATAAAGGAGAATAAAAAGGCAAAGAAAGAAACTAAGTGTGGGGAGAATGTACCAAGTTATTCAATTAAAAACTATCTATCACATATTTTTGTACAAACAATTGAAAATACTTTTGTTTTGAACGATAATCAACTGTTTTATCCGATGAAAGAAAAGAAGAGATGGATCTACACGATGAATCAATTCCATCATTTGAAGGAAGTAAAGTCTTCCGAAAAAGACACGCGCTTCTTGATTTAGGTCATGAAGTTGTCGTCCAGACCAGCTGTAGGTTGACGAAAAATCTAGAAAAGTCATCTCTAAAATCAGCAGGAAATCCACGGACCTCAGCATCAAACAGGGTCGCCAAGTGGTCAGATTTATCCTAACCATGAGAAGGATTTATCTCGTACAATGGGGAGGCACCGTGCAAATTAGCTTGATAAGACTAATGAATCAGATCCCCAGAAAGGATAATCTCCTTAAAGATTAAAAATCAGCTTTTAAGACTGATATTACTCAATCCTTGAGATTGACCTTAAAGATTGAGAATTCAAACTCATGGAATTCAATGATATCTAAACTCGAGCTTGAACGAGAAAATATTTTGATCAAATTACAAACCGATTTGTTTTCTGAAAATCCATTTTCAATGCGTTCATTACCATTGAACGTAAAATCCTAGGAATTCACCTGGAATTCATTAGGTCACCTGAACCAAATCAGGTGTCAACCGTAAGAACGGTGGTTGCATAGCATGGTCGGAGACAGGACCTTGTGCCAGACCGAAAAAATCATAGGATGATCTTTACTATCGCTCCTACCAAGGATAGTTCTAGCATCCGACACGTTAAAAGACCATAACCAAAAGCATGTCATTAGACATTGCCTTAACAGTTTCTTGTTCATCGCTTTCCTTTACAACCGGACGGTAGTTTACCAAAAGGTAATATACGGAACAAGTAAACTGGATGTGTGCTTTCCGATACCGGGATAGCAGTGGATTACACGAACCTAAATGTTTTTAGCCAAAATATTGATCCACAAATATATTTTGCAACACCAATGGTGGATCAAATCAGAAAACTTATCTAGGGTAAAATCTAGCTTGAATTTTCAAAAGATTAAATGTTTTCATAAAGATCCAATTTCCTTAAAGGATCTAAATTTTTATAGTCATGTGGGACTGTAAACCGCCTTTCAAATGTGCACTTTGCTTTGGAAACCGAAAGTAAATCGGCTATTTGATTGCAAGTGTCGTTGTCCTAAACCCAAGGCAACTGTGGATGACACACCCACCTTTAACCATATCGTTACTATCATTGTTTATACCGCTATATCAAAATCACTGATGTACAAAATGTGATGAATAAAAAAGTGATTCATGTATGTTTTTATTTCAAGTTCTGTATTGCTTGAGGACAAGCAACGCTCAAGTGTGGGGATATTTGATAGTGTTCCAAATGAACATATATTTAGTAGCAATATCGTTCCAATATGTAAAGTTTTTAAATGTAATTTCCTTATTTTTAGTTGTAATAGTTAAATAAATAAGTGCGAAGACGAAAGACGCAAATCGCTCGAAAATGAAGATTTAAAGACAAAAACGAAGATTTGAAAGACCAAAACGTCCAAAAAGCTCAAATGTACAAGATACAATTCAAAAGGTTCAAATTATTGATGAAGAACGTCTAAAAATGACAAGAGTACAAGTTACAAAACGCAAAGTACAAGATATTAAATTATACGAAAGGACGTTCGAAAATCCGGAACCGGGACATGAACCAACTCTCAACGCTCGACGCAACGGTGTAAAAATTACGAGTCAACTATGCACAAGAATAAAATATAATATTTAAATAAATCATAATAAGAATAATATTAAATAATAAAAAGTTGTTAATTGAGCATAGTTCAGGGGTCGTAAATGAAAATTCAATTTATAATTTCTCCTATAAAAGAACGATATGTAACGATGTAAGGGAGGAAGAGATTTTTTACGATCTTTTTCTTTCTTTCTATCTTTTTCTTATTTTTCTATATCAAATATCAATATCTATATTCTATATCTCTATCATAATGTTAATGTAATAAGATATAACAATAATCTTAATTTTAAGTTTAAATTATGATAATAATAAGATTTATGATAGAGATCATTTGAGTGTGTAAGTCGAAATTCTGTCCGTGTAACGCTACGCTATTTTTAATCATTGTAAGTTATGTTCAACCTTTTTACATTAATGTCTCGTAGCTAAGTCGTTATTATGCTTATTTAAAATGAAGTAATCATGATGTTGGGCTAATTACTAAAATTGGGTAATTGGGCTTTGTACCATAATTGGGGTTTGAACAAAAGAACGACACTTGTGGAAATTGAACTATGGGCTATTAATAGATGGGGGGTATTGTCTAATTGAGTGACAACTCATTGGAGTCTGTCGAACCTATCTTCAAATTAATTAACCTAATAATTAATAATGATTATGGTTGTCCTATTTAGTGATGTTCATATGGAATCTGTTATAATCATTTAATTAATCAATTGGGTTGGGTAATTGATTATTCATTCTGATCAAGTGGATGAATTAATATTCATAAACTAATTAAAACAGGGGTGGATTACATACAGTGATAACTGGTGTAATTGTTGACAGAAGTGATAACTGCGTCACAGTTTAAATCTTTAATCAGTTGGAATATTTGACTTCGGGTATAAGGGTAATTTGACGAGGATACTCGCACTTTATATTTATGACCGATGGACTATTATGGACAAAAACCAGATAGACGTATCAAATAAACCAGGACAAAGGACAATTAACCCATGGTAATAAATTAAAATCAACACGTCAAACATCATGATTACGGAAGTTTAAATAAGCATAATTCTTTTATTATATTTCTCATCGTATCTTTATTTACTGTCATTTTATTACTCGCAATTTTATTTACTGTCATTTTATTTATTGTCATTATTTTACGCACTTTAATTATCGTCATTTATCTTTGCGCTTAAAATATAGAATCGACAAACCGGTCATTAAACGGTAAAACCCCCCTTTTATAATAATATTACTACTTATATAATTATATATATTTTTTATAAATATAGTTAAAAATATAGTAAGTATCACCAGCTCCCTGTGGAACGAACCGGACTTACTAAAAACTACACTACTCTACGATTAGGTACACTGCCTATAGTGTTGTAGCAAGGTTTAGGTATATCCCATCCGTAAATTAATAAAACTTGTGTCATATTTTGTAGTATTTCCTAGTAAAAAAATAATACTATTTCGTACCCTCACGCTACATCATCAGTAATCCCGGTAATTCTTTCGGAAATACATCGGGAAATTCTTTTGCAATGGGAACATTATTGATGCTCTTTTCTTCAGTTTGTACTTTCTCGACGTGTGCTAGAACAGCATAGCAACCTTTTCTTATTAGTTTTTGTGCCTTCAAATTACTAATAAGATGTAGCTTCGTGTTGCCCTTTTCTCCGTACACCATTAAGGGTTTTCCTTTTTCTCGTATAATGCGAATTGCATTTTTGTAACAAACGATCTCCGCTTTCACTTCTTTCAACCAGTCCATACCGATTATCACATCAAAACTCCCTAACTCTACTGGTATCAAATCAATCTTAAATGTTTCGCTAACCAGTTTAATTTCTCGATTCCGACATATATTATCTGCTGAAATTAATTTACCATTTGCTAATTCGAGTAAAAATTTACTATCCAAAGGCGTCAATGGACAACTTAATTTAGCACAAAAATCTCTACTCATATAGCTTCTATCCGCACCCGAATCAAATAAAATGTAAGCAGATTTATTGTCAATAAGAAACGTACCCGTAACAAGCTCCGGGTCTTCCTGTGCCTCTACCGCATTAATATTGAAAACTCTTCCACGGCCTTGTCCATTCGTGTTCTCCTGGTTCGGGCAATTTCTAATAATGTGGCCTGGTTTTCCACATTTATAACAAACTACATTGGCATAACTTGCTCCGACACTACTTGCTCCGCCATTACTCGTTCCGACACCATTTGTTCCTTTCGTTCTATTAACCCCTGGTCCGTAGACCTCACACTTCGCCGCGCTATGACCATTTCTTTTACACTTGTTGCAAAATTTGGTGCAGAACCCCGAGTGATTCTTTTCACACCTTTGGCATAGTTGCTTCTGATTGTTGTTGTTGTTGCGGTTATTATTGTTGTTGGGATGATTGTTGTAGTTGCTGTTGTTGTTGTTGTTGTTGTTGTTGTTGGGCCGTTTGTTGTAGTTGCGATTGATGTTGCGATTGTTGGGATAATTGTTGCGATTATTGTTGTAATTGCTGTTGTTGTTGTATTGGTGATTCTTATCACCGTTTTCCTCCCACTTTCTTTTGACTTGCTTCACATTGGCCTCTTCAGCAGTCTGTTCTTTAATTCTTTCTTCAATCTGGTTCACTAGTTTGTGAGCCATTCTACATGCCTGTTGTATGGAGGTGGGCTCGTGTGAACTTATATCTTCTTGGATTCTTTCCGGTAATCCTTTCACAAACGCGTCGATCTTCTCTTCCTCATCTTCGAATGCTCCCGGACACAATAGGCACAATTCTGTGAATCGTCTTTCGTACGTGGTAATATCAAATCCTTGGGTTCGTAACCCTCTAAGTTCTGTCTTGAGCTTATTGACCTCGGTTCTGGGACGGTACTTCTCGTTCATCAAGTGCTTGAATGCTGACCACGGTAGTGCGTACGCATCATCTTGTCCCACTTGTTCTAGATAGGTATTCCACCATGTTAACGCAGAACCTGTGAAGGTATGCGTAGCGTACTTCACTTTGTCCTCTTCAGTACACTTACTTATGGCAAACACCGATTCAACCTTCTCGGTCCACCGTTTCAATCCGATCGGTCCTTCGGTTCCATCAAATTCCAAAGGTTTGCAGGCAGTGAATTCTTTGTAGGTGCATCCTACACGATTTCCTGTACTGCTAGATCCAAGGTTATTGTTGGTATGTAGCGCAGCCTGTACTGCGGCTATGTTTGAAGCTAGAAAAGTACGGAATTCCTCTTCATTCATATTCACGGTGTGTCGAGTAGTCGGTGCCATTTCCTTCAAAATAGTTAAATGGAACAAGTTAATCATACAGAATATTAAGAGTAGTTAATAGTATTTCGTAGCATAATATGAACTCATTTATAAAAGCTTTTTCTTCATATTAGCGTTTTATAAGTTTAAATTCGGGTAGTACCTACCCGTTAAGTTCATACTTAGTAGCTAATATACAATTCAACTACTACAATTCTATATGAAAAACTGATTATAATAATATTTCGCGTTCAAACTTTTATACAATATTTTACAAACTTACAATACCGCTTATTTTACATAAAGCATGAAATATAGCACACAATAACTTTGATACAAGATAGTTGTGAAGACAATTCTAGCTAGTACACAAGTCGTTCAGCAAAGGCAATAAATACACGTAATTCATACGTCCAGAAACAAGTCATGCATTCTGGTTTTACTAGGACTACTTCCCATCCTTGGTCTTGTGCAACATAACCGTTATGGCCGTTGATAAGACAGCGTGTTGTAACGTCATCAAAGGGACGAGGGTTACGTAATGTCCAACAGTCCCGTAATAATCTAAAAACCTCATTTCTTACCCCAATTACCGACTCCGTCACTTGTGGAAACGTTTTGTTTAATAGTTGTAGCCCGATGTTCTTGTTCTCACTTTGGTGAGAAGCGAACATTACTAATCCGTAAGCATAACATGCTTCTTTATGTTGCATGTTAGCCGCTTTTTCTAAATCACGAAGTCCAATATTCGGATATATTGAGTCAAAATAATTTCTTAACCCGTTGCGTAAAATAGCATTTGGGTTCCCCGCAATATATGCGTCAAAGTAAACACATCGTAACTTATGGGTTTCCCAATGTGATATCCCCCATCTTTCAAACGAAAGTCTCTTATAAACCAAGACATTCTTGGAACGTTCTTCGAATGTCTTACAAACTGATCTCGCCTTAAATAGTTGTGCCGAAGAATTCTGGCCGACTCTAGACAAGATTTCATCAATCATGTCCCCGGGTAGGTCTCTTAAAATATTGGGTTGTCTATCCATTTTGTATTTTTAAACTGTAAAATAGACAAGAGTTAGATTCATAAAAAAAAAATACTTATTAATACAAGCAATTTTTACATATATCATAAAGCATAAGAACACTATATTCCATATATTACACCACACGAATACAACTATCTTATTCCGACTCGCTCGTTTCTTCTTCTTCAGTTTTGGTTCGTTTTGCCAAGTTTCTAGGGATATATGATGTTCCTCTAATACGAACCGTCGTTGTCCACATTGGTTTAGAAAAACCTGGTGGTTTAGAGGTTCCCGGGTCATTGTTACAACTTAAGGACTTCGGGGGTTGACGATACATATAAAGTTCATCGGGGTTGGAATTAGATTTCTCTATTTTTATGCCCTTTCCCTTATTATTTTCTTTTGCCTTTTTAAATTCAGTTGGGGTAATTTCTATAACATCATCGGAATTCTTGTCGGAATCCGATTCATCGGAGAATTGGTAATCCTCCCAATATTTTGCTTCCTTGGCGGAAACACCATTGACCATAATTAACTTTGGTCGGTTGGTTGAGGATTTTCTTTTACTTAACCGTTTTATTATTTCCCCCACCGGTTCTATTTCTTCATCCGGTTCCGATTCTTCTTCCGGTTCCGATTCTTCTTCCGGTTCCGACTCTTCTTCCGGTTCCTCTTCGGGAACTTGTGAATCAGTCCACAAATTATTCCAATTTACATTTGACTCTTCATTATTATTAGGTGAGTCAATGGGACTTGTTCTAGAGGTAGACATCTATCACATAATATCAAACACGTTAAGAGATTAATATATCACATAATATTCATATGTTAAAAATATATAGTTTCCAACAAAAATGTTAAGCAATCATTTTTAAAGAAAACACGGTCGAAGTCCAGACTCACTAATGCATCCTAACAAACTCGATAAGACACACTAATGCAAATTTTCTGGTTCTCTAAGACCAACGCTCGGATACCAACTGAAATGTCCCGTTCTTATTGATTAAAAACGTTCCATATTAATTGATTTCGTTGCGAGGTTTTGACCTCTATATGAGACGTTTTTCAAAGACTGCATTCATTTTTAAACAAACCATAACCTTTATTTCATCAATAAAGGTTTAAAAAGCTTTACGTAGATTATCAAATAATGATAATCTAAAATATCCTGTTTACACACGACCATTACATAATGATTTACAATACAAATATGTTACAACAAAATAAGTTTCTTGAATGCAGTTTTTACACAATATCATACAAGCATGGACTCCAAATCTTGTCCCTATTTAAGTATGCGACAGCGGAAGCTCTTAATAATCACCTGAGAATAAACATGCTTAAAACGTCAACAAAAATGTTGGTGAGTTATAGGTTTAACCTATATATATCAAATCGTAACAATAGACCACAAGATTTCATATTTCAATACACATCCCATACATAGAGATAAAAATCATTCATATGGTGAACACCTGGTAACCGACAATAACAAGATGCATATATAAGAATATCCCCATCATTCCGGGACACCCTTCGGATATGATATAAATTTCGAAGTACTAAAGCATCCGGTACTTTGGATGGGGTTTGTTAGGCCCAATAGATCTATCTTTAGGATTCGCGTCAATTAGGGTGTCTGTTCCCTAATTCTTAGATTACCAGACTTAATAAAAAGGGGCATATTCGATTTCGATAATTCAACCATAGAATGTAGTTTCACGTACTTGTGTCTATTTTGTAAATCATTTATAAAACCTGCATGTATTCTCATCCCAAAAATATTAGATTTTAAAAGTGGGACTATAACTCACTTTCACAGATTTTTACTTCGTCGGGAAGTAAGACTTGGCCACTGGTTGATTCACGAACCTATAACAATATATACATATATATCAAAGTATGTTCAAAATATATTTACAACACTTTTAATATATTTTGATGTTTTAAGTTTATTAAGTCAGCTGTCCTCGTTAGTAACCTACAACTAGTTGTCCACAGTTAGATGTACAGAAATAAATCGATAAATATTATCTTGAATCAATCCACGACCCAGTGTATACGTATCTCAGTATTGATCACAACTCAAACTATATATATTTTGGAATCAACCTCAACCCTGTATAGCTAACTCCAACATTCACATATAGAGTGTCTATGGTTGTTCCGAAATATATATAGATGTGTCGACATGATAGGTCGAAACATTGTATACGTGTCTATGGTATCTCAAGATTACATAATATATAATACAAGTTGATTAAGTTATGGTTGGAATAGATTTGTTACCAATTTTCACGTAGCTAAAATGAGAAAAATTATCCAATCTTGTTTTACCCATAACTTCTTCATTTTAAATCCGTTTTGAGTGAATCAAATTGCTATGGTTTCATATTGAACTCTATTTTATGAATCTAAACAAAAAAAGTATAGGTTTCTAGTCGGAAAAATAAGTTACAAGTCGTTTTTGTAAAGGTAGTCATTTCAGTCGAAAGAACGACGTCTAGATGACCATTTTAGAAAACATACTTCCACTTTGAGTTTAACCATAATTTTTGGATATAGTTTCATGTTCATAATAAAAATCATTTTCTCAGAATAACAACTTTTAAATCAAAGTTTATCATAGTTTTTAATTAACTAACCCAAAACAGCCCGCGGTGTTACTACGACGGCGTAAATCCGGTTTTACGGTGTTTTTCGTGTTTCCAGGTTTTAAATCATTAAGTTAGCATATCATATAGATATAGAACATGTGTTTAGTTGATTTTAAAAGTCAAGTTAGAAGGATTAACTTTTGTTTGCGAACAAGTTTAGAATTAACTAAACTATGTTCTAGTGATTACAAGTTTAAACCTTCGAATAAGATAGCTTTATATGTATGAATCGAATGATGTTATGAACATCATTACTACCTTAAGTTCCTTGGATGAACCTACTGGAAAAGAGAAAAATGGATCTAGCTTCAATGGATCCTTGGATGGCTCAAAGTTCTTGAAGCAAAATCATGACACGAAAACAAGTTCAAGTAAGATCATCACTTGAAATAAGATTGTTATAGTTATAGAAATTGAACCAAAGTTTGAATATGATTATTACCTTGTATTAGAATGATAACCTACTGTAAGAAACAAAGATTTCTTGAGGTTGGATGATCACCTTACAAGATTGGAAGTGAGCTAGCAAACTTGAAAGTATTCTTGATTTTATGAAACTAGAACTTTTGGAATTTATGAAGAACACTTAGAACTTGAAGATAGAACTTGAGAGAGTTCAATTAGATGAAGAAAATTGAAGAATGAAAGTGTTTGTAGGTGTTTTTGGTCGTTGGTGTATGGATTAGATATAAAGGATATGTAATTTTGTTTTCATGTAAATAAGTCATGAATGATTACTCATATTTTTGTAATCTTATGAGATATTTCATGCTAGTTGCCAAATGATGGTTCCCACATGTGTTAGGTGACTCACATAGGCTGCTAAGAGCTGATCATTGGAGTGTATATACCAATAGTACATACATCTAAAAGCTGTGTATTGTACGAGTACGAATACGGGTGCATACGAGTAGAATTGTTGATGAAACTGAACGAGAATGTAATTGTAAGCATTTTTCTTAAGTAGAAGTATTTTGATAAGTGTATTGAAGTCTTTCAAAAGTGTATAAATACATATTAAAACACTACATGTATATACATTTTAACTGAGTCGTTAAGTCATCGTTAGTCGTTACATGTAAGTGTTGTTTTGAAACCTTTAGGTTAACGATCTTGTTAAATGTTGTTAACCCAATGTTTATAATAACAAAAGAGATTTTAAATTATTATATTATCATGATATTATGATGTACGAATATCTCTTAATATGATATATATACATTAAATGTCGTTACAACGATAAACGTTACATATATGTCTCGTTTCAAAATCATTAAGTTAGTAGTCTTGTTTTTACATATGTAGTTCATTGTTAATATAATTAATGATATGTTTACTTATCATAATATCATGTTAACTATATATATAACCATATATATGTCATCATATAGTTTTTTTTACAAGTTTTAACGTTCGTGAATCACCGGTCAACTTGGGTGGTCAATTGTCTATATGAAACCTATTTCAATTAATCAAGTCTTAACAAGTTTGATTGCTTAACATGTTGGAAACATTTAATCATGTGAACATCAATCTCAATTAATATATATAAACATGGAAAAGTTCGGGTCACTACACCATCAGTTTGTGGATGATATGCAGTACTCATGTCTAGACGAGTTCCTAATGCTTGCTGTAATGTCTGCCAGAATCTTGAAATAAATCTGCCATCCCTATCAGAGATAATAGAGATTGGTATTCCATGTCTGGAGACGACTTCCTTCAAATACAGTCGTGCTAACTTCTCCATCTTGTCATCTTCTCTTATTGGCAGGAATTCTGTTGATTTGGTGAGACGATCAACTATTACCCAAATAGTATCAAAACCACTTGCAGTCCTTGGCAATTTAGTGATGAAATCCATGGTAATGTTTTTCCATTTCCATTCCGGGATTTTGGGTTGTTGAAGTAGACCTGATGGTTTCTGATGCTCAACTTTGACCTTAGAACATGTCAAACATTCTCCTACGTATTTAGCAACATCGGCTTTCATACCCGTCCACCAAAAATGTTTCTTGAGATCCTTGTACATCTTTCCCGTTCCAGGATGTATTGAGTATCTGGTTTTATGAGCTTCTCTAAGTACTATTTCTCTCATATCTCCAAATTTTGGTACCCAAATCCTTTTAGCCCTATACCGAGTTCCGTCTTTCCAAATATCAAGATGCTTCTCCGATCCTTTGGGTATTTCATCCTTTACATTTCCCTCTTTTAAAACTCCTTGTTGCGCCTCCTTTATTTGAGTAGTAAGGTTATTATGAATCATTATATTCATAGATTTTACTCGAATGGGTTCTCTGTCCTTCCTGCTCAAGGCATCGGCTACCACATTTGCCTTCCCCGGGTGGTAACGAATCTCAAAGTCGTAATCATTCAATAATTCAATCCACCTACGCTGCCTCATATTCATTTGTTTCTGATTAAATATGTGTTGAAGACTTTTGTGGTCGGTATATATAATACTTTTAACCCCATATAAGTAGTGCCTCCAAGTCTTTAATGCAAAAACAACCGCTCCTAATTCCAAATCATGCGTCGTATAATTTTGTTCGTGAATCTTCAATTGTCTAGACGCATAAGCAATCACCTTCGTTCGTTGCATTAATACACAACCGAGACCTTGCTTTGATGCGTCACAATAAATTACAAAATCATCATTCCCTTCAGGCAATGACAATATAGGTGCCGTAGTTAGCTTTTTCTTCAATAACTGAAACGCTTTCTCTTGTTCATCATTCCATTCAAATTTCTTCCCTTTATGCGTTAATGCAGTCAAGGGTTTTGTTATTCTGGAAAAGTCTTGGATGAACCTTCTGTAGTAACCAGCTAGTCCTAAAAACTGGCGTATGTGTTTCGGAGTTTTCGGGGTTTCTCACTTTTCAACAGTTTCTATCTTTGCCGGATCCACCTCAATACCTTTTTTGTTCACTATGTGACCGAGGAATTGAACTTCTTCCAACCAAAATGCACACTTTGAAAATTTAGCGTACAATTCTTCCTTCCTCAATACTTCTAACACCTTTCTCAAATGTTCACCGTGTTCTTGGTCATTCTTTGAGTAAATAAGTATGTCATCAATGAAAACAATGACAAACTTGTCAAGGTATGGTCCACACACTCGGTTCATAAGGTCCATGAACACAGCTGGTGCATTAGTTAAAATAAACGGCATGACCATAAACTCGTAATGACCGTAACGTGTTCTGAAAGCAGTCTTTGGAATATCATCTTCTTTCACCCGCATTTGATGATACCCGGAACGTAAGTCAATCTTTGAATAAACAGACGAGCCTTGTAGTTGATCAAATAAGTCGTCGATTCTCGGTAGTGGGTAGCGGTTCTTGATGGTAAGTTTGTTCAACTCTCGGTAGTCGATACACAACCTGAATGTACCATCTTTCTTCTTGACAAACAAAACAGGAGCTCCCCACGGTGATGTGCTTGGTCGAATGAAACCATGCTCTAAAAGTTCTTGTAATTGGCTTTGCAGTTCTTTCATCTCGCTGGGTGCGAGTCTGTAAGGAGCACGAGCTATTGGTGCAGCTCCTGGTACAAGATCTATTTGAAATTCAACGGATCGATGTGGGGGTAATCCCGGTAATTCTTTCGGAAATACATCGGGAAATTCTTTTGCGATGGGAACATCATTGATGCTCTTTTCTTCAGTTTGTACTTTCTCAACGTGTGCTAAAACAGCATAGCAACCTTTTCTTATTAGTTTTTGTGCCTTCAAATTACTAATAAGATGTAGCTTCGTGTTGCCCTTTTCTCCGTACACCATTAAGGGTTTTCCTTTTTCTCGTATAATGTGAATTGCATTTTTGTAACAAACAATCTCTGCTTTCACTTCTTTCAACCAGTCCATACCGATTATCACATCAAAACTCCCTAACTCTACTGGTATCAAGTCAATCTTAAATGTTTCGCTAACCAGTTTAATTTCTCGATTCCGACATATATTATCTGCTGAAATTAATTTACCATTTGCTAATTCGAGTAAAACTTTACTATCCAAAGGCGTCAATGGACAACTTAATTTAGCACAAAAATCTCTACTCATATAGCTTCTATCCGCACCCGAATCAAATAAAACGTAAGCAGATTTATTGTCAATAAGAAAGGTACCCGTAACAAGCTCCGGGTCTTCCTGTGCCTATGCCGCATTAATATTGAAAACTCTTCCGCGGCCTTGTCCATTCGTGTTCTCCTGGTTCGGGCAATTTCTAATAATGTGGCCCGGTTTTCCACATTTATAATAAACTGCATTGGCATAACTTGCTCCGACACTACTTGCTCCGCCATTACTCGTTCTGACACCATTTGTTCCTTTTGTTCTATTAACCCCTGGTCCGTAGACCTCACACTTCACCGTGCTATGACCATTTCTTTTACACTTGTTACAAAATTTGGTGCAGAACCCCGAGTGATACTTTTCACACCTTTGGCATAGCTGCTTCTGATTGTTGTTGTTGTTGCGGTTATTATTGTTGTTGGGATGATTGTTGTAGTTGTTGTTGTTGTTGTTGTTGTTGTTGTTGTTGTTGTTGTTGTTGTTGTTGTTGTTGTTGTTGGGCTGTTTGTTGTAGTTGCTATTGATGTTGCGATTGTTAGGATAATTGTTGCGATTATTGTTGTAATTGCTGTTGTTGTTGTATTGGTGATTCTTATCACCGTTTTCCTCCCACTTTCTTTTGACTTGCTTCACATTGGCCTCTTCAGCAGTCTGTTCTTTAATTCTTTCTTCAAACTGGTTCACTAGTTTGTGATCCATTCTACATGCCTGTTGTATGGAGGCGGGCTCGTGTGAACTTATATCTTCTTGGATTCTTTCCGGTAATCCTTTCACAAACGCGTCGATCTTCTCTTCCTCATCTTCGAATGCTCCCGGACACAATAGGCACAATTCTATGAATCGTCTTTCGTACGTGGTAATATCAAATCCTTGGGTTCGTAACCCTCTAAGTTCTGTCTTGAGCTTATTGACCTCGGTTCTGGGACGGTACTTCTCGTTCATCAAGTGCTTGAATGCTGACCACGGTAGTGCGTGCACATCGTCTTGTCCCACTTGCTCTAGATAGGTATTCCACCATGTTAATGCAGAACCTGTGAAGGTATGCGTAGCGTACTTCACTTTGTCCTCTTCAGTACACTTACTTATGGCAAACACCGATTCGACCTTCTCGGTCCACCGTTTCAATCCGATCGGTCCTTTGGTTCCATCAAATTCCAAAGGTTTGCAGGCAGTGAATTCTTTGTAGGTGCATCCTACACGATTTCCTGTACTGCTAGATCCAAGGTTATTGTTGGTATGTAGCGCAGCCTGTACTGCGGCTATGTTTGAAGCTAGAAAAGTACGGAATTCCCTTCATTCATATTCACGGTGTGTCGAGTAGTCGGTGCCATTTCCTTCAAAATAGTCAAATGGAACAAGTTAATCATACAGAATATTAAGAGTAGTTAATAGTATTTCGTAGCATAATATGAACTCATTTATAAAAGCTTTTTCTTCATATTAGCGTTTTATAAGTTTAAATTCGGGTAGTACCTACCCGTTAAGTTCATACTTAGTAGCTAATATACAATTCAACTACTACAATTCTATATGAAAAACTGATTATAATAATATTTCGCGTTCAAACTTTTACACAATATTTTACAAACTTACAATACCGCTTATTTTACATATAGCATGAAATATAGCACACAATAAATTTGATACAAGATGGTTGTGAAGATAATTCTAGCTAGTACACAAGTCGTTCAGCAAAGGCAATAAAGACACGTAATTCATACGTCTAGAAACAAGTCATGCATTCTGGTTTTACTAGGATTACTTCCCATCCTTGGTCTTGTGGAACATAACCGTTATGGTCGTTGATAAGACAGCGTGTTGTAACGTCATCAAAGGGACGAGGGTTACGTAATGTCCAACAGTCCCGTAACAATCTAAAAACCTCATTTCTTACCCCAATTACCGACTCCGTCACTTGTGGGAACGTTTTGTTTAATAGTTGTAGGCCGATGTTCTTGTTCTCACTTTGGTGAGAAGCGAACATTACTAATCCGTAAGCATAACATGCTTCTTTATGTTGCATGTTAGCCGCTTTTTCTTAATCACGAAGTCCAATATTCGGATATATTGAGTCAAAATAATTTCTTAACCCATTGCGTAAAATAGCATTTGGGTTCCCCGCAATATATGCATCAAAGTAAACACATCGTAACTTATGGATTTCCCAATGTGATATCCCCCATCTTTCGAACGAAAGCCTTTTATAAACCAAGGCATTCTTGGAACGTTCTTCGAATGTCTTACAAACTGATCTCGCCTTAAATAGTTATGCCGAAGAATTCTGACCGACTCTAGACAAGATTTCATCAATCATGTCTCCGGGTAGGTCTCTTAAAATATTGGGTTGTCTATCCATTTTGTGTTTTTATACTGTAAAATAGACAAGAGTTAGATTCATAAAAAAAATACTTATTAATACAAGCAATTTTTACATATATCATAAAGCATAAGCACACTATATTACATATATTACACCACACGAATACAACTATCTTATTCCGACTCGCTTGTTTCTTCTTCTTCGGTTTTGATTCGTTTTGCCAAGTTTCTAGGGATATATGATGTTCCCCTAATACGAGCCGTCGTTTTCCACATTGGTTTAGAAAAACCTGGTGGTTTAGAGGTTCCCGGGTCATTGTTACAACTTAAGGACTTCGGGGGTTGACGATACATATAAAGTTCATCGGGGTTGGAATTAGATTTCTCTATTTTTATGCTCTTTCCCTTATTATTTTCTTTTGCCTTTTTAAATTCAGTTGGGGTAATTTCTATAACATCATCGGAATTCTCGTCAGAATCTGATTCATCGGAGAATTGGTAATCCTCCCAATATTTTGCTTCCTTAGCGGAAACACCATTGACCATAATTAACCTTGGTCGGTTGGTTGAGGATTTTCTTTTACTTAACCGTTTTATTATTTCCCCCACCGGTTCTATTTCTTCATCCGGTTCCGATTCTTCTTCCGGTTCCGATTCTTCTGGTTCCGACTCTTCTTCCGGTTCCTCTTCGGGAACTTGTGAATCAGTCCACGAATCATTCCAATTTACATTTGACTCTTCATTATTATTAGGTGAGTCAATGAGACTTGTTCTAGAGGTAGACATCTATCACATAATATCAAACGCGTTAAGAGATTAATATATCACATAATATTCACATGTTAAAAATATATAGTTTCCAACAAAATTTGTTAAGCAATCATTTTTCAAGTAAACACGGTCGAAGTCCAGACTCACTAATGCATCCTAACAAACTCGATAAGACACACTAATGAAAAATTCTGGTTCTCTAAGACCAACGCTCTGATACCAACTGAAATGTCCCGTTCTTATTGATTAAAAACGTTCCATATTAATTGATTTCGTTGCGAGGTTTTGACCTCTATATGAGACGTTTTTCAAAGACTGCATTCATTTTTAAAACAAACCATAACCTTTATTTTATAAATGAAGGTTTAAAAAGCTTTACGTAGATTATCAAATAATGATAATCTAAAATATCCTGTTTACACACGACCATTACATAATGGTTTACAATACAAATATGTTACATCGAAATCAGTTTCTTGAATGCAGTTTTTACACAATATCATACAAACATGGACTCCAAATCTTGTCCTTATTTTAGTATGCAACAGCGGAAGCTCTTAATATTCATCTGAGAATAAACATGCTTTAAACATCAACAAAAATGTTGGTGAGTTATAGGTTTAACCTATATATATCAAATCGTAACAATAGACCACAAGATTTCATATTTCAATACACATCCCATACATAGAGATAAAAATCATTCATATGGTGAACAAATGGTAACCGACATTAACAAGATGCATATATAAGAATATCCCCATCATTCCGGGACACCATTCGGATATGATATAAATTTCGAAGTACTAAAGCATCCGGTACTTTGGATGGGGTTTGTTAGGCCCAATAGATCTATCTTTAGGATTCGCGTCAATTAGGGTGTCTGTTCCCTAATTCTTAGATTACCAGACTTAATAAAAAGGGGCATATTCGATTTCGATAATTCAACCATAGAATGTAGTTTCACGTACTTGTGTCTATTTTGTAAATCATTTATAAAACCTGCATGTATTCTCATCCCAAAAATATTAGATTTTAAAAGTGGGACTATAACTCACTTTCACAGATTTTTACTTCGTCGAGAAGTAAGACTTGGCCACTGTTGATTCACGAACCTATAACAATATATACATATATATTAAAGTATGTTCAAAATATATTTACAACACTTTTAATATATTTTGATGTTTTAAGTTTATTAAGTCAGCTGTCCTCGTTAGTAACCTACAACTAGTTGTCCACAGTTAGATGTACAGAAATAAATCGATAAATATTATCTTGAATCAATCCACGACCAGTGTATACGTATCTCAGTATTGATCACAACTCAAACTATATATATTTTGGAATCAACCTCAACCCTGTATAGCTAACTCCAACATTCACATATAGAGTGTCTATGGTTGTTCCGAAATATATATAGATGTGTCGACATGATAGGTCGAAACATTGTATACGTGTCTATGGTATCTCAAGATTACATAATATACAATACAAGTTGATTAAGTTATGGTTGGAATAGATTTGTTACCAATTTTCACGTAGCTAAAATGAGAAAAATTATCCAATCTTGTTTTACCCATAACTTCTTCATTTTAAATCCGTTTTGAGTGAATCAAATTGCTATGGTTTCATATTGAACTATATTTTATGAATCTAAACAGAAAAAGTATAGGTTTTGATAATGCTAAAAACGAACATATATTTCATAGCATTATTCCTCAAGAAAGACAAGCTTTTAGTTGCAATTGTTCTATTTACAAGTGATATTCGTTTAAATAATAAAAGGTGAAGACAGAAGACAGATTCGACGATTTGAAGACGCAAACGACCAAAAAGCTCAAAAGAACAAAAGACAATCAAAAAGGTTCCAATTATTGATAAGAAACGTCTCGAAATTACAAGAGTACAAGATTCAAAACGCAAAGTACAAAATATAAAATTGTACGCAATGACGTTCGAAAATCCGGAACCGGGACTAGAGTCAACTCTTAACGCTCGACGCAACGGACTAAAAATTACAAGTTAACTATGTATATAAATATAATATAATATATAATTAATTATATTAATTATATATATATTATATATATATATTAAAAACCGTCGGCAGCAAGAAACTCCAAGGGTGTGAGCTGTAAATATATCTCCGCAACTCGCGGAGTTTTAAGGGCATTTTGCCGCGAGTCGCGGAGCCCCAATTTTCAACTCTGGCTATAAAGCCAACCGAATTCTGATCAAATTTCATATCTTATTTTCTCTATCTCTCTCAATATATACGATATATATATATATATATATATATATATATATATATATATATATATATATATATATATATATATATATATATTTATATTTTAATTTTAATTTTAATTTTAATTCTAATAATAAGGGTATGTTAGCGAATGTTGTAAGGGTGTAAGTCGAAATTCTGTCCGTGTAACGTTACGCTATTTTTAATCATTGTAAGTTATGTTCAACCTTTTTATATTAATGTCTCGTAGCTAAGTTATTATTATGCTTATTTAAAACGAAGTAATCATGATGTTGGGCTAATTACTAAAATTGGGTAATTGGGCTTTGTACCATAATTGGGGTTTGGATAAAAGAACGACACTTGTGGAAACTAGACTATGGGCTATTAATGGGCTTTATATTTGTTTAACTAAATGAAAGTTTGTTAATGTTAATATAAAGATTTACAATTGGGCGTCCCTATAAATTACCATATACACTCGATCGGACACGATGGGCGGGGTATTTATATGTACGAATAATCGTTCATTTAACCGGACACGGGAATGGATTAATAGCCACTAGAATAATTAAAACAGGGGTGAAATTACATTCAAGGGTAATTGGTGTAATTGTTAACAAAGTAGTAAAACCTTGGTTTACACGCAGTCGATAACCTGGTGTATTCATTAAACAAAGTATTAAAACCTTGTTACAATTCGAATCCCCAATTAGTTGGAATATTTATCTTCGGGTATAATAATAATTTGACAAGGACACTTGCAATTTATATTTATGACTGATGGACTGTTATGGACAAAAACCAGACGGACATATTGAATAATCCAGGACAAAGGACAATTAACCCATGGGCATAAAACTAAAATCAACACGTCAAACATCATGATTACGGAAGTTTAAATAAGCATAATTCTTTTATATCATATTTAATTTCCTTTATTTTATATTTAATTGCACTTCTAATTATCTTACTTTTATTTATTTTATTTTATCGCACTTTTAATTATCGTACTTTTTAATTATCGCAATTTTATTATTCGCAATTTCATTATCATTATTTACTTTACGCTTTAATTTAAGTCTTGTATTTATTTTATATTTTACATTAGGTTTTAACTGCGACTAAAGTCTTAAAATCGACAAACCGGTCATTAAACGGTAAAAACCCCCCTTTATAATAATAATATTACTTATATATATATTTGTATTTTTATAAAAGTAAACTAATATAGCGTTGAGCTTTGTTTAAAGATTTCCCTGTGGAACGAACCGGACTTACTAAAAACTACACTACTGTACGATTAGGTACACTGCCTATAAGTGTTGTAGCAAGGTTTAAGTATATCCATTCTATAAATAAATAAATATCTTGTGTAAAATTGTATCGTATTTAATAGTGTTTTCCTAGTAAAATAATAACTATTTTATATACACCTCGCTCCGCATCAAGTTATTTTTGGCGCCGCTGCCGGGGAAAAACTCTTAAACGCCGGAAGCGCAACGCTAATATAAAAAAAAAAAAAAGATTTTTAGTTACTTTTATTAAAAATTCGCTTTTGTAAAAATACGTTTTAATTATTCAAAAATATAAAAAGAAAAACAAAAATATATGTATTTTTAAGATTTTGTAAATATTTAAGTTTTATAAGTTTCTTTATTTCTATTTTAGTTTATAAAAATATAAGTTTTATTTTAAAATCGTTTATTTAAATTAAAAACAGAAAACATAAAATAAAAAAAAAAATAAAGAAAAAAAAAACGCGTAAAAACACAAAGCTGTCAACTGAATTCCTGAACCCCGCGACTCGCGGGGTGTTCTTCTTTATTTGCCGCAACTCGCGGAGACCTTCTGACACACGGACAAAACCCTAATCAAGCATTGATTACGGGTTATTTTTATTTATTATTAATTATTAAACCTAATTATAATTATTATTATTATTATTTTTAGTTTTAGTTTTATTTTTACTTTTTATTTATTTATGTATTTAGTATTAATTAAGTTTTTATTAAATTGTAAAATTAGTAGTTTAATAAAATAATAATATAAAAATAATATTTTTATAAAAATTGTACTTTTTACAACTTTTTGTATATTTTTATATTTTGTACCTTTTTAATCGTTGTAGCGTAATATTTGTATTTTTTAGCTCATATTTAATTTTAAACTTAGTTTTTGCTATAGTTATTTTTACTCCTATATTTTTAGGCTTTGCCGTAGAATTCCTTAAGTGCTTTTTCTTTAGACTAAGATTTAGGTGCTTTAGAATTTTGCGACGCCTTTTTTAAGTTTTAGTTTCTTTTTTAAGTTATTTCCATTTGGGATTTAGTTTTTTCTGTAAGCTTTAATATTTTTAGAGACCTTTTACTATGTACCAATTATCATTCCAATTAGTAATTTCAATTTGCGATTATAATTTTAAGTTAGTTGTAGTAATAAGGTTAAATTAGTTAAGTATTTTTAAGTTTTTATAAGTTTCTTTTATTTTTCCGTCACCTTTTATTTTTCAACCATTTTTCTTTTTCGACCTTTTTCGACGAACTCTTTGTCTTTCTTATTTCTCGTCATTCTAGTTTTTAGGACTTAGAATTTTATTCTACTTCTTATCTAAATTTCTTAAAATTACGAAAATTTATTTTGAGTAGTTAAATTGATAGACATCAAAATTTTCTGGTTCGTAGTAATAGTTGGATTTGTACGTGGACCGGGTTATTGGAGCCAAACAGTCCTCAATTATATTGAGACCAAACGAATCCTGCCCCTCTGCTGCATCTTTTGGCTATTCGAAACGTGGGCAAAATCAGAAAAGTCTATTGATTGGATAACTTATTATAATTTTTCTTTCTTTTTAAAAACTAATAGGATATTCTGTGAATGCACCGAGCAAGACGTTCATCACCTTTTGTACGTTCACCACCTGTAACTCGATCAAGACATCGTTTAACAAATATAACTGCCGTTGATTTTTCTTTAGAATCGTCATCCAGTCGACCAAATACTTCAGTTCAAATTTCCGATAATCCATTTTTTGAACCCAACCTCACAATTGAGAATCCAGAGAATATTCAGGAACGGTTCGTAGATCCTGAACCACTAAACTTTCCTCCGGAACCACCAATCATTCAAACAGAGATTGTTGAGGAACGAACTATTAAATCAGAATCATTCAGTGATACCGATTTAACAAATTCAATTATGGAGAATCTGGAACCTTTAAGTATGGAAGACCGAATGAGAGCTAAACGCACTGGCCAAGGTCACGCAATTACTCATCCAGACATTAATGCGCCAGATTATGAAATCAAAGGACAAATTCTACACATGGTGACTAATCAATGCCAATTTAGTGGTGCGCCGAAGGAAGATCCAAATGAACATCTACGTACCTTTAATAGGATCTGCACACTATTTAAAATACGAGAAGTGGAGGATGAACAGATATATCTCATGTTATTTCCCTGGACTTTAAAGGGAGAAGCCAAAGATTGGTTGGAATCGTTACCTGAAGGGGCTATTGATACATGGGACGTTTTAATTGACAAATTTCTTAAACAATTCTTTCCTGCATCTAAAGCCGTAAGACTTCAAGCAGAAATTGTTACGTTCACACAAAAGCCAAATGAAACTCTATATGAGGCGTGGACAAGATATGGAAAGTTGTTAAGAGGATGTCCGCAACATGGTTTAGACACATGTCGAATAGTACAAATATTCTACCAAGGATGCGACATCACTACAAGGAAAGACATAGATATAGCAGCTGGTGGTTCTATTATGAAGAAAACCGAAAATGATGCTTACAAAATTATTGATAACACTGCTTCCCACTCACATGAGTGGCACCAAGAAAAAGACATCATTAGATCATCTAAAGCAGCTAGAGCCGATTCTAGCCATGACTTAGATTCCATTTCCGCAAAGATAGATGCTTTCGAGAGACGAATGGAAAAGATGACTAAAGATATTCATGCTATACGAATTAGTTGTGAGCAGTGTGGAGGACCACATTTGACAAAAGATTGTCTCAGTATTGAATTAACAATGGAACAAAGAGAGAATATTTCATACATAAACCAAAGGCCTGGAAATAATTATCAGAATAATTATCAACCGCCAAGACCGATTTACAATCAAAACCAGAATTATAACCGAAATATTCCATACAATAACCAACAAGGTCCTAGCAATCAACAAGTATCCAATAATACTTACAATCAGCAAAGACCGAATTTTCAAAACAAACCACCACAACAAACCGATGATAAAAAGCCGAATTTAGAAGATATGATGACGAAGCTAGTTGAAACTCAAACGCAGTTTTTCACATCTCAAAAACAAACCAATGAACAAAATGCTCAAGCATTTAGAAATCAACAAGCTTCTATTCAAAATCTGGAACAAGAAGTAAGTAACCTAGCAAGGTTAATAGGTGAAAGAAAACCGGGAAGTCTACCAAGCGATACAAATGCTAACCCCCGGAATGAAACAGCTAAAGCTATTACCACAAGAAGTGGTACAACACTTAAATCACCTGAAATACCTGTAACTTCTGATGAAACTATTCCTACTCCACAAGAACCACAACCTGATCAAGATAAGGAAAAAGAACCGGTAGTTGAAAAGGTTAATGAAGATAACACAGTTAAGGATAAACCTTATGTTAAACCGTACCAACCACCACTTCCTTATCCGAGTAAAATGAAGAAAGAAAAACTTGAAGCCGAGCAATCCAAATTCTTGGATATGTTTAAACAGATAAATGTAAATCTTCCTTTCATTGATGTGATTTCAGGAATGCCAAGATATGCTAAATTCTTGAAAGATCTAATCACGAATAGAAAGAAAATGGAAGAACTCTCGGCTGTTACTATGAATGCTAATTGTTCAGCAGTGCTGTTGAATAAGATACCAGAAAAATTATCTGATCCAGGAAGTTTCACAATTCCATGTTTTCTGGGTAGTCTTAGTTCAATAGAAGCATTGGCAGACTTAGGTGCTAGTATAAATCTAATGCCGTATTCACTATACGCTAAACTAGACCTTGGAGAATTGAAACCAACCAGAATAAGCATACAACTAGCCGATAGATCAATAAAATATCCTAGAGGGATAATGGAGAACATGCTAGTTAAAGTTGGTACTTTAGTATTTCCAGTAGATTTTGTTGTTTTGGACATGGAAGAAGATTCTCAAGTTCCTCTCATATTAGGAAGACCATTCTTAAACACGGCTAAAGCAATGATAGACGTGTTCGGTAAGAAATTGACCCTAAGTATAGAGGATGAGAGTGTTACCTTTTCAGTTGATAGAGCAATGCAACAACCACAATCTGCAGATGATACATGTTATTATATTCAAACTATAGATGCACATGCAGAATTATTAGAAGAATTTCCAGAATTACAAGGAACAGGAGAATGTTTTTTAGGAGAAGGTAATGAACCAATTGATGAAGCTGAAATGTTAGCTACACTTATAGCTAATGGATATGAACCAACAACAGAAGAAATTCAAATGCTAAAAGAAGAAGACAGATATCGATATAAATCATCGATAGAAGAACCTCCGAAATTAGAGTTAAAGCCACTTCCAAACCATTTGGAATACGCTTATTTACATGGTGAATCTGAATTACCTGTAATAATATCGTCTTCTCTTACTGAAAATGAGAAATCACAACTCATTTCTGTGTTGAAAGCTCATAAACCAGCCATTGCATGGAAGATTCATGATATTAAAGGAATAAGTCCTTCGTATTGCACACATAAAATCCTTATGGAAGAAGGTCATAAAACGTATGTGCAACGTCAACGAAGACTAAATCCTAATATGCAAGATGTAGTTAAGAAAGAGATTATTAAACTGCTAGATGCAGGTTTGATATATCCAATTTCTGATAGTCCATGGGTAAGCCCAGTTCAATGCGTGCCTAAGAAGGGTGGCATGACTGTCATCACAAATGAGAAAAATGAGCTTATTCCTACTAGGACTGTAACAGGATGGCGTGTATGTATTGATTATAGAAAATTAAATGACGCCACCAGAAAAGATCACTTTCCCTTACCTTTCATAGATCAAATGTTGGAAAGATTAGCCGGAAATAGTTACTATTGTTTTCTAGATGGATTTTCCGGATATTTTCAAATTCCAATAGCACCCGAAGACCAAGAGAAAACCACATTCACGTGCCCTTATGGTACTTTTGCTTACAAAAGAATGCCATTTGGACTTTGTAACGCCCCTGCAACCTTTCAAAGGTGTATGATGGCGATTTTTCATGACATGATAGAAGAATGCATGGAAGTATTCATGGATGACTTTTCAGTCTTCGGTGATACATTTAAATCATGTCTAGTTAATCTGGAACGAATGCTAATTAGATGCGAAAAATCAAATCTAGTACTTAATTGGGAGAAATGCCATTTCATGGTTAAAGAAGGCATCGTTCTTGGACATAAAATTTCAAAAGAAGGAATTGAAGTGGATAGAGCTAAAGTAGATGTAATTGCTAAACTTCCACATCCCACCAATGTTAGAGGAGTTAGGAGTTTTCTAGGGCATGCCGGTTTTTACCGACGTTTCATAAAAGATTTTTCTAAAATTGCCACTCCTATGAATAAACTCCTAGAAAAGGATGCGCCATTCATCTTTTCAGATGAATGTATCAAATCTTTTAATATTCTTAAAGAAAAACTCACTAATGCACCGATCATGATAACACCAAATTGGAATCTACCATTTGAACTAATGTGCGATGCAAGTGATTTTGCAATGGGAGCCGTTTTAGGACAAAGGATTGAAAAAAGATTTCAACCTATATATTATGCTAGTAAGACGTTACAAGGAGCACAAACGAACTATACAACTACTGAAAAAGAACTCCTTGCTATTGTCTTTGCTTTTGACAAATTTCGATCATATCTCGTTCTAGCAAAAACGGTGGTCTATACCGACCATTCTGCTCTTAGATACCTATTTTCAAAACAAGATGCTAAACCAAGATTAATCCGTTGGATCTTACTCTTACAAGAGTTTGATATTGAAATCCGAGATAAAAAAGGAGCAGAAAATCTCGCCGCTGATCATCTTTCTCGTCTTGAAAATCCCGAATTAGAAGTTCTGAATGAATCGGCCATACAAGACAACTTTCCTGATGAATATCTATTGAAGATAGATTATAAAGAAATCCCATGGTTTGCAGACTATGCAAACTACTTAGTTTGTGGATTCCTTGAAAAAGGATTATCGTACCAAAGACGAAAGAAATTCTTCAGTGATATAAAACACTATTTCTGGGAAGATCCACATCTGTTTAAAAGTTGTCCCGATGGAATAATACGCCGATGTGTATTTGGAGATGAAGCTAGTAAAATTTTAAACCATTGTCACACAGGACCAACAGGAGGGCATTATGGGCCTCAACTAACAGCAAGAAAAGTTTATGAAGCTGGATTCTATTGGCCTACAATTTACAAAGACGCACACCTTCTTTGCAAATCCTGTGATGCATGTCAAAGGGCCGGAAAAATAAGTCAACGTGATGAAATGCCGCAAAATGTCATCCAAGTATGTGAAGTATTTGACATTTGGGGTATTGACTTTATGGGTCCATTTCCAAAATCTCATAATAATCTATATATACTCGTAGCCATTGATTATGTATCTAAATGGGCGGAAGCACAAGCTCTCCCAACTAACGATGCACGAGTTGTAGTCAACTTTTTAAAACGTCTTTTTGCAAGGTTTGGAACACCGAAAGCTTTAATAAGTGATCGGGGTACTCATTTCTGTAACAATCAACTTGAGAAAGTTCTTAAAAGATATGGAGTAACTCATAAAATCTCCACCGCATATCATCCACAAACAAGTGGACAAGTTGAAAATACCAACCGAGCTTTAAAACGTATTCTAGAGAAAACCGTAGGATCAAATCCGAAGGAATGGTCCATTAAATTGGAGGATGCACTCTGGGCTTTTAGAACAGCCTACAAAACTCCAATTGGAACCACACCTTTTAGACTTGTTTATGGAAAAGCATGTCATCTTCCAGTAGAAATTGAACACAAAGCATTTTGGGCTTTGAAGACATGTAATCTTGATTTACATGAAGCTGGACGTCTACGATTAAGTCAACTAAACGAATTAGAAGAATTAAGACATGAAGCATACGGAAATTCGTTAATCTATAAAGAAAGAACGAAGAAATGGCATGATAAAAGAATCAGAAGTTCAAAAGAATTCAAAGAAGGAGACAGAGTTCTTCTTTTCAATTCACGATTCAAGCTATTTCCTGGAAAATTGAAATCAAGATGGTCTGGACCATTCATAGTCAAAAGAGTTTTCCCATACGGAACGATAGAATTGATAAATTCAAATGGGATTGAATTTAAAGTTAATGGTCACAGAGTTAAACATTACATACATGGTCCGATGGAAGTCGACAATGAAGTTAATCACAATTTCGACACCACAGCTAACTAAGTGTGGGGAGAATCAAGTCTTTAAAGGATAATATGTATTTCTGTTAGAGTTAGATTGTCTGTTTTCGTGTAGTTCTCGAAAATGGAACACGTATGGTCTTTCCCTAGCAGACCCTAAAGAACTAGTCTTCTCCCCCCATTCTGAATTTTTATTTTTTTTAGGTTTTTACAAAATGAAGACTGCCTGTGAATTAAACCATGGTCTAATGCTACACGCTTTGATCACTAAAAGAAATAATGATATACTACCGAGCGAATTAGTATCAGTAATCAGAGAAAGAATGGATGGAGTTAGAAAAGGATCCAGATGCGAAGATAATAAGTTACAATTTGGTAAAGGAAAATCAAAATCCGCAGCGAAAAGAAGAGCACGACACCTAGAAAGATGTCACAAATGCGGAAAATGGTCACATGGAGGTAAATGTTCAAATAATCAAACCTATTCAAATACCGAATTTGTTACTTTATGCAGAGACGGACCGTTCATATGTTTAGAAGAAAAGACAATGAATGCTCGAGGTTACGCCTATGCAGCCATGGAAAACCAATTAAACCGACTATCTTATGAATATAATAGATCATATAACTAAGAAATCTATTTCACAGGTATGTCTGTACAGTTTTTATTTTTATTTTTATTTTTAACCTTTTGATAATAAACGCTAATTTGTTCGCTAAAAAGTATTAAATTGGTATTAAATAAAATTAGGTTTGGCGACCGAAATTATTGATATCATTCAAAAATTTATTACATCACTGCGAAATTTAACGTTTATTCTTAAGGTATAAATATCTTTAATCAATCAACCCAAAATATTTCAAAAATTCGTCATGAGTCAAATTAGGTCTTGGAACCGAAATTACTTTACCGAAAAGAGGGGCGCATATTTTTGATAATATTTGATTGATTAAAGTGGGATAAAAAGACAAAAAGATTTTTAATTTTATTTTTACCATGTTTTTAAAATTAATATTTAAATCTTAAATTAATATTGTAAACTTTGTAAAAACAATATATTTAAAATTATAAATATTTGAAAAATTAATATAAGTTTGATATGAATTTATGAATTTTTAAATTAAGTTTGGTGTGAATTTTTAATTTTTAAAAATATGAAATTTTAATTTTATGCATTTCAAATTTTAAGTTTGGTGTGAATTTTTAATTTTTAATTTTGAATTTTATATTTATGTTGTGTGAATTTAAAAACAAAAATTTACTTTATCTCATTAAGTTAAAAATATGATTTTTAAAAATTCGTCGTAAGTTGAAGACTAGGTCTTTGAACCGAAATTGCTTTACCCAAGGAAGGGACGAGAACTTTTATTATCATTATTTTTAATCTTATTGATTTAAAGTATGCCAAAAACATTAAAAAACCCAAAAATCTTAGCTTTTAAAACAATCGCTACAAAAAGACAAATTTTAAAATTTTGTCGAAGGACGGACTAGGACATCGATCCGAAACGACCTCGTCCTAAATAACAAGGGAAACAAAATTTTAAAATTAATTTCTTAATTGTTTTATAAGTTAAAGATTATAAAAAAAAAAAAAAAAAAAAAAAAGGGTAAACTCCGCGACTCGCGGAGTTTTCAGGGCAAAACCTCCGCGACTCGCGGAGGGTCCAAAACCCAGGAAAAAAAAATAAAAGAGCTGCTCGATCAGTCACTCCCCCACACACAAACACACTGCATAAACACTCGAAACTGCACCCGAAAACCACCGAAAATCACCCCCAAAAATCTCAATTTTTAACCGTTAATCACCAAATTTTTTGCTAAAATCATGTTGAGAAGGATGATATCTAAGAACTACTCAAGAAAAACGGTAAATTTCTACACCTAAACACCATTTAATTCGAATTTTAGTGTTCTTGAGCTATTTTTCCCCAATTTGATTTTGATGCTTTTTAGTGTAATTAGACTTAAATTGTTTATGTATTATGCTTGTATAACCTAGATTGATGCTGTTTAACATGATTAGAAGCCTTAAACTTCAAATTTTGAATAATCTAGGGTTTGTGTTCTTGAGCAATTTGGGGCTTTTTGATATAAACAGGTTATGGCCGATTTTTGTCATGAATTGTTGCTAAATTGAGTAGTGTAACATGTCTAGGTAGTTAAATGATCCAAACTTTGAGCCTAAACATGATTTTGAGAATTAAAGTGGACTTTTTCAAGTCCAAAATTCATGAACTTGATTTTTGAAAGATAATGCCATTTGAGACTTGTTTATTTGCTAGTAATGATTATTTTGACATGTTATTTGAGTTGAATGCTTATGAACTTGGTGAAAATTTTCGTATATGCTTATTTGAAAAAGTGTAGATTTGATAAAAATGTGAAAATAAGCTTAAGTTTGATATAAATTGATAATGTCATTGTAATTATTTTGATTGATGATTTTGCTGACACTAATGCATATTTGGATGCACAAAATTTGTGTTTGATGTGTTTTGCAGAATGAAAGGGGCGAATCTTCATCCCAAGCCCGCCATGCTCCTGCTGAGAACTTGGAACAACAGGAGGTAGATAACTACTACAAGCAGGATGTACCTCATCCAGTCATGACCTTTTCAGATATGCACTTGGAACAGTTGCACCCGAACCTGCGATTTGACAGACTTTGGATAGATTATCCAAAATATCAACGGGGTTTGCATACTCTTCATTCCAAGGTTGTTGAGGTACCGAGGGTCATAGAATGGGGACCCTTGGAAGCTGTAGAATTGGCCGGGCCAATTAGGGAATTACTTGTACAGAGGTATGGTAATTCTTCTTTTAATGACTGGATATGTTTATTCACCATACGCAGACCTGTATATAAAGTATGGTGTGAAGAGTTGTTATGTAGTATAGAGTTGAATGATCGGGTAGCTAGTTTAACCGATCGTTCTTTTATTAGATTTTTGTTAGGCGGTTCGATGCGCCACATGTCTTTACTGGACATGGCTCAGGCTTTACGTATATATACGCCTGAGGAGTTAGCGTCTGCCGATTGTAGAGGATTGATACTAAACGGTAGAAAGATAGATGAGAATTTTGATACACACGGTGTGTGGAGTCAAATGACAAGCCATCACCGTTTCAAAGGGGGAAACTACTCTTATTTGGATATAGATAGAGCCGAATTAAGAGTAATACATAGGTTTTTAGCTAATTCGATTACACAAAGGGGTAAAAACAAAGAAAAGGTAAATGAACAAGATTTGTTTTACCATATGTGTATTCGAGACCCACACAGCGCTGTAAGTATACCATATTGTGTGGGTTATTATTTATCAGCTATGGTTCGGGGGATGCGTCCACATAGCATAATAGGAGGTGGTATTTTTATTACTTTGATTGGTGAATATCTCGGTGTGGATATAAGTCGGGGGGGATTATTAGTAGAAGAGCCGGAACCCCGCGACACTATAGGTTTAAATGTATACCATGGTGCAAAAGTTTTGAAGCGGCGAAATAACGCCGCAGTACGATACAATGGTAGACATCCACAGGTAGAGAGAAACCAGGAACAAGGTAATGTAGGAGGGGGGAATGAGATGCAAGAAATGCATAGGTTTATAGCTTCTCAGGAATACGAAAATGCTAGACAGAGAGCATTTGAAGATTGGCAAGTTCATCAGAACCAGATCATAGCGCATTGCCAACATATAGGTAGAAACTATATTCCTACACCGAAACCCGTCTTCCCTCCTTGGTCGATAGAGATGCAGCCACCATATCCTACGTATGACCCTGCCGAAGCATTCTATAGCACTTATGGTTATGCGTGGAACCCCTATTGGTACCAATATCATCCTTAGTTTACTTATTATTTTTTATTATTTTGTAATTTGTAATTATTGATACATTTAATATTTTTGTTAATATTGTAATCATTTTTATAATTATCTAACTTTTATTCTTAGATTTTAATAATTTTTGAATGTGGGGTAATATACCAAACTTCAAAAATATGTATATATGTTTGCAGTTTATCTTATGTACACAACAGGGTAAAACAACGCATTTTCAAAGACTGGCATTAAGTTCAGCAAAAGCAACTAATTTTGACGACAAGATGCAAAATATATGTGAAATAACAACAAGACGGAATGAACAAATGATGTGCACCATTTATCATTCAGCAAACAAACGCCAATATATTTGGAAACTTTGGTAAAAATTTAATCATTTTCACACAAATCACCCTCAATAATTTAAATTGTTACTGATTTCTTGCAAATGAGGGCATTGCAAGATCTTAAGTGTGGGAAGGGATTAAATTCTTTCGGATTTTAAAATTTTTATATTAAACACTTGGTTACCATTAAAAATACTAGTAAAGCAGTAGTTGTATTAGAATCTAGTGCTCTCTGATAAAAAAGAACAGCCCTAGTCTTATATACTGACTACCCAATTCTAGTAAAATTTTTCAAAATTTTCAATTAAATGAATTCAAAATCATGTTTATACATATTTATGAACGATAAAACTAGGTTTTAACACCGAAATTATTGTTACCTCGGAAAGGACATAAATTGAGAAACAAACTAAAATGTTAAAATTCATTTAAAATGGAATAGAGGACGATAAAAAGAAAAAAAAATAAAAAGCCAAGTGTGGGAAAATTTACCAAGTTATTTTAAACATATGTCACATATATTTGTAACAAATAACTGAAAATACTTTTGCTTTGGACTAAACTAAACTGTTTTACCCAATGAAAGAAAAGAAGAGATGGATCTACACGATGAATCAATTCCATCATTAAAAGGAAGTAAAGTCTTCCGAAAAAGACACGCGCTTCTTGATTTAGGTCATGAAGTTGTCGTCCAGACCAGCTGTAGGTTGACGAAAAATCTAGAAAAGTCATCTCTAAAATCAGCAGGAAATCCACGGACCTCAGCATTAAACAGGGTCGCCAAGTGGTCAGATTTATCCTAACCATGAGAAGGATTTATCTCGTACAATGGGGGGGCACCATGCAAATTAGCTGGATAAGACTAATGAATCAGATCCCCAGAAAGGATAATCTCCTTAAAGATTAAAAATCAGCTTTTAAGACTGATATTACTCAATCCTAGAGATTGACCTTAAAGATTGAGAATTCAAACTCATGGAATTCAATGATATCTAAACTCGAGCTTAAACGAGAAAATATTTTGATAAAAAAAAATTTATAAACCGATTTGTTTTCTGAAAACCCTATTTTCAATGCGTTCATTACCATTGAACATAAAATCCTAGGAATTCACCTGGAATTCATTAGGTCACTTGAACTAAATCGGGTGTCAACCGTAAGAACGGTGGTTGCATAGCATGGTCAAAGACAGGACCTTGTGCCAGACCGAAAAATTATAAGGGTGAGCTTTACTATTGCTCCTACCAAGGATAGTAATTGCGTCCGACACGTTATAGACCATAATCAAAAGCATGTCACGGGACATTGCCTTAACAGTTTGTTCAACGCTTTCCTTTACAACCGGAAGGTAGTTTGCCGAAAGGTAATATACGGAACAAGTAAACTGGACGTGTTGCTTTCCAAATACAAGGTTAGCAAGTGGGTGACACAAAACCGCAAGTTTTGAGCTAAAATTTTCAAATTTGAAACCCACCAAACCCACAAAAATATTTTGCAAACACCGGTAAAGGGTTATTCCGGAAAACTTATCTAGGGTAAAAACTAGATTTAATTTTCAAAAGATCAAATGTTTTCATAAAGATCCAATTTCCTTAATGGATCTAAATTTTTATAGTCATGTGGGACTGTAAACCATATCGTTACTACCATTGTTTATACCGCCATATAGAAATCACTGATGTACAAAGTGTGAAGAATAAAGAAGTGATTCTAGTATTTCAAGACAATATTGCTTGAGGACAAGCAACGCTCAAGTGTGGGAATATTTGATAATGCTAAAAACGAACATATATTTCATAGCATTATTCCTCAAGAAAGACAAGCTTTTAGTTGCAATTGTTCTATTTACAAGTGATATTCGTTTAAATAATAAAAGGTGAAGACAGAAGACAGATTCGACGATTTGAAGACGCAAACGACCAAAAAGCTCAAAAGAACAAAAGATAATCAAAAAGGTTCCAATTATTGATAAGAAACGTCTCGAAATTACAAGAGTACAAGATTCAAAACGCAAAGTACAAAATATAAAATTGTACGCAAGGACGTTCAAAAATCCGGAACCGGGACCAGAGTCAACTCTTAACGCTCGACGCAACGGACTAAAAATTACAAGTTAACTATGTATATAAATATAATATAATATATAATTAATTATATTAATTATATATATATTATATATATATATTAAAAACCGTCGGCAGCAAGAAACTCCAAGGGTGTGAGCTGTAAATATATCTCCGCGACTCGCGGAGTTTTAAGGGCATTTTGCCGCGAGTCGCGGAGCCCCAATTTTCAACTCTGGCTATAAAGCCAACCGAATTCTGATCAAATTTCATATCTTATTTTCTCTATCTCTCTCAATATATACGATATATATATATATATTTATATTTTAATTTTAATTTTAATTTTAATTCTAATAATAAGGGTATGTTAGCGAATGTTGTAAGGGTGTAAGTCGAAATTCTGTCCGTGTAACGTTACGCTATTTTTAATCATTGTAAGTTATGTTCAACCTTTTTATATTAATGTCTCGTAGCTAAGTTATTATTATGCTTATTTAAAACGAAGTAATCATGATATTGGGCTAATTACTAAAATTGGGTAATTGGGCTTTGTACCATAATTGGGGTTTGGATAAAAGAACGACACTTGTGGAAACTAGACTATGGGCTATTAATGGGCTTTATATTTGTTTAACTAAATGAAAGTTTGTTAATGTTAATATAAAGATTTACAATTGGGCGTCCCTATAAATTACCATATACACTCGATCGGACACGATGGGCGGGGTATTTATATGTACGAATAATCGTTCATTTAACCGGACACGGGAATGGATTAATAGCCACTAGAATAATTAAAACAGGGGTGAAATTACATTCAAGGGTAATTGGTGTAATTGTTAACAAAGTAGTAAAACCTTGGTTTACACGCAGTCGATAACCTGGTGTATTCATTAAACAAAGTATTAAAACCTTGTTACAATTCGAATCCCCAATTAGTTGGAATATTTATCTTCGGGTATAATAATAATTTGACAAGGACACTTGCAATTTATATTTATGACTGATGGACTGTTATGGACAAAAACCAGACGGACATATTGAATAATCCAGGACAAAGGACAATTAACCCATGGGCATAAAACTAAAATCAACACGTCAAACATCATAATTACGGAAGTTTAAATAAGCATAATTCTTTTATATCATATTTAATTTCCTTTATTTTATATTTAATTGCACTTCTAATTATCGCACTTTTATTTATTTTATTTTATCGCACTTTTAATTATCGTACTTTTTAATTATCGCAATTTTATTATTCGCAATTTCATTATCATTATTTACTTTACGCTTTAATTTAAGTCTTGTATTTATTTTATATTTTACATTAGGTTTTAACTGCGACTAAAGTCTTAAAATCGACAAACCGGTCATTAAACGGTAAAAACCCCCCTTTATAATAATAATATTACTTATATATATATTTGTATTTTTATAAAAGTAAACTAATATAGCGTTGAGCTTTGTTTAAAGATTTCCCTGTGGAACGAACCGGACTTACTAAAAACTACACTACTGTACGATTAGGTACACTGCCTATAAGTGTTGTAGCAAGGTTTAAGTATATCCATTCTATAAATAAATAAATATCTTGTGTAAAATTGTATCGTATTTAATAGTGTTTTCCTAGTAAAATAATAACTATTTTATATACACCTCGCTCCGCATCAGGTTTATAGTCGGAAAAATAAGTTACAAGTCATTTTTGTAAAGGTAGTCATTTCAGTCGAAAGAACGACGTCTAGATGACCATTTTAGAAAACATACTTCCACTTTGAGTTTAACCATAATTTTTGGATATAGTTTCATGTTCATAATAAAAATCATTTTCTCAGAATAACAACTTTTAAATCAAAGTTTATCATAGTTTTTAATTAACTAACCCAAAACAGCCCGCGGTGTTACTACGACGGCGTAAATCCGGTTTTACGGTGTTTTTCGTGTTTCCAGGTTTTAAAACATTAAGTTAGCATATCATATAGATATAGAACATGTGTTTAGTTAATTTTAAAAGTCAAGTTAGAAGGATTAACTTTTGTTTGCGAACAAGTTTAGAATTAACTAAACTATGTTCTAGTGATTACGAGTTTAAACCTTCGAATAAGATAGTTTTATATATATGAATCGAATGATGTTATGAACATCATTACTACCTCAAGTTTAGTAGGTAAACCTACTGGAAGTGACAATAAATGATCTAGCTTCAAAGGATCTTGGATGGCTTGAAAGTTCTTGAAGTAGGATCATGACACAAAAACAAGTTCAAGTAAGATTTTTACTCGAATTAAGATAGTTTATAGTTATAGAAATTGAATCAAAGTTTGAATATGAATATTACCTTGAATAAGAAAGATAACCTACTGTATATAACAAAGGTTTCTTGATCTTAGATGATTACTTGGAATGGATTAGAAAGCTTGGAAGTAAATTAGTAAACTTGAAGGGATTTTTGAAGTGTTCTTGAAGTGTTCTTCCTATGATGATTATAGCTTGATTCTTGAAGTGATTTTTGATGAATATGATGATTAACTACTGGAAAAATACGTTCATAATAGTGTGTGTGTGTGTTGAGAGAGAATTAGAAAGAGAATTGGAAGTGAAATGGAGTGAATGATGAGTGGTAATTGGTGAGTGGTGAGTGGTGAGTGGGGTTAAAAGTAGTTCTAGTTAGTTGACCAGCTCATGGTAGAAGTTAAAATTGATTAGTCATACATGACATAATCAAGAGTGGAATCCCATGCTAGTTCCTATTGGTATATACCCATAGTAAGTACGTTTTGAAGCTGTGTATAATACGGGTAAGAATACGACTAGAATTCTTGATGAAAGAAAAGAATGGGAAAGTAACTGTAACCATTTTCGTTAAGTATGTGTGTTTTGATATATGTCTTGAAGTCTTCCAAAAGTATTTTAATACATCTAAATACACTACATGTATATACATTTTAACTGAGTCGTTAAGTCATCGTTAGTCGTTACATGTAAGTGTTGTTTTGAAACCTTTAAGTTAACGATCTCAATTAATGTTGTTAACCCATTGTTTATTATATCTAATGAGATGTTAAATTATTATATTATCATGATATTATGATATATTAATATATCTTAATATGATATATATACATTTAAATGTTGTTACAACGATAATCGTTACATATATGTCTCGTTTCGAAATCCTTAAGTTAGTAGTCATGTTTATATGTATATAACTCATTGTTAATATACTTATGGAGATACTTACTTATCATAATCTCATGTTAACCATATGTATATCCATATATATATATCGTCATGTCGTTTTTACAAGTTTTAACGTTCGTGAATCGCCGGTCAACTTGGGTGGTCAATTGTCTATATGAAACATATTTCAATTAATCAAGTCTTAACAAGTTTGATTGCTTAACATGTTGGAAACATTTAATCATGTAAATATCAATCTCAATTAATATATATAAACATGGAAAAGTTCGGGTCACTACAGAACCTGCCTTCAAAGAATCCAAATGATTCAGTGTCTACTGAAATCATTAGCAAATACCTTACTCCTTGCTCTAAAACCTTTGCGGATAATATTCTTCATCATCATCTTATCTTAAATATTCTAAGATATCATCGTATCTTCCATTATAAATATCCTCCATATTTCTGAAGATATTTTTTTTTCATACCCATTCTTATCTGAAATCATTCATCTCTTCGCGCTATCTGTGTTACATCATAAAAGAAACTATTTTAGTTTCTAAAATCTGAAAAATTCGAAAAAATGGATGTTTTGAAGTAATGTTGGGAACTGAAGCATGAGTTAGTATAATATAATGACACTTGATCAACGTGATTATATTACAGTAAGTCATGCTGAGTTTCTAATGGAACGTGATAAACGTTCACAGATCATACCCTCATCATGAACCATGTTACATAACTCTTTCATTCTATTTAACCTCTAAACTATCAAGAAAATATTTTCTTAATGATTCGATCTTTTTTTCGAGGTATTCTGGTAATTTGACAAGTCAGATTGTGCTATTACCGTTTCTTTCTTAGAACATTAATTATGTTCATTCCGAAATTCATACCTACGAATTCTGGACCATTATTCGCTTGATTTAAAGTCGGGAAGATAAAACAAAAGCATGAAGCTTCAAAATATCAATGGGAGTATATATAAATCACAGTAAATTAGAGAGAGTATTAACTTTGGATGTCAATGGAAAGACAGAAGCAGAGACATCAAAATATAAGGGAAGATATAAAACCCAACAACCACCCAGAAATTACAAACCATGTATATCAATGCGTATAGCAATATAAAGACACAGGAGAATGAAAAATACTATAACCCCAAGGTAATAGTAGAAGAAAATAATTTTCTCTGGTGGTAGATGAAAAAGAAGAATGAAGGATACGATAGCAAAGAAAATATCAAGAATCAGAATTGGATTAAGCATTTCACAATCTTTTGGAAGTATGAAATAAGGAAGAAGATGTAGGAGTGGTGAAAATAATGAAACGGAAGTGGTTAATTTATAGCAAAATATCAGACATAACAATCGAGGCAGATTACGCATTTAAAGGAAATCTTAATTTCCTTAAATTTCGAAGAATCAAATCTTATTTAGATTATGAAGATTTTCTATTCCTTAAATTCCGGAAATCAATCGTAACTACGTCAAAAGTTAAGACGAATCTCTATTCTTTCATTTCTCTCTTTTACGATAACTTCTCTCATACGCTTCGAGAAATTGGATTGTTTTATCCATATTATTCAACGATGATAAAATTCTATTTATCAACTCATATTCGTCATGAAAACATTTTTATTGTTAGCCATGACGACCTCACTCAAATTTCGGGACGAAATTTCTTTAACGGGTAGGTGCTGTGATAACCCGGAAATTTCTGACCAAATTTAAACTTTATCTTTAAATGATTTAATGTTTTCCACACGATACGCAAAGTCTGTTAAACTGAATCTCAAAATTTTGAACTATTCAAATATCTTTCGGTTGTTCTCGATGATTCGTGAACAATTATATATAAATAGATACATATACTATAACTTGAAAATGTAACAAAGTGTTAAGTAAACGATACTGTGCATTAAACTTATTGGTTTGATTATCTGATTGATATATTTTACTACGAAGTTAAAATGTTATGTTAAATGATTGAATTAAAAGATATTTACTGAGTCCTTTAAGGATTATGATATTATTACGAGTCTCTGTTGTGAGGTCCACATTGATTTAAGAAATTATTCCTTTTTAACGGTATTCGAAATATATGGTAAAGTGTTTGTTTAAATAACGTAATTTGGACACATACAATAATAAGAAATATTAACTGTTAGGATTAAAGCTATGAATAACTTGCGATGTATAATTTAAAACGTGTTTATTAATATTAAAAATATATATTAAAATGATTAAATATAATATTTAACTAGATATAAAACGTTTTGGATTTGGATATACTTGATTAAATAACGAGACATTGATTTATAAAAGTAAATGACCAAAACACTCAAATGTATAAATTATATTTCGAGTGATATAGTTTAGGGATAATTTAAGGCTATATTTTGACAAAGTTACGTATCCCAAAACGTAAAATGCAAGTTTTCTCAGTATACGAAAGGATGTTCGAAAAAATGGAACCGGGACAGAAGTCGAGTGACCACGTACGACTTATCGGGATGAAAATTACAAGTCAACTATGCATATGAATTTAATATAATATATAATTAATTATATAAATTATTTATTATATTTATATTATAATATTATGTCGACAAGCTAGTGTACAAAAGAGATGTGAGATGTCCAGGCAGGCCATGCGATCGCATGGCATTTGCACTAGAAGCCCATGCGATCGCATGGGCATCAGATTCAGAAAACATTATAAAAGCTCGCGAGTTCAGTTGTTTGTCACACACACATATTTATTTATATTACTTCATCCGTATTTAAATTATTATTATTATTATTATTATTATTATTATTATTATTATTATTATTATTATTATTATTATTATTATTATTATTATTATTAAGATTAATATTATTATTAATCTTATCTTATTAATTATTAGTATTATTAATTATTAATTAGTAATATACATAAAATACTACGACGAGGTTATGAGCGTGTCACTTTCAAAAATGGGTTTTTGAGCGGGATAAAGTTAAGGAAATTATGGGTTATAGCTATGGAGGTTATGGGTAATGTTCATGGGTATTATTTACAAGTCAAACCTAGTGTTTATCATATTCGTTGCGTCTACGTACTTTCCTGCAATATGAAATCACAATATTGATACGTAAGCATTCATATCTTATCTTTTATATATTAATTGTGTATCCATGTCTAGTGCTCGAGTATATATGTTTAGGCATGCCAGTATGCTAAATTTCGTCGTTAAACAGTTTATATTGAATCACAAATTAAATACATATATTACTAGTAAAAGGTATATGATATACATGTTTTTGGAAAGCTAACGAAAAATCAATAACTTTTCATTTAGATATCGAATAAGTTCGATGAACGGATTAAAAGATATGATCAACTGAATTATGATTGACGTTAATTGAAATTGCTTTTGAATTTGCAATTAAGATTTAAACAACTTGTTTACAAGATTGATAAAATGGATTTTTAAATATTACCAGCCGAGTAAATGAATCCTTATATAAAGTACGTCTCGTTTGTTGAACTATTCTCAAAATTGACTTTTTGAAACGACTTTGGATAACTTTTGTATGTCGATCTCGAGCATTAGGATTGTGATACACTGTGACCAGACCTAGCTTGATAGACATTTATTGACCAACATATGTTCTCTAGGTTGAGATCTACGATTATTTGATATTCCGAGTTTCGGTCGCATTACGATGAACAACATTATGTGCTGCTAAGGTGAGTTTCATTGCTCCCTTTTTACTTTCTTTTGCAATATATATTTTTGGGCTGAGAATACATGCAATTTATTTTAAACGCAATGGATACAAGTACATACTTAATTCTACACTGAGTTTGAACCGAAAATCCTTTAGCTTTGGTAACTAGTAGCTGCCAGTACATATGATATGGACTGGTGGGCGCGAATAACAGTATATGGATCCATAGGGCTTGACATCCCCGTCCGAGCTAGAGCGCTAGCCTTTTAACGGACGTGTGTTATTTGAGTTTAGGACACGTTGGTTTGTGTGTATTAAAACGAATGGGGTATTTATCATTATAACGTTAAAGCTTAGTTACCAGGGTGCTCTGTTACGTAGAATCTATTGACAAACTTTTGATAAACGTTTCTGGATGAAACAACTGAAATCTTGTGATCCACTTTTATATACAGATTATGTGAAATACTAAAACTATGAACTCACCAACCTTTGTGTTGACACTTGTTAGCATGTTTATTCTCAGGTTTCCTAGAAGTCTTCCGCTGTTTGCTTATATGTTAGACAAGCTATGTGCATGGAGTCGTACATGGCATATTTTTCAAGGAAACGTTGCATTCACCAAATCATCGCCATGCATCTTATTTTGACTACATTGTCAACGGAAGTACTATTGTAAACTATTATTTACGGTGATTGTCTATATGTAGAAATCATCAGATGTCGAAAACCTTTGATTTAAATATTCATTTATGGTGTGCATTTTCAAAAGAATGCAATGTTTACAAAACATATCATATAGAGGTCAAATACCTCGCAATGAAATTGATGAATGACGTGTTCGTCCATATGGATTTAGAGCGATCGTCACACAAACACCTTCCCCTGTACCAAGAACCACTTTAAATCATTGTCATTTAACTCGGGATATAAATTCAAAGCCCGAGCTACCCCAATCTCACTCAAGCTGCGCTCCAACCCTCCTAACCTGAATGTCAAGAAATATGCCTCAGTCGGAGAGGCTCGCGGTCTACAACTAACAGTGGAAAAGAACTCTATAGTTAATGGCTCAAAGATATCCTCATTAATTTCAAATAACCGTTCGTATGGCCTCAATTCTTCACCCGCATATGTCACCCACAAAAACCCACGCAATCTCCTAACAATATTGTTACCCAAAGCTGTGAGTTGCGTCCAATCCAAGTAATAAGTTCGTTCGATCGGACGGGCGCTATTAATCGTGAATCGTTCTTCCAAATCCTCATCATTATAGATTTGTAACAACCATAGCTCCGGATTATTTGGTGGTTGTCTTGGTTGTTCGGTGTTGCCTCGCGATTTCTACACACATGAAACAAATAAAGAAACCAAAATACCAAATTCAAAAGTTAGTGTTAATCAAAATAATAAGCACCAAAGTCCCAGCACAACCAAAACATGTTACATGCTAAGTCACTTTAAAGACAATCACCAAGTTAACCGAGTAACACATGTAAACATGCCAAGAGCTCAAATCTATGCATATCAAATTATCTCTTAAAACATAGCACACAACAACCATACCAAAACATGTCAAACATGACTACTCATAACACTTTTAACTTTCTCAAATCCAATAAAGTTCATCATGTTTGCTAACTTTTTACCAATTCAAATAACTACTATCAAACTACTCATCTCATCACAAAACACAAGTTATGTCTCTTCTAGCATGGCATCATAAATAATTAAACCCAATATAGCACAAGTCAATCAAACCAACATGACCCACCCATATGAACACAACCCCACACTAGTGCAAAAACATATCATCAACTCAAGAACAAGAACAATTTCAAACAAGTAACTCCTTTTTCACTTACAAATTCGGATTCTCAAACACACAAACCCTAGGTTCAAGTATAACTTCTAAAAACACAAAATTAATCATGAATTCAAAGCATACAATGATAATCTAACAAAACCCATTACTAATTAGAACACAAAACCCCAATTAAACAAACCCCACACTAATTCATCATGTAAATCAAAGATTAAGCAAGCAAATACACATAATTAGATGAAATTAGCAAGATAGAAACCAAATTCGAACCTTAGTGGGAGCCATTTTTGCAAGATGACGAAGTAATTAGACAAGAAATTTAAGTCTAAGAATTTAGGGTTTTTAGATCTAGGTGTTTGTAGGTGAAGAAAAGATAAAGAGAGTGAAATAGAAATAGTTGTTTGGGTGTAAAAAGGCTGTAAACCCGTCTCCCCTTTGTGTGGTTGTAAATCTTGGTTTTTTTATATTAAAAAGCAACAGCCCCTACCCGACAGTCAAATGGAGCGGCGCTCCAGGTGTCGCGCGGCGCTCAAGATATGGCGCGGCGCTCAAAAAGCTTGCGCGGCGCTCCAGTACGCTAAAAAATCATGTCGAGGGCTTTTAAACATCTGGTACATCAGGTACGTACCATCTGAGCGGCACTCAATGGTTGGAGCGGCGCTCCAAGTGCTGATAATCCATAATTTCACAATTTTAAGCCATTTTAACCCATTTACTCAACCTAAAAACCAACAAACAACCCAAATAAAAAGCCGAGCACGATCATATTGCACATATCATCAAACAAGCACAAAAACATACAAACTCTACAACAATGTGAAGTTTATTACCGAGGCATTCACAAGACTCGTTACCAAACTCAAGTGACGTTAGGATCGGGTTCAACGTGAACACCGTCATCAATCTCCAACGGACCATCAAAATATTTCTTCACTCGATGTCCGTTAACCTTAAAGGTAGTACCACTCGTATTTTTCAACTCAATCGCACCGTATGGGTACACTTTAACAACCTCAAATGGTCCCGTCCACCGGGACTTAAGTTTTCCCAGTAAAAGCTTCAATCTAGAGTTGAACAAAAGCACTCGATCGCCCTCATTAAACTCTCTCAGACCCTTTAATATTATATCATGCCATTGCTTGGTCTTCTCTTTATAAATTAATGAATTTTCATACGCATCAAGGCGTAATTCACCAAGCTCATTCAATTGCCCCGCCCTTAGGTGTCCGGCTTCCTTCAAATCCAAATTGCACTTTTTAAGTGCCCACATCGCTTTTTGCTCAATCTCCAACGGGAGATGGCACGCTTTTCCATAAACCAACCGATAAGGAGTGGTACCAATTGGCGTTTTGTAGGCGGTTCAAAACGTCCACAAAGCTTCATCGAGCTTATTTGCCCACTCCTTCGGATTCGACCCCACAGTTTTCTCAAGAATTCCTTTAAGAGCTCGATTGGTATTCTCAACTTGTCCGCTCGTTTGGGGATGGTACGAAGTAGAAACTTTATGGAGAACTCCATATCGCTTCAACACCTTCTCCATTTGGGCGTTACAAAAATGAGTACCCCTATCGCTAATCAAAACTTTAGGAGTTCCAAATCGAGAGAATAAACGCTGAAGGAAAGAAATCACAACTCGTGTATCGTTTGTAGCCAAAGCTTGCGCTTCGGCCCATTTAGACACGTAGTCAATGGCAACGAGTATGTAACTATAATTCTGAGATTTCAGAAATGGCCCCATAAAGTCAATCCCCCATACGTAAAATACTTCGCAAACTTGGATGCTTTGTTGAGGCATCTCGTTCCGTTTGGTGACTTTACCGGCCCTTTGACAAGAATCGCACGATTTGCAAATCCGGTGGGCATCCTTGAAAATTGTCGGCCAAAAGAAATCGGCATCATAGACTTTACGCCCCGGCAGCGGCACCAAAAAATTGATGTGTGAAATCTAGTATATAATTTATCTTGGAAAATGCCGGTTTAAAGATTACTACACACTAATGGGCAGTGTACCCGATCGTGCAATAGTATAAAGTTGGTAATTCCGAAATCGTTCCAAGGACAGTTTAAACGTGAGAATTAAGATTGTAACTAATAAAAATAAACTAAGTTAATCTATGAAAATTGAGAGTACGAGATAGTTTGTTTTGTGGCTATTTAACGATTAGCCAAATCAAAGATTGATTTAATAGTAAAAGACAATATTTTTGTGTTTTAAAGTTTATAGGAAAGTAAATGCAGACTCTACGAAAAATAAGGCTATTTGAATTCAATAGACAAAGAAATGCTCACCTGGATCTCCTATTCGCAGTGTCGGATGATTTGTTATTAAGCTCTAGTTCAATTTGTCAATACATGCAACTACAGAGTCGGTTTACCCAGAGTTCTCTTTTAGCAAACACGTCAAACTTGGATTTATTGGCTTAGGGTTCCCTTTCACCAAAGACCTCTTTCATTTGTGACTTAGTAATTAACTAATTATAAGATTAAGATTCAATTGGTTACGCATTCTCTCCACACAATTCACCCCTATTTTGTTTAATCTTTGTTACCCAGTTTACCCCCTTGGTCCAGTAAGCACTCAATTGGTTAAGACAAATCAATTAAAAACTAGTGTACTAAATTGAAACAGGGTTCCCTTTGTTCAAACAAGATCACTAATCAATCTAGTAACAATAATCAACACCCACAAGAATGGTTCTTAATCAAAACTCATAATTATCATGCATTAATCAAATCAAACTTTAAAGTATCATCCAAACACATGCGAATATTCAATCTAGACAAAAATTTAAGTGCTTAGCCAACCATAGCTAAAACCAAAATCACAAATAAACAATTAAGATTATTCATAATGATGATATGAATTAAACCTAATGAAAATTGTGTTCTTGAATGATGAACGGATCGAGACGCGTTTCTGGAATGATTGATGTGTTAGAATGATCTTGGGGTTCCCCAAAAACCACCCTTTTTCGTCAAAAAGCTGCTGGAATTCGTCTGGATGCAATAATGAATAATTAGGGTAAACATTCGGGCTTTAAATAGGTAAAATCTGACCCCGGCTGAAGGTGGAGCGGCGCTCCACATATGGAGCGGCGCTCCACATATGGAGCGGCGCTCCATATGCTGTATTCCTGATTTCTGGCCTTTTGAAAGCTCTCAACTTGATTTTCCAGCCTACTGGAGCGGCGCTCCACCTTTCTGAGCGGCGCTCCAGGCCTCTTTTGCTGATTCCGAGCTAAAAACTCACTGATATTCATCCAAACTTGAATCGAACCAACCTCTTTCACTCGTTTCCATAGAAAATTATTAAAACCATCAAATATCTTCAAAATTCATCTCCTTGGTCTTAGAAATTGAACTTTCACAACACTTATCGAAATAACACCAAATCGTATCCAAAAGGACCAAAATGTGCCCGGTATTGCTAAGGAAAACGCGTATGAAATATGCGATATCAAGGTTAATAACTCGGTCAATGACTTCATAGTATAAATTCCAGAGTTACGCGGTTTCCAAACCCAAGCGTCTTCATTTCTTCCTGAGCATTTAGCTATCGATAGCCGATTTTTGAGCTGTTAGAGATCGGACATTAAACGCCATCTTGGAAGAGTCGACCATTGCCATAAGAACTGAACACGTCCCTCTGAACTGGTCCACTGCAGCCTGTCCGAAACTAGTGCCATATTGTTTGATTCGAGCCTGAATAACCTTGGAAAAGCTTGCTTTAAAACGGTATCACCAATCCATTTGTCATGCCAAAACAAAGTTTCAGTCCCTGAACCAATAGACTTAACAAACTCATTAGTAATATCACACCCTAACTTGGTTAGGGTGTGTTTGACATTGATAATATTGGACCATGTAGTGCCGGAAAATCTTTTGAGGTTTGTAGGATTAGGAGAGATACATTCTAGTCCACCGTTATACCCATATATACTTTTTATGACCTTTACCCAAAATGCCTCCTTGTTTGAAAGGAATTTCCACCACCATTTAGTTAAGATGGCTAAATTTTTATTTTTTAGAGAACTAATGTTAAGCCCATCCGAATCATAAGGTAACATAATTTGGTTCCAATTAACCCACGCCATCTTTTTTTGTTCAAAAGAACCAACCCAAAAAAAAGTCCCGCCTAATTCCTTCAATGTCTTTTAAAACACCCGTCGGGGCATTAAAAAGTGAGAAATAATAAAGAGGTAGACTAGAGAGGACCGACTTGATTAAAGTAAGTCTACCTCTGAAGGATATAGATTTGCATTTCCATTCCGCGAGCCGATTTTTAAATTTATCAAACACGGGTGCCCAATTTTTATAGAGTTTGAGGTTGGCCCCGATGGGTAGTCCGAGGTAATTGAAAGGGAAGGACCCCTCAAGACAACCAAACCAAGATGCTAGATTATTTAGTTCACTCTTAGAAGTATTAATCCCATAAACACAACTTTTATTTAGATTTATTTTAAGACCGGAAAGATCCTCAAAACATTTTAGAATTTTAAGAGTGTTTCTAACATCGCGTTTATTCCAATTGCCAAAAATTATTGTGTCGTCCGCGTATTGAAGATGCGAAACCGTCACATTATCATTACCCACTTTGACCCCACTAATTATTCTTTCGTTTATAGACTTATTAAGTAAGTAATTTAACCCTTCAGTTGCAATAATAAATAAAAAAGGTGAAAGGGGGTCACCTTGTCGTACACCCCGTTTTGGAAAAAATTGTTCGGTTGGTGACCCATTTATTAAGACCGAGATGGAGGTTGAGGTTAGACACGCATTTACCCACTTTATCCATTTCTCCTTGAAACCCATGTAGTTCATGATTTTTATTAAAAAATCACAATCAACACAATCGAAGGCCTTCTCAAAATCAACTTTGAAAATAAAACTTTTTTGTTTTTTCCTTTTTAAGTCGTCGACCGTTTCTAAAGCCACCTAAATCCCATCAAGAATATTTCTATTACTTATAAAGGCACTTTGATCATTGCCAATTAGACTCGGGATTACCTTCCTAATTCTATTGGCCATGATTTTTGAAAGAATTTTGTAATAACTATTTATAAGACTAATTGGGCGAAAATTGGAAAAATTTAAAGGATCTTTTACCTTCGGGATGAGCATGATAAAGGAGGAGTTGAAATCATTAGAGATCGATCCTGAGTTCCAGAACCAAGTGATTGCCTTCATGAGGTCGACTTTGATAATATCCCAGAAGTTGAGGTAAAATAATAGATTGAACCCGTCGGGTCCCGGAGCTTAATTTTTACCGCAACTCTTAATCGCCTCGAGAGTTTCATTTTCAGAAAATTCTTCTTCAAGTTTATCTGCAAGAACTTTTTCGATTCTGGGTCCCTCCCAATTTTCTAATAGGAGACCGACTTTTTTATTGCATGAAAACAAGTTTGCAAAGTGCTTGTGAGCTTCGGTTTTAATCACCGTGGGATCCATGGTCCAGGCTCCATTGACATTGACTCCATGGATATTATTCTTGTGTTGTCGCTTGCGAATACATGAGTGAAAAAACTTACTATATTCATCGCCCTCTAATATCCATTTGTACCTTGCTTTTTGTTTTAACATTTCGGTTTGAGTTTTTTCTTTTTGAAAGAGCTTTTCACGATCCTTGTTCCAAGCTTGTAAATCGTTATCACTTAAGTTAGAAGCTTCGAACTTTAACTCCCAATCGACAACCTTCTTTGTGAGTTCATCAATTTCATCTTTTAATTTACCTTGTGAAGTGGAGTACCATTTTTTGAGTTCCATCTTAACATTTTTCAATTTTCTCTAAAGATACAATCAGGTCTCCATTAGTTGACTTCCACACTCTAAGCCTTTTCAACAATACACCGTGCATCTTTATGTTTTATCCATTCATCGAAGACTTTGATCGGTTTCAGCCCAAAATCGGTATTACCTTCTTGTAGCATTATCAGACAATGATCTGTGTATTTTTTATCGAGTACAACCGCGTTCAAATTAGGCCATTGATGTAGAACATTATCGGAAATGAGAAATCTGTCCATTTTACTGAATTTGAGACCATTATCACTAATCCGAGTATATAACCGACCGCCAAGTGGAATATCAAGAAGATTACAATCTTTTATGAATTCATTAAACCATTTGGCCCTTTTTTCATTAAAGATGGTATTTTTCCTTTCGGAAGCAAACCTTACTTCGTTGAAATCCCCAAAAATCATCCATAAGGCTTGCTCGTAATTCATAACCTCTTTAAGATCTTTCCACATTTGCTTTTTACCTTCATTGTTTTGTGGACCGTATACGTTTATTAGGATTAACTCATCACCTACACTTTTCCAATTACCTTTTATCGCAATAAAGGTTTCACGCTCAACAATATGATTAGTAACAAAAATATTAGGATCCCAAACCATAAGGAGCCCGCCCGAATTCCCTGTAGATTTTTTGCAACAGTACTTATAATCCGAGTTACCCCAAAAAATTTCGATCCAAAATTCTGGAAAGTTTTGACATTTAGTTTCTTGTAGCGCTATAAAGTTTGGTTTTTCACGATTACATAAACGTTTGAACCAGTTTAATTTCAATTTGTCTTTATCATCAAGCCCTAATCCTCTAATGTTTAACGAGATTATCTTCATTTAAAATATATCAATTAAAGATGACTCGAGAGGTAACTCGATTAGAGGCAGGATCCTTGTCTCTTGGAGAGACCTAGAATCGAGCCTATTTCATCATATTGCATTGAGTTTTCAGAAATTGAGATATTACCTTTGGATCTGCTGCTACTTGTTCTTGATTTTGATCTACGATTTTTTGAAAGTCTTTTTTCGGTTGCAATCTTGCCTGAGATTTCAGATTAAGGATTCTAGAGGAAGCATTCCATCTTCTTACACTTTCCCATAGACACTCAGTAGGTTGAGAAGAGAGTGTAGATTCATAGATTTTTTTTTTTTTGGCTTGGTCGATTGAACTGCAGGTTTATCGAGATGATCAAGGGGTTGTGTGTTTGGTACGCCAGAAACATCATCATTTGCAATCGATGAAAACTTTAAAGGCTTACAGGAATTGATGTCAGTTTCCTTAACTGGGCTTGGTTCGCATAGATTAAAGCAATCGTTTGCCAGGCCCAAGGTGTCCATATCTACATTTGGGATTGAAATATAGCCCAAGTTGTTTTTATTGCTGGGCTTATGTTAGGTGGCTTGATTATTTGGGCTTGGGGTTTCAACATCAATGGGTTCAACATGAAAATTGGGTAATATTGTGGTTGGGCTAAAGACGTTAGGGTTGGATTGAGCATTAGTGGCCGGGATAGGGTTAGTGGAATGGGAAGCGTCTGCTTTTGTTACCTCATCATTATCGGCATTTATTTCATTCGCTTTCTCATTAGTTCCAATGTACACGCTCTCACCTACTGAAGCTGAATTACCTTCTAACGGTTCTGAATGATTTAATTCTTTACGCTCCTTTACGAGGTCATCATTACTGTTATGGAACGAATCTGACGTGGCATACAATCTAGATCCTGAGCTTCTGGTGGTCTTTGGAATTTGTGCAACTGGCGGAGTATTGATATCACCTTCATCTTCTTCATCATCATCAAATAATTGTTTATCATCCTGTTGATTATCACTGAGTTCCTCATTTTCTTAATCCGCTTCCATGTCGATTTCAACAATGTCTTTGATGTCCTCTGTTACCTTGACATAGAAAATTCCATTTCGAGATTTAATTTGGACCGTAGTGTTTAAGAGCTCGTGACCCCATGACTTGATTAGGACCTTGGCAACAACGAGACTTTGGTTACCGTCAAAATCACAGTTGTGATAGTCGTAAATTACACCGTACCAGGACGCTATTTTCTTGAAATTTTCTCTTGACAAACATCTTATTGGCATCCCTTTTATAGTTAACCAGGTTAATCTTGATGTCTGAGAAAATTTATCATCCCACTTTTTTACGTTTTTTAACCATTGATTGACTACATGATCTTCAGTGTTGATGATGTTGTCAACTGTATCCGGGTTATCGAACATTAAACATATATCCTGTAGCGACCCGACAAAATCGTCTTTGACGGCGCCGTTAACTTAGGTCCCGTTACGTGGTCATAGTCCCTAAATGAGACGCGTTTGACCAAAATTATGTCGCATTCATTTGAAAAGTGTATGACTTGCAAAGTTTTAAGTACCAAACGGTTCGACAACGAGTTTAAGTTTACAAAAGTTATAAAGTATAAATGAAATAACTTGCAACATAATATAAGTTGAAAATCACGAATGCTATCAATAGCGTATGCATATAAACATTAAGTTTGAATCTAAATGTGCTATCACTAGCGTATGCATGTATGCTTGACCCCAAGCAAGTAATCAGAGTGTATGCATGTATGCTTGACCCCAAGCAAGTATAAGTGTATGCGGAAGCATGTATCAAGTAGCCAAGTATAAACCTGAGAAACATATAGAAAACTGTCAACGAAAAACGTTGGTGAAATCATAGTTGTATTTGTAAAAGTATGTCTTTGAACCACAAGATTTTGTATAGTTGATTATCCAAATCGTTTACATTCCGAAAATGTCATTTGTATCATGAGCACCCAATTATCAAGGCTTAACTGAATGTTTCCTCTGAATGTTGAATCTATAGTGTTAGAACATACACTATACCCAATAAAATTATATTTCATTCACTAACGGTAGCGAACTGAAATGTCCCGTTCTTATTGATTAAAAACGTTCCATATTAATTGATTTCGTTGCGAGGTTTTGACCATAATTAACTTTGCTTCCTTGGCGGAAACACCATTGACCATAAATAACTTTGGTCGGTTGGTTGAGGATTTTCTTCTACTTAACCGTTTTATTATTTCCCCCACTGGTTCTATTTCTTCTTCCGGTTCCGATTCTTCTTCCGGTTCCGATTCTTCTTCCGGTTCCGACTCTTCTTCCGGTTCCTCTTCGGGAACTTGTGAATCGGTCCACGAATCATTCCAATTTACATTTGACTCTTCATTATTATTAGGTGAGTCAATGGGACTTGTTCTAGAGGTAGACATCTATCACATAATATCAAACGCGTTAAGAAATTAATATATCACATAATATTCACATGTTAAAAATATATAGTTTTCAACAAAATTTGTTAAGCAATCATTTTTCAAGTAAACACGGTCGAAGTCCAGACTCACTAATGCATCCTAACAAACTCGATAAGACACACTAATGTAAAATTCTGGTTCTCTAAGACCAACGCTCGGATACCAACTGAAATGTCCCGTTCTTATTGATTAAAAATATTCCATATTAATTGATTTAGTTGCGAGGTTTTGACCTCTATATGAGACGTTTTTCAAAGACTGCATTCATTTTAAAATAAACCATAACCTTTATTTCATCAATAAAGGTTTAAAAAGCTTTACGTATATTATCAAATAATGATAATCTAAAATATCCTGTTTACACACGACTATTACATAATGGTTTACAATACAAATATGTTACAACGAAATAAGTTTCTTGAATGCAGTTTTTACACAATATCATACAGGCATGGACTCCAAATCTTGTCCTTATTTAAGTATGCGACAGCGGAAGCTCTTAATAATCACCTGAGAATAAACATGCTTAAAACGTCAACAAAAAATATTGGTGAGTTATAGGTTTAACCTATATATATCAAATCGTAACAATAGACCACAAGATTTCATATTTCAATATACATCCCATACATAGAGATAAAAATCATTCATATGGTGAACACCTGGTAACCGACATTAACAAGATGCATATATAAGAATATCCCCATCATTCCGGGACACCCTTCGGATATGATATAAATTTCGAAGTACTAAAGCATCCGGTACTTTGGATGGGGTTTTTTAGGCCCAATAGATCTATCTTTAGGATTCGCGTCAATTAGGGTGTCTGTTCCCTAATTCTTAGATTACCAGATTTAATAAAAAGGGGCATATTCGATTTCGATAATTTAACCATAGAATGTAGTTTCACGTACTTGTGTCTATTTTGTAAATCATTTATAAAACCTGCATGTATTCTCATCCCAAAAATATTAGATTTTAAAAGTGGGACTATAACTCACTTTCACAGATTTTTACTTCGTCGGGAAGTAAGACTTGGCCACTGGTCGATTCACGAACCTATAACAAATATGTACATATATATCAAAGTATGTTCAAAATATATTTACAACACTTTTAATACATTTTGATGTTTTAAGTTCATTAAGTCAGCTGTCCTCGTTAGTAACCTACAACTAGTTGTCCAAAGTTAGATGTACAGAAAAAAAATTGATATATATTATCTTGAATCAATCCACGACCCAGTGTATACACGTCTCAGGCTAGATCACAACTCAAAGTATATATATCTTTGGAATCAACCTCAACCCTGTATAGCTAACTCCCACATTACTGCATATAGAGTGTCTATGGTTGTTCCAAATAATATATACACATGGGTCGATATGATATGTCAAAATATTTGCATACGTATCTATGGTATCCCAAGATTACATAATATATTATAATACATGTATAATACAATATAAGTTAGCTAGGATATGATTAATATAGATTTGTTACCAATTTTCACGTAGCTACAACAAGAAAAATTATCCAATCTTGTTTTACCCATAACTTCTTCGTTTTAAATCCGTTTTGAGTGAATCAAATTGCTATGGTTTCATATTGAACTCTATTTTATGAATCTAAACAGAAAAAGTATAGGTTTATAGTCAGAAATATAAGTTACAAGTCATTTTTGTAAGAGGTAGTCTTTTCAGTCGAAAGAACGACGTCTTGATGACCATTTTGAAAAACATACTTCCACTTTGAGTTTAACCATGATTTTTGGATATAGTTTCATGTTCATAAGAAAAATCATTTTCCCATAAGAACAACTTTTAAATCAAAGTTTATCTTAGTTTTTAATTAACTAACCCAAAACAGCCCGCGGTGTTATTACGACGACGTAAATCCGGTTTTACGGTGTTTTTCGTGTTTCCAGGTTTTAAATCATTAAGTTAGCATATTATATAGATATAGAACATGTGTTTAGTTGATTTTAAAAGTCAAGTTTTAAGGATTAACTTTTGTTTGCGAACAAGTTTAGAATTAACTAAACTATGTTCTAGTAATTACAAGTTTAAACCTTCGAATAAGATAGCTTTATATGTATGAATCGAATGATGTTATGAACATCATTACTACCTCAAGTTTTCTGGATAAAGCTACTGGAAATGAGAAAAATGGATCTAGCTTCAAAGGATCCTTGGATGGCTTGAAAGTTCTTGAAGCAGAATCATGACACGAAAACAGTTCAAGTAAGATTTTCACTCGAAATAAGATTGTTATAGTTATAGAAATTGAATCAAAGTTTGAATATGAGTATTACCTTGTATTAGAAAGATATCTTACTGTAAATAAGAAAGATTTCTTGAGGTTGGATGATCACTCTACAAGATTGGAAGTAAGCTAGCAAACTTGGAAGTATTCTTGATTTTATGAAACTAGAACTTGTAGAATTTATGAAGAACACTTAGAACTTGAAGATAGAACTTGAGAGAGATCAATTAGATGAAGAAAATTGAAGAATGAAAGTGTTTGTAGGTGTTTTTAGTCGTTGGTATATGGATTAGATATAAAGGATATGTAATTTTGTTTTCATGTAAATAAGTCATGAATGATTACTCATATTTTTGTAATTTTATGAGATATTTCATGCTAGTTTCCAAATGATGGTTCCCACATGTGTTATGTGACTCACATGGGCTGCTAAGAGCTGATCGTTGGAGTGTATATACCAATAGTACATACATCTAAAAGCTGTGTATTGTACGAGTACGAATACGGGTGCATACGAGTAGAATTGTTGATGAAACTGAACGAGGATGTAATTGTAAGCATTTTTGTTAAGTAGAAGTATTTTGATAAGTGTCTTGAAGTCTTTCAAAAGTGTATGAATACATATTAAAACACTACATGTATATACATTTTAACTGAGTCGTTAAGTCATCGTTAGTCGTTACATGTAAGTGTTGTTTTGAAACCTTTAGGTTAACGATCTTGTTAAATATTGTTAACCCAATGTTTATAATATCAAATTAGATTTTAAATTATTATATTATCATGATATTATGATGTAAGAATATCTCTTAATATGATATATATACATTAAATGTCGTTACAACGATAATCGTTACATATATGTCTCGTTTCAAAATCATTAAGTTAGTAGTCTTATTTTTACATATGTAGTTCATTATTAATATACTTAATGATATGTTTACTTATCATAATATCATGTTAACTATAAATATAACCATATATATGTCATCATATAGTTTTTACAAGTTTTAACGTTCGTGAATCACCGGTCAACTTGGGTGGTCAATTGTCTATATGAAACCTATTTCAATTAATCAAGTCTTAACAAGTTTGATTGCTTAACATGTTGGAAACACTTAATCATGTAAAATAACAATTTCATTTAATATATATATATAAACATGGAAAAGTTCGGGTCACTACACGAACCGTCTGAATGAGGGTTCGTCAAACCCGTATGGCCACACAATATAATTACTCGCTTACACCCTCCAAGTGTAACTAATGATAATTGGATTGAGGACTTTTGTTCTAACTCGTCTGTATCTTTGTATTCGTATTTGTGTTCAAAGTATCAAAGTATGAAAAGTATATATATATACATATGAAATGTATATAAGTATGTAATGTATATGTTTCTCAGCCCACGATTTAAAAGTATAAAAGTTGTTGAAAAAGGTGAGACTATGATCTCACCTCGAGTGCACGAGTATAAATGTACTACACAAAGTAAACGTGTGCATGAAAGTTGCTTAGCCTTGACCTAAACAAGTATGTTGTATCAATTAACCGGTTACGATACAAGGTCGGGCGAAATGTGTTCAATTAGTCCTATGGCTCGTTACGACTCGATTATGTAGCATGTGAATCACGTTGTCAAGTTTCATGCAAGATATAAGTGTAAACGAAAGGTTATAACGATTAAACAAAGTATTGGTTAAGTTTGAATAAAAGTCAACTTTGGTCAAAGTCAACGTGTTCGGGTCGGGTCTCGGACAATTTTTCTAAGCTTAGAAGTCATATATAAGCATGTTAGCCAAGTTTCATGTTAATCGGAGTTGCGTAGCATAGTTAGAATTAAACAAAAATTGGTAATTTTGGGCAGCCCACTTTCCACGCTTTAAGCCGCGCCGTGGCTAGAGGAGCCGCGCCGCGGCTTAACACACAAAAAAAATGCTGGTCTGTTTCATGTATACCAAACTTCAAACAAACATAACTTATGAACCGTAAACATTCAAAACACGTATCTTATATCGTTGGAAAGGTAATTTAACATGGAATACAACTAAACACATTTCATTAAACAAAAACATCATTTACAAAAACCGAAATCTCGCCGAAAGATCATTATTTAACGTTTCAAGCTCAAAAATGCAAATGGTGATTCGGGAAACCAATTTACACATACGATATGCCTTTTCGAAGGTAATTAAACATACATTGCAACTAAACACTTACTAACAACATTAACAAGCATTTAATACATCAAAAGTTTATTTTAAAAGCTATCAAACCCTAACCAAGAATCACAAAATCAATAATCATGTTAGTGAAGTTTTCCAAGTCAACCTACACATTAAATTGAAGCTAATGATGCTAGTAACACTTTTAATACATGAACTTTAACATTTAAACAACATTTAATCAACCAAAATCAAAGATTAAACACACCCATTTCAAGTGTTCATGCTAGTTACTCAAAACAAACAAATCGAGCAAACTAATCAAATATTCATGTTAGACTCGAGCCATAGACACTAACTAACACCATTTCAAGTCAAAAATACGAATTAGAGAAATCCAGAGTTTTAGAAATGTTACCCAAACGAGATGAAATTGGTATCAAATTGTAGAGGATGAAGAGAGGATTCCAAATATGTAATTTGTTTTGATGTAAACTTCCTTGAAATGATTTAGATGATGAATGAATGATTTGGGTGGTTGAGTTCAAAAATGAAAGTAGAGAAAGAGAGAAAGAGATGAGGAGGTGAAAATGGAATGAGTGGTGGAAAGAGTGGGTTGACTAGTTGACCTAGTCAACTAGTTTGCCCACTTGGCAACTTCGGTCCCTCAAGTTTGTAAGCGGGTGCGTGAATGAACCGAGCGAATATTTTAAAACGCTAGAGTAAACGAGAGATGTTAAAATCAAATAACGGAAATACTTCGATCGCTAGTTAGCGAAAGATGCGAATTTAGATAACGAAAGATATTATCTAAAAAAAGGGTGTTAAAATAAATTTAACGGAAAAATGCGGGATGTTACATATCCAATCCACCTAGATATTTGATATTGAATTTAGTGAGTCCTTCTGCCGAGCACAAGGTTGAAAATTGTTCAATTAAGTCGGCATCAATGATTTCTCCAATAATGGCATTTTTTAGCACCTCTTTGTTTTCTTCAAGTTCGTCCATATCAATGACTCTAGGTTTAGTAGCATCTGATGTTTTTTCAGTGGTATCATTCTTCCCAACATCTTTGTAAGCTCGATCGCCATTGACAGCTTCTGGGACTTTAGGGTTTGAGTTGCCATTAGGGGTGGAATTAATGGGGGGGTTAACTTTAATCCAATGCGAGTTGGATTTTTTCTTGCTATTGTGATGGTTGTTTTGACTATAGGTTTGGTTAGTGGCTGTGGGTTAGGGTGTGGGATTCGCTTTAGGTTTCCTATCGTAGGCTCTATATGCACGTAACCAATTCCCGTTCACATATATGGTGTTGAGTCTATGGAGTAAGAATTCCACATCTTGAATGCCATCGAATCTGACAAATCCAAACGATTTTCCGTTTCTTAGCTTTCTATGGGTAGGGATATAGACATCCTTAACTTCACCATACCTTTTGAAGAAAGTACGAAGATCCATGTTATTCCAGTTGCTTGGATGGTTAAAAAACATAACAGAGATACTAGGGTTAGCGTGGGTGTCTTTTTGGAGAGGTATGTTATTGGGATAGGTGGCGAAGGGTTGATTGTTGTGACTTTCATCGCTTCCATACCTTCTGATTAAATCTTTGATATAATCTCGCTTGCTTGGGGTTTGATTCGATTTTTTCTCAGCACTGTTCCATTCCCCATTGTTTTGTTGATTTCTGAATTTTGGTTTAAAAGTGGGAATCCGGCGAGCTTGTGCCGGACCGGTTGGAGTGAAAGGAGAACTTGGGAAGGGAAACATTTGAAAGATTTAGTATGAAAAAAAATTTAAAAAGAAGAAAATCAGTAGAGATTTGGTGGTTTAATCTCAGTAGAGATTTGGTGGTTTAATCGCCGGAGTTTTAGCGAGAGAGAAACATTTTCTGCAAATCCCAATAGATTATTCTAGTATGTTTTTATTGGTACTTTTTATTGGTCGCACTTCTTTCATCTTCGTTACTACAATGACGTATCTGCAAACAAAAGCGGCAGCAGCCATTTTGGATAAAATTCGATCTAGTAACCCTTTCTGGCCCTCCAATGGCACAACCTTGTTCACTTGACCACACACCATTACCGTTGTCAAAAGGAACAACATTCTGAAACGTTGAAGTAATCAAACGGCTTTTACAAAATTAGCAGCAATCTAACTTTGCTTGGCCTGTCTGCGTATTAACATGTCTAGTGGTCATGGTGGGGTAAGTTGGATTGCTGCTAATAACAATAAAAAATGGGGACGCAGAACAACAAAGTTGGATTGCTGATAATAAATAACTATAAAAACATTTGCTCTCGTTGAGAGTCGAACTCAAGACCTCCCGCTTACTAAACGGGTGCTCTAACCAACTGAGCTACGAGAGCTACATGTTATATTTATTTCTTAACCTATTTATATTACAAAATCACAGATGATAACTTTATTTTGGCCATAAATATTTTTTTTATTGGATATAAGTTTTACTCCGAGTTAACTTACCCAACCATGACCACCTATGATCCATGATTCACCCTGTCAATAAGTGATATATGAGTAAACAATGTGTTTGGTGTGCCTTTAAAGCAGCATCCGTGCAGACCCTGCTATTGCTTGTATCGGTTCATTTCTAATTTCAAATAACTATAAATAAATAGTTACATTAACAAGTGAATCAAGGTTACACAACCTAACCAAACATGCAAGTACGTAATTATGTATTCGGTGTTGCGTATGTTACTTGTGTACGTACAAGTAGTTACATCCTTTATCTAGTTTCAGTATTTGATTAGATCATCATGATCATTGTAATTCACTGTCACAAGTGTTGAAGATAAGGATTAAATATTAACTGTAGTAAATAGTAAGATAGATATATTTTCCAGGTGGTCCAAAGCTTTTAATCTAAAGCTTCGTAGAGATGGTCCTTGTTGTAATGGTGGTATTCGACAATTGTACGTGTACCGAGAGACAAATTATGTGGATAGAAGAGATCAAGGACGACAAGTAAACAGAAGATATTCCCATTGCATTTATCATACTTGATTGACTTTTGGAAATCATTTCGGTAATCCGGCCTATAAGGAAGAAGTTTACTGTTTACAATCGTAATTAAAACATTAAACATCTAATGGAAATGTAGTTTGATGTGGTAACATATTTAACTAGAAAACTCTACACATAAATCAAAACCCATTAGCCTAGCGATATCGAGGTACCTCTCTAATCTTGAAGTCATGGGTTCAAGTTCTAAGCTGGACATTATATAAATATTCGTGTAAAAATAGTGATGAGTGTGCGCTTGTCTAATTGAATTTTATGGTTACATTAGACATATAGATTCGATTAATGCTTTGATTTAACTTTTAATCTTGTTTCAAAATTCAAGTCATATTTGAGAACTATTGCTTTAAAAATTGAAGAGTAATGAGTGTGGGATGCCAAATGGGCCTTGATTGGCTGACATCAGTTATTACTGAACAATTAATAAACAGGGCCAAGATAAGATCCTTTATTGGGTTGGACCACTTAACTGTCATATTGGCCCAACGTCATTCAAACTCAAGTATACCTACCTAATGCATACAAATTTGTAACATGAATTAATGATTTCTATTCTTCAAATTAAATGCAACCATCCATCCATATAATTATCATATAAATTTAAGTTTCAGCTATTCGATGGTTACAAAATTTTGCATTTGAATCCGTGTTTTGACATCCCTCACCTATCATTAAAAGCATCCAAGAAAGTCCTTCATGTTGTATTTTTTAAATCTTAACCATTACATAAATAATACATATATATTTAAGATGGTGGGTATATTTCAATAAGCTTTTACTTCAAAATTTAATTAAGTTTAAATTGTGACAAGATGTATATCAAACACACCCATGTATAAGCTTCAGTACTTGATGTAAATACAACGCGATAAGATAAACATAACAGTAAGACACACAAAACAGTGGGTAGAAACAAGAGGGTAGACTATCAAGATCAAACGAACTTTGTATCCAATCGCTCATCATTTCATATATTACTAAAAAGTAAAGATGCATTTCAATCATAAAACCACGATGCATGCGAGAAGAAAACTTACATGTAAAGTGCTCTAAGACCAGTAGTATCGGTCCGTGAATGTGATCGCCAAAAGGTATCGCCATTCATTGGCACCGACACTAGCTAGTGTGCTAGCCACCACCATTAGTCTACCGTGCTGTATATGCGAATGTGAGGCATTTTTGAAGATGGAGGTTGTTGCTTTTTTCTTTGTGTAACATGTATTAAGAGTAGTACATTGTATTAGTTTATTTAAGTGGGGTTCAGTTAATAGTGAATGGGTATGTAGTAATCTTAATTCCACCACATAGTATAATAATAGTCTAATTTTCTAAGTTGGAACTAGCAACTCAACCAACAAGTAGCAAGCATCTTTGATCTCAAATATACCCATAACAAAATTATCATTATCATATATATATATATATATATATATATATATATATATATATATACACTATCAATAGTACTACTATAAAAACGCATGTCAGTTCATCCGAATACACTGATAACATCTTTAAATTTGCCCATGGAATGTAACTAACTTAACTCTGATCACCATGATTATTAGTAGTTTCATGGGGAGACTTTGGTTTGTCAATTGCATTTTTCTTAGACATCCTTCTATGTTTCACTTTAGCACAAGAAACTTTCTCAGATCCCTCAGAGGCATTTCGTCGAACACCTTCCGACTGTTGAGTTTCATGAAATTTGTTACGATCACAATCGATATCAGCAATGGCATTATCAGGCAACTCCGGGCCAATAATCAGTCTGCGATTGGAAGCAGCTTCTTTAAGTTTCTTTCTTCGAAGTCTTTTTCTCTGAGCTCTTGTGAGCTTTTGAATCCCTAATTCATCATCATCTTCTTCTTCACTAGACACCGATACTCCTTTTTCTTCATCCAATACATCTGTATCTGTACGTACAACCGAATTAAGGAATATATAAATAGTAAAGACGGATTAGCTGCAATGTACAATTTGTATATAAAATATAGAACTTACTAATTTGATGATGATCTGAATTGACGATTTCGAGCGCTAAATCGAGGGTTTGTTGATCAAATTCGTTTTGATGAGGTGGTGAAGGTGAAGGTGAAGGTGAAGGTGAAGGTGGGGGATAGAGCATGTTAATGAGTGAATTGTGAAGCTTTTGCTGCTTTTCTTTTCTCTTCATTCTTCTTCTACAAATTATTATTGCCGAACTACTTCAGGGATTCTAATTCTTATAAACAATCCGTTATTTTATTTATATTTATAATTTATTTATTTATATATTTATAGTTATTTAATTTAAGTTAATTTAATTAGTACGGTCAGACCTTGTTGTACCTATGCTATGCCATCGTTATTGTCCAAGTGTTGTGAGCGTTAGAGGGGTAAACCACAAAAATAAAAAAATTCCAATCAATCAAATAAGTTGTTTTTTATTTAAATACATTAAATTACTTTACTCGGCCACTAATCACATATAACCGCATCCTACAACATTTACCACAAAGACTTATTTCCACGACACTACAGTGTCAACGTAATTCGTCATGTAAATAAATATAGGGGATGAGTGAATAGTTACTTAAGAAATTTCTAAACTTTTTCCGAATAGTTTATTTTGAAAGTTTAACTTAGAGCTTCTTGAACTGAAAAGGGGCATATTCGGTTTAATAATTCAACCATAGAATGTAGTTTTAAGTACTTGTGTCTATTTTGTCAAACATTTATAAATCAGCGCGTGTATTCTCAGTCCCAAAAATATATAATGCAAAAGCATTTGAAAAGGGAGCAAATGAAACTCACTTACTGTATTTTGTAGTAAAAATACATATGACGACATTGAACAATGCAGTGTTGGCCTCGGATTCACGAACCTATATCATTTGTATATTTATTAATACACATAATCGTAATCGAACACACACACACACACACACACACACACACATATATATATATATATATATATATATATATATATATATATATATATATATATATATATATATATATATATATATATATATTATTAGTGATAAAATCTTTGTATTAATAACTTATATATATTTTATTATTTAATTAAATGTATTCATTTTAAATAAAAATATTAATGTAGTTAAGTTAAATATACTTTTATGTGATTATCATTTGTTTGTTGAAATTAGTAATTATAATTATACTAAGATAATATTCGTAATGATAAAAATAATGATAATGATAATACTCATATTAATACTAAGGAAAATAATATTTAAAACTTCTATTAATGGTAATACTAATGATAGTTTTATTATTAAGTCTTATAATAATGATAATAACAGTAGTTTCAAATGAAAAATTTAATAGTAATGATAATACTTATAATAGTGATAGTATACATTATTAATCTTGTAATAATAATGATTTTGATATTGATACTAATACTAACCTAAATGATAATTCTAATAATAATACTTGTAATAATATTAGTAGTAAAAATAATAATAATCTTAATATGAATACTAATAATGATAATAATTATAGTTATGATAATAATAGTAATATTCATTTTAATGATAATAATATGTAATTACATTATTATAGTAATGCTAATAATTAACTTAACCATAATAACAATAATAATTATGATTGTGACTATAGTTATAATAATAATAACATTTGATAGTGAATACTTTTATTAGTAATAATAATAATATTAATAGTTATAGTACTTATACTAATATTGACGATAATGATAATACTTTTAAGGTGATCAATGATAATGATACTTCTAATATATTAGGGGTAATAATAATTATCATAATAATAATAATAACGATAACTAATAATAATTCTAATCATAATAATACTTAGATCAATACTAATAATAACATTAACAATACTTACTAATGTTACTTAATTAACAAAAGTGATAATAATATAAATCATAGTATTTATGTTACCATAATAATAATAACAATAATTGGTAATAATAATAATAATAATAATAATAATAATAATAATAATAATAATAATAATAATAATAATAATAATAATAATAATAATAATAATAATAATAATAATAATAACTACTAATAATAATAGGAATGAAATTAAGAGTGTATACCCCTCTTGAAGCCTTTTCTAAAAAGAATTCCTCCATACGAGACTCGAACCCATGACCACTCGCTCACCCAAACACCCCTTAAACCATCGTGCTATGACTGTTTTTCAATTTTAATACCGAAACATAATATTATAACCCATATCCATACTCTAGTCCAATTTACTTTGGCCCAACAGAATGAAGTAACGCAGCCCAACAGGATGGAGACATGCAGAGGCCCAATCATACCAAGTTTATTCAGTCCAATTAGAAAATGGGTAGCCCAATTTACAAACCGATTTCTTTGTAATATTAGTGATTATAGGATTCTTGAGTTGTAAAGGATAACAGCTGGATGTTAGGTATTTTTGTGGGGTTCGGTTCTAATCAGGAACATTAAAGGATCAATCAACAACATTCATCAATCATCACAATATTCTTTTCGTTACCTTTTTATCATTTATATACTAATTAAAACATCCTAACCAATTCGTAATCTCTGTTGTCTACTCGCTGCACCGAAGACACGAACACGATTGCAGTTGTAGCAGGAGAAGAAAAGTAAGAAAGGAACGAAAAAGAATAGAAAAAAAAATTGTAGCGACCCGACCAAATCATGTTTGACGGCGCCGACTACTTAGGTCCCGTTACGTGGTCATAAGTCTTTATCATGACGTTTGACCAAAATATGTCGCATTTATTTCATAAGTAAAAGGATGTTTCAAGTTTACAAATGTAGTTCAAAAGACTAGTTACATTACAATGTTTAACGTACGAATGAAACCTATGCGACACAATTTAAAGTAGCCAAAAGGCGCTCCAACTATGCATGTATACTCGACATCCAAGCAAGTATCAAAAGTAATGAGCGGAAGCATGTATCACACAAATGTTCAAGGACCTGAGAAAAACATAGAAATCTGTCAACGAAAAACGTTGGTGAAATCATAGGTTTGAGTAAGTAAGTACAAGTGAACCACAAGATTTGCAACAATGAGATAATAGTAATACATTCCAAAAGTTTGTTTCACGAGCACCCAATTATCAATGCTTAACATTCCTTCCATTGAACCCCATCACTTAGTGCTAGAACATACACTGTTTCTCGAAAATATATTTCATTCGTAAACGGTAGCGAACCGTTTGAATGAGGGTTTGTCAAACCCATATGGATCCATACAACATAAGTTCTCGCTTACACCCGGCAAGTGTAACTAATGATAATCGAATTGAGGATTTTGTTCTAAACTCGTATGTAGAATGTTTGTTTTCCTGTACTTGTGTTCACTTAGTAAAAGAAATGTTTATGTTTTCTCATCCCAAATGTAAGTTCAAAAAGAGTAAAAGTGGGACTATGATCTCACCTTGAGTGCACGTATGAAAAGTACTTCACAAAGTAACATGTGCGAAGGATAGTGCTAGTCTTGACCTAAACAAATAGGTCGTATCAATAACGGTAAACACGATAGGTCAAAGATGTTCAATTAGTCCTACGGCTCGTTACGACTCGATTATGTAGCATGTGAAATCAAAATTGTCAAGTTTCATGCAAGATACAAGTATATAAACAAGTTAGGAAGGTTGCATAATCATTTGGTTAAGTTTGACAAAAAGTCAAACTTTGGTCGGTCAAAGTCAACGAAAAAGTCAACGGGGTCGGGTCGAGTCCCGAACTATTTTCCTGAGCTTAGAAATCATATATGAGCATGTTGGCCAAGTTTCATGTTGATCGGGGGTGCGTAGCATAGCAAACATTATTCAAAAATCGACAAAATTGGACAGACCACTTTGGCGCGCCGCGCGGGTATATGGCGCGCCGCGCCATTACCTGTACAGAGAAATCTGGCAGTTTTTAAGTTTTATGCACGAACCTAACTTCAAACAATCACCATTTATGACCCGCAAACAATCAAGACAAGTATCTTATACCGTTGGGAAGGTAATTTGACGAGGAAAACAACTAAACTCATTTCATCAATCAATCTACCTATTACAACAACCAAAACCGCATCTAATGCTTAACATTAACCGCATACAAGTTCATAAATGCAATTCAATGATTCAGGCAACCAATTTACATGAATGATATGCCGTTTCGAAGGTAATCAAGCATACAATCCAACTAAACACTTACCAATAATAATCCATGGCATTTAATGCATCAAAAGTCCATTTCAAGTTCATCAAACCCTAACCCAAATTCACCAAAATCATAAATCAAGTTCATGAACTTTTCTAAAGCAACCTACACATCAAATTGAAGCTTGTGATACTAGGAACACAATTAGAACATGAACTTTTAACATCTAACAACATATGATCATCCAAAACTCAAGAACAACACACCAAAATTCAAGTTCATGCTAGTTACTTCAAAACAACAAGATCGAGCATACAATTCATATATTCATGTTAGACTTGAGCCATAGACACTAATTAACACTTTTATAAGTTAAAAACATCAAGAACACAAAATCTAGTGATTTTAGAAAGTTACCCAAATGTAATGAAATCGGTATGGAATCGAAGAGGAAGATGCAAGGATCACGAATTTGTAATTTGTTTTGTTGCTAACTTCCTAATCCAAATTTAAATGATGAATTCTTGTTGGTGTTCTTGAGAGAAAATGGAAGTATGAAAAAGAAAGAAAGGGAGAAATGAGAGGAGGAGGTTGAAGGTTTGACTAGTTGACCTAGTCAAATCTTTGGCCTCTTTGCAAGTTTAGTCCCTCTAGTTCGGGTGCGGGTGCGTGAATTAACCAAACGAATTATTTGAATTTTCACGAGAGTACGGGAGACGTTATAATCCAATAACGAAATTATTAAGAATGTTAGCTAATGGAGGATACGAATCTAGTTACGAAGGATATTATTAAAATAAAAAGACGGGCGTTAAAATAATTTAACGGAAAAATGCGAGATGTTACATTATCCACACCTTAAAAGAAATTTCGTCCCGAAATTTAGTTGGAAGTAATAGTCGATGTCTCTTACTCGAGACCTTATGTTGTCAATGCTATGAATAAGTGAAAATACGTCCTTGGGCATTCTCATGAACTTTGACATTCGGGATTTCACGTTGTATTAAGGCATGATTTTACGATCCACAATTTCAACCGGTTTTCCCACGAAGGGGAGTTTGTCATCCATAGTAGGTTTATCTAGAAGGATAGCACATTCCTGTTCCGCAAAACACGTCTCTAAGTTTGTTACATGAAACGTAAGGTAAACAGAAACTTTAATTGAGTCAGGAGATCTAAACGGTAGGAGGCAGTTCCAATACGCCCCAAGATTTTCAAAAGGATCAATATTACTGATATAACTTTCCTCGATTTCTTGAAACGGATTACACCTTTCCAAGGTGTGGTCTTTTTTTTTTTTTTTTTTTTTTTTTTTCAATGTTACGCGGTTACTGACTTTGAACTTGAGAGATTTTCATCTAACCTCGGTATAACTCCTCTGATGATTACGGGTCGTCTTGAGCCCTGCTCGGGCTTGAATTATCTCAATGGTTATTTCTTAAATGATTTCGAATCTGATGATTTGCTTGTCACCTACTTCGGTCCAACGAAATAGGAGAACAACACTTGTGGTGATGTAAGGTTTCGAAAGGTGCGGCGTTAATACACGAGTGGTAACTACTGTGTGAGAGGAGACAACTAAAGGCAACAATACAAGTTTGTAACATGTCTTTCCAAGATTTGAATCGTACGTTTGTTTGGTCTGCTGGTTTGTGGATGATACGTGGTACTCATGTTTGGACGGGTCCCAGAGGTTCCTTGTAAGGCATCCCGAATTTAGAAGTGAGACGAGTATCCCGATCTGAAATTTTAATGGAGATGGCACGCCGTGCCGAACTAGAATTTGTTTTTTTTTTTTTTTTAAACACGTTTGAACAGGTTTCGTCTCTCAAGAGGTCCGCGCCGCGGAAGATCTATTGGTTTTCGAAAATGTTATTTAGGACTATTCATCCTCGTGGCGAATACTAATATAATGTGAAGAGTTTCTTTCTCCATTGAGAAATTTTATAAAAAGTTTTCTTATACGGAAGTGCGAGCGAGGAGTTAAATGAGAACTGATAGTGTTCCAAATGAACATATATTTAGTAGCAATATCGTTCCAATATGTAAAGTTTTTAAATGTAATTTCCTTATTTTTAGTTGTAATAGTTAAATAAATAAGTGCGAAGACGAAAGACGCAAATCGCTCGAAAATGAAGATTTAAAGACAAAAACGAAGATTTGAAAGACCAAAACGTCCAAAAAGCTCAAATGTACAAGATACAATTCAAAAGGTTCAATTTATTGATGAAGAACGTCTAAAAATGACAAGAGTACAAGTTACAAAACGCAAAGTACACGATATAAAATTGTACGAAAGGACGTTCGAAAATCCGGAACCAGGACATGAACCAACTCTCAACGCTCGACGCAACGGTGTAAAAATTACGAGTCAACTATGCACAAGAATAAAATATAATATTTAAATAATTCATAATAAGAATAATATTAAATAATAAAAAGTTGTTAATTGAGCATAGTTCAGGGGTCGTAAATGAAAATTCAATTTCTAATTTCGCCTATAAAAGGCTATGTAACGATCAATTGAAATATACATTTTTCTATCCTAAATCTATATATCGATCCATCTATCTATTATCAATATCTATATTCTATATCTCTATCATAATGTTAACTTAATAAGATATAACAATAATCTTAATTTTAATTTTAAATTATGATAATAATAAGATTTATGATAGAGATCGTTTGAGTGTGTAAGTCGAAATTCTGTCCGTGTAACGCTACGCTATTTTTAATCATTGTAAGTTATGTTCAACCTTTTTACATTAATGTCTCGTAGCTAAGTTATTATTATGCTTATTTAAAACGAAGTAATCATGATGTTGGGCTAATTACTAAAATTGGGTAATTGGGCTTTGTACCATAATTGGGGTTTGGACAAAAGAACGACACTTGTGGAAATTGGACTATTGACTATTAATAGATGGGGGGTATTGTCTAATTGAGTGACAACTCATTGGAGTCTGTCGAACCTATCTTCAAATTAATTAACCTAATAATTAATAATGATTATGGTTGTCCTATTTAGTGACGTTCATATGGAATCTGTTATAATCATTTAATTAATCAATTGGGTTGGGTAATTGATTATTCATTCTGATCAAGTGGATGAATTAATATTCATAAACTAATTAAAACAGGGGTGGATTACATACAGTGATAACTGGTGTAATTGTTGACAGAAGTGATAACTGCGTCACAGTTTAAATCCTTAATCAGTTGGAATATTTGACTTCGGGTATAAGGGTAATTTGACGAGGATACTCGCACTTTATATTTATGACCGATGGACTATTATGGACAAAAACCAGATAGACGTATCAAATAAACCAGGACAAAGGACAATTAACCCATGGTAATAAATTAAAATCAACACGTCAAACATCATGATTACGGAAGTTTAAATAAGTATAATTCTTTTATTGTATTTCTTATCGTATCTTTATTTACTGTCATTTTATTACTCACAATTTTATTTACTGTCATTTTATTTATTGTCATTATTTTACGCACTTTAATTATCGTCATTTATCTTTGCGCTTAAAATATAGAATCGACAAACCGGTCATTAAACGGTAAAACCCCCCCTTTTATAATAATATTACTACTTATATAATTATATATATTTTGTATAAATATAGTTGTTAAAAATATAGTAAGTATCACCAGCTCCCTGTGGAACGAACCGGACTTACTAAAAACTACACTACTCTACGATTAGGTACACTGCCTATAGTGTTGTAGCAAGGTTTAGGTATATCCCAATCCGTAAATTAATAAAACTTGTGTCATATTTTGTAGTATTTCCTAGTAAAAATAATACTATTTCGTACCCTCACGCTACATCATCAAGTTTTTGGCGCCGCTGCCGGGGACCGCTAAAACGCTATATTTTTAATTTATATTTGTGAAAATATAAGTTTGTAAAAAAAAAAAAAAACATTTAAAAAAAAAACGTTTAAAAAAAAAAAACGAAAAAAAAAAAACTTAAAAAAAAAAAAAAAAAACGTAAAAAAAAAAATAAAAAAAAATAAAAAAAAAATCCTTAAGATTTTGTATTTGAAGTCAGGCTACACACGTTTTTGGATTCATTTGAGAGTACTATTGGTTTCTTGTGCTAAATTAGTCGACAAGGATAGATGGAGAATCAGATAAAGAAAAAAATTAAATCTTTAAATTGACATCTAACAGATTTCATAATTGCCTGTATATGATTTGTACGATTTGGGACCACCATCTACAGATGGAAAATGATAATTAATAAGAAAAAAATATATAAAAAGGGGACCTTGCTATTTGATAGTATTTGTCGAAACCAGAGACCATAATAGTTGTGGACTTTGGGGCAAAGCGTAGAACATTCCTGGCTTCATAAAGTGACTAAAGTCCTTTAAGTTTTTTTTTTTTTTTTTTTTTTTTTTTTTTTTTTGACCTTTAGATTTTTAGACTCAGTCACAACTTTTAGTATTAAGTTTAGTTTTGCCATAGTTATTTTTATACTTTTAGATTTTTAGGCTTTGCCGTAAAATTCCTTAAGTGCTTTTTCTTTAGACTAAGATTTAGGTGCCTTAAAATTTTGCGACGCCGTGTTAAAATTTTAGTATCCTTTTAAGTAATTCCCGTTTTTCGTTTAGAATCCCTTTTTAATTTTAGACGCGCTACAATTTTCTTATTTTTCGACCTTTTATTTTTTTCAACCATTTTTATTTTTCAATTTTTTTTTTCCGACGAACTCTTTTTCTTTCTTATTTCTCGCTATTCTAGTTTTAGGACATAGATTTTTATTCTACTTCTTATCTAAATTTCTTAAAATTACGAAAATTTATTTTAAGTGGTTAAATTAATAGACATCAAAATTTTCTGGTTCGTAGTAATAGTTGGATTTGTACGTGGACCGGGTTATTGGAGCCAAACAGTCCTCAATTATATTGAGACCAAACGAATCCTGCCCCTCTGCTGCATCTTTTGGCTATTCGAAACGTGGGCAAAATCAGAAAAGTCTATTGATTGGATAACTTATTATAATTTTTCTTTCCTTTTAAAAACTAATAGGATATTCAGTGAATGCACCGAGCAAGACGTTCACCACCTTTTGTACGTTCACCACCTGTAACTAGATCAAGACATTTAGCAAATATAACCGCCGTTGATTTTTCTTTAGAATCGTCATCCAGTAGACCAAGTACTTCAGTTCAAATTTCCGATAATCCATTTTTTGAACCCGACCTCACAATTGAGAATCCGGAGAATATTCAGGAACGGTTCGTAGATCCTGAACCACTAAACTTTCCTCCGGAGCCACCAATCATTCAAACAGAGATTGTTGAGGAACGAACCATTAAATCAGAATCATCTAGTGATACCGATTCAACAAATTCAATTATGGAAAATCTGGAACCTTTAAGTATGGAAGACCGAATGAGAGCTAAACGCACTGGCCAAGGTCACGCCATTATTAAGCCAGAAGTTAATGCGCCAGATTATGAAATCAAAGGACAAATTCTACACATGGTAACTAACCAATGCCAATTCAGTGGTGCACCGAATAAAGATCCTAACGAACACCTTCGTACGTTTAAAAGAATTTGTACACTATTCAAAATCCGAGAAGTGGAAGATGAACAGATATATCTCATGTTATTTCCCTGGACTTTAAAGGGAGAAGCCAAAGATTGGTTAGAATCGTTACCTGAAGGGGCGATTGACACATGGGATGTTTTAGTTGAAAAATTTCTTAAACAATTCTTTCCGGCATCCAAAGTCGTGAGACTTCAAGGAGAAATTGTTACGTTCGCGCAAAAGCCAAATGAAACATTATATGAGGCGTGGACAAGATTCGGAAGGATGTTGAGAGGATGTCCTCAACACGGTTTAGACACTTACCAAATAGTACAAATATTCTACCAAGGTGTCAACGTTGCTACACGAAAAGACATCGACATAACAGCCGGTGGTTCCATTATGAAGAAAACCGCAACGGAAGCTTACAAAATTATTGATAACACAGCATCCCACTCACATGAGTGGCACCAAGAAAAAGGTATCTTTCGATCATCTAAAGCGGCTAGAGCTGATTCTAGCCATGACTTTGATTCCGTTTCCGCAAAAATAGATGCTTTCGAAAACGAATGGAAAAGATGAATAAAGATATTCACGCAATACGAATCAGTTGTGAGCTATGCGGTGGACCACACTTATTGAAAGATTGTCACATTGAACCAACCATGGAACAACGAGAGAATGTTTTCTATATGAACCAAAGGCCGGGAAATAATTATCAAAATAATTATCAACCGCCAAAGCTAAACTTCAATCGAAATCAAAACATTCTTTACAATCCAAAAGGACCCGAAAATAACTGGTATAACCAACAAGGTCCGAATAACCAACAAACTCAAAACAACACTTTCAATCAACAAAGACCTGGCTTATATAAACCACAACAACAAACCGAAGAGAAAAAGTCAAATATGGAAGACGTGGTATTCAAGCTAGTTGAATCTCAAACACAATTTATTGAAACTCAAACCCAAACAAATGAAAGGTTTGATCAGTCATTAAGAACTCAACAAGCTTCCATTTTGAATCTAGAAAAACACGTAGGTACTCTTGCTAGCATGATGAGTGAGAGGGAACAAGGAAAGCTACCGAGTAATACTGAAGTAAATCCTCGGAATGAGAATGTTAATATGGTGTCAACAAATTCTGAAAAACCAGCACCAGAAGATGGGAAGATTTTAGATGTGAGTAACAATGAAGAAGTTACACCACCACCACCACCACCTGAGTATGTAAAGCCAGTGGTGGCACCATACAAACCACCCATCCCGTTTTCAAGAAAAGGAGTTGAGTATGAGCAAGTGATAGGTAATAAAGATTGTGATACCTCTGGAAAGAAGAAGAAGAAAAAGAATAAGAAAGTACAAGAAACAAAAGCCGTAAATATAAACCCGGTGAAGACATTTCCACCAAAACCTCTACCTAGGGTAGGTGATCCGGGTGAATTTATTGTTCCTTGTCTACTTAGTGATTGTGTCATGTATGATGCACTAGCAGATTTAGGTGCAAGTGTAAGTGTTATGCCTCTTTCCTTATATAAGAGATTAGGTGTAGGTAAGTTAAGTCCAACGGATATGAGTGTTCGACTCTTTGATCAAACCATTAAGCACCCAGTTGGAATTGCTGACAACCTACCCGTTCAAGTAGGTAATTTAACCTTTCTAGTCGAATTTATTGTCATTGACATAGAAGAGGACCTAAACATTCCTCTAATTTTAGGTTGACCATTCTTTGCGTCCACCGGGGCGTTATTTGATGTAGGAAATGGAAGAATGACACTTAAAAGTGGTGACAAATCTATCACCTTTATGATTCGAAAGTCTAAATCTCCACCAACCAAAACCGTTGAACCAGAAAAAATGATTGGTAAGAACCATGTTGTTTTACCAACTCCAACGGTAGTGCTTAATATTAATAAAACGCCTAAGTGTAGGGAAAATGAAGTAACACCTAATGATGACATGATAACAAAGAACCCCGTTATTGATACGAAATTAAATGACCCCGTTATTAACAGTTCAATGAAGAAACTTTTTAAACGGGCTATCGATGCTAGAACCAAGGGGAACTTTAAGTTATGTAACCGGTTAGTATCCAATCTGTCGCCTAAAGAAAAGGCGAAACTAGTTGAATTATGGGATTTCACAGAAGAAGCTAGGCAATGGCTTAAAGAAAAAGTCACGGATATGCAAGTTGATTATGGACCAAGAGAAATTAACGATGAAGTTAATCACAATTTTGACACCACGGCTACCTAAGTGTGGGGAGATTCAAATGTTCTAAAAAGAAAATGCTATCTAGAGTTAGTTGTTCTGTTCTCGTGTAGTTCCGAGAATGGAACCCGATTGGTCTTTTCCGCTAGCAGACACTAAAGAACTAGCTTTCTCCCTCCATTCTGAATTTTTGTTTTGTAGGTTTTTTATGAAATTAATATGCATTTTAATTTAAGTTTTTAAAAACAAAATTTACTTTAATTCATTAAGTTGAAAAAATGATTTCTAAAATTCGTCGTGAGTTGAAGACTAGGTCATTAAGCCGAAATTACTTTACCCGAGGGCGGGGCGACAAATTTTGTTATCATTATTTTTAATTTTATTGATTTAAAGTATGCCAAAAATATTATACGTTATAAATTTTTGAAAAGTGGGGTTATAAACCAAACTTCAAAAATATATATATATATATATATATATATATATATATATATATATATATATATATATATATATATATATATATATATATATATATATATATATATATATATATATATATATATATATATATGTTTGTATTTTATCTTATGTACAAAACAGGCTAAAACAACGCACTTTCAAAGACTGTCATTAAAGTTCAGCAAAAGGTACTAATTTTGACGACAAGACGCAAAACAACAAATATGATATAATAGATGAAGGAATGAACGATGAGGCGAGCCATCTATCATTCTACGAGCTTTGAAGTTACAAACTGGGTATTTTTAATCACTTTCCTACACTAATCACCCTCATGAATTTATAATTATAGTCTGATTTCATGCAAATGAGGGCATTGCATGATCTCAAGTGTGGGGAAGGGTTATAAATTCTCTCGGGTTTATACTTGGCTTATTTTCTAAATATTATGAAAATTTTAAAATTTTTTTTAACTAAATGAATTCAAAATCATGTTTATACATATTTATGAACGATGAAAACTAGGTGATAATACCGAAATTATCGTTACCTCGAAAAGGACATAAATTGAGAAACACCCTAAAACGCTTGAATTCATTTAAAATGAAATAGAAGAAAATAAAAAGGCAAAGAAAGAAACTAAGTGTGGGAAGAATGTACCAAGTTATTCAATTTAAAACATATATCACATATTTTTGTACAAGATTATTGCAGGTACTTTTGATTTGGACGATACTAATCAGCTTTACCCGATTTACTGTAATACATTTGAAAGAAAGATGGATCTACACGATGAATCAATTCCATCATTAAAAGGAAGTAAAGTCTTCCGAAAAAGACACGCGCTTCTTGATTTAGGTCATGAAGTTGTCGTCTAGACCAGCTGTAGATTGACGAAAAATCTAGAAAAGTCATCTCTAAAATCAGCAGGAAATTCACGGACCTTAGCATCAAACAGGGTCGCCAAGTGGTCAGATTTATCCTAACCATGAGAAGGATTTATCTCGTACAATGGGGGGGCACCGTGCAAATTAGCTTGATAAGACTAATGAATCAGATCCCCAGAAAGGATAATCTCCTTAAAGATTAAAAATCAGCTTTTAAGACTGATAATACTCAATCCTAGAAATTGACCTTAAAGATTGAGAATTCAAACTCATGGAATTCGATGATATCTAAACTCGAGCATGAACGAGAAAATATTTTGATCAAAAATACAAACCGATTTGTTTTCTGAAAAACCATTTTCAATGCGTTCATTACCATTGAACGTAAAATCCTAAGAAATTCACCTGGAATTCATTAGGTCACCTGAACCAAATCGGGTGTCAACCGTAAGAACGGTGGTTGCATAGCATGGTCGGAGACAGGACCTTGTGCCAGACCGAAAAATCATAGGATGATCTTTACTATCGCTCCTACCAAGGATAGTTCTAGCATCCGACACGTTAAAAGACCATAATCATCTACATGTCACGGGACATTGCCTTAACAGTTTCTTGTTCATCGCTTTCCTTTACAACCGGACGGTAGTTTGCCGAAAGGTAATATACGGAACAAGTAAACTGGATGTGTGCTTTCCGATACCGGGATAGCAGTGGATTACACGAACCTAAATGTTTTTAGCCAAAATATTGATCCACAAATATATTTTGCAACACCAATGGTGGATCAAATCAGAAAACTTATCTAGGGTAAAAGCTAGATTGAATTTTCAAAAGATCAAATGTTTTCATAAAGATCCTACTTCCTAAAGGATCTAAATTTTTATAGTCATGTGGGACTGTAAACCACCTTTCAAATGTGCACTTTGCTTTGGAAACCGAAAGTAAATCGGCTATTTGATTGCAAGTGTCGTTGACCTAAACCCAAGGCAACTGTGGATGACACACCCACCTTTAACCATCATTACTGTCATTGTTTATACCGCTATATCAAAATCACTGATGTACAAAATGTGATGAATAAAAAAGTGATTCATGTACGTTTTTATTTCAAGTTCTGTATTGCTTGAGGACAAGCAACGCTCAAGTGTGGGGATATTTGATAGTGTTCCAAATGAACATATATTTAGTAGCAATATCGTTCCAATATGTAAAGTTTTTAAATGTAATTTCCTTATTTTTAGTTGTAATAGTTAAATAAATAAGTGCGAAGACGAAAGACGCAAATCGCTCGAAAATGAAGATTTAAAGACAAAAACGAAGATTTGAAAGACCAAAACGTCCAAAAAGCTCAAATGTACAAGATACAATTCAAAAGGTTCAATTTATTGATGAAGAACGTCTAAAAATGACAAGAGTACAAGTTACAAAACGCAAAGTACACGATATAAAATTGTACGAAAGGACGTTCGAAAATCCGGAACCAGGACATGAACCAACTCTCAACGCTCGACGCAACGGTGTAAAAATTACGAGTCAACTATGCACAAGAATAAAATATAATATTTAAATAATTCATAATAAGAATAATATTAAATAATAAAAAGTTGTTAATTGAGCATAGTTCAGGGGTCGTAAATGAAAATTCAATTTCTAATTTCGCCTATAAAAGGCTATGTAACGATCAATTGAAATATACATTTTTCTATCCTAAATCTATATATCGATCCATCTATCTATTATCAATATCTATATTCTATATCTCTATCATAATGTTAACTTAATAAGATATAACAATAATCTTAATTTTAATTTTAAATTATGATAATAATAAGATTTATGATAGAGATCGTTTGAGTGTGTAAGTCGAAATTCTGTCCGTGTAACGCTACGCTATTTTTAATCATTGTAAGTTATGTTCAACCTTTTTACATTAATGTCTCGTAGCTAAGTTATTATTATGCTTATTTAAAACGAAGTAATCATGATGTTGGGCTAATTACTAAAATTGGGTAATTGGGCTTTGTACCATAATTGGGGTTTGGACAAAAGAACGACACTTGTGGAAATTGGACTATTGACTATTAATAGATGGGGGGTATTGTCTAATTGAGTGACAACTCATTGGAGTCTGTCGAACCTATCTTCAAATTAATTAACCTAATAATTAATAATGATTATGGTTGTCCTATTTAGTGACGTTCATATGGAATCTGCTATAATCATTTAATTAATCAATTGGGTTGGGTAATTGATTATTCATTCTGATCAAGTGGATGAATTAATATTCATAAACTAATTAAAACAGGGGTGGATTACATACAGTGATAACTGGTGTAATTGTTGACAGAAGTGATAACTGCGTCACAGTTTAAATCCTTAATCAGTTGGAATATTTGACTTCGGGAATAAGGGTAATTTGACGAGGATACTCGCACTTTATATTTATGACCGATGGACTATTATGGACAAAAACCAGATAGACGTATCAAATAAACCAGGACAAAGGACAATTAACCCATGGTAATAAATTAAAATCAACACGTCAAACATCATGATTACGGAAGTTTAAATAAGCATAATTCTTTTATTGTATTTCTCATCGTATCTTTATTTACTGTCAATTTATTACTCGCAATTTTATTTACTGTCATTTTATTTATTGTCATTATTTTACGCACTTTAATTATCGTCATTTATCTTTACGCTTAAAATATAGAATCGACAAACCGGTCATTAAACGGTAAAACCCCCCCTTTTATAATAATATTACTACTTATATAATTATATATATTTTGTATAAATATAGTTGTTAAAAATATAGTAAGTATCACCAGCTCCCTGTGGAACGAACCGGACTTACTAAAAACTACACTACTCTACGATTAGGTACACTGCCTATAGTGTTGTAGCAAGGTTTAGGTATATCCCAATCCGTAAATTAATAAAACTTGTGTCATATTTTGTAGTATTTCCTAGTAAAAATAATACTATTTCGTACACTCACGCTACATCATCAAGAACTTAGAATAGGATGAGTTTACACCTTGAGGTAACCATGTCGCGCATCTAGTGGTCAAATGTTGAGACTTGGTGGGAAAACGAGATAGTACACGTAGTTGTATAGTTCGGAGTTGAGTAGTAGTTGGTCATATCAGAAGCATAAGAGCGATAAGTCAAAGAAGAAGGAGGTATCCTTGGATTGTGTGTCATCTTGGGTCCCAGTAATATCAGACGGTCATAGTGAAATAGCAGAGTTATGTATCGTGGTACGTGATGACAAGAAGATTGATCGGATCCATAAATAAGTATGCAAATTCTTCGTGCAAAATAACGAATTTCAGTTTCCTTGATTTCGAGTCGATAGAGTATGCCTTTCAGGCGTTCAAGTAGAAATATTTCCATATTTGAATTCCATTGTGCTACACAAATTTAGCTAGTAAGGTTGGTGTGAATAATTACGTTCAAGGTTCGGGCACGGAGAGGTTTAAATTTTTCCCTTAGTGAGTTAACGGGGTTAAAGGACGAGCAACACGAGAAGTCGGAAATGAATCTACGGTAATAACCGGCGAGATCTAAGATTTTACGAATACAAGTCAGAGTCGTGAGGGTTTCCCGATTACGCGGGGTTTCGATTGCGAGATTTATTGTAATACCTTGACCACTAACAACATGGTCTAGGATTTGAACTTCGTTTAACCAAAATTCTCACTTGGTGAATTCGGTATAGAGTTACTCCTTTCTCGATAGTTCGAGCGTAAGACGGAGACGTTGTTCGTTTTCTTGTTTACCTGAATAGGTTTAGACATCATTTGTAAATACGATAATGGATTTGTCTAGATAAGTTTGCATACGCAGTTCAGGAGGTCTATGAATATGGACGGAGCCTTAGTTAAAATGATATTAAAAGAAAATTATAACTATCGTAGCGAGTTCGGAAAGCAGTTTAGGAGGCATTGTCTCCCTTAACCCTCAATTGATGATAACCAGCATGAAGGTCGAATTTGGAATACACGCGAGATCCTTGTAATGGTTCAAGAGGTTGTTGATACGGGGAAGAGGATATCGGTTCTCAACCGAAAATTATTTAGTTCACGATAATCCATACTCATGTAAGGAATCATTTTCTTCTTAACGAATAGGTTTTGAGCTCCCTAGTTCTATAGGTATCAACTCAAAATTCAAATTATCCACCCAATAAGTTTAACGTACTCCCTCCGATAAAATTTATCGATACGCAATGGTTTTTCGTTGGTCACTTGAATGGCGTAGGTAATATCTAGGGGAGGGGTGGAGTGCAAAGAGTAGGCTCCAAAGCCTTGGATACAAAACATTTATCGATACCCGAATCGGATAAACATGAAACATAAGAGTCGTTGAGAAGAAACGTACCCGTAACTAATTGTCGTTCTGGGAATCCTATGTGTTAAGGTTGAAAGCTCATTAGCGTACATTGGGGTGGGCGTTCTTCTTGGGACATGCATTCTTAAAATGACCCAGTTGTCCACATTCAAAACAAGCACCCCTTCTGCGTGCACTGGGTGCCTTTTTAGCGACGGGGACGGCACCCTTACAACCATGGGCCACATGGCCACTTCTTTGACACTTGATGCAAAATGGTTCGCCACATTTTCCATAATGATGTTTGTGGCACGTGTTGCAAAAAGGTAGTGTTCCAGCATAATTTTTCCTGCCGCCAGGGGTGAAAGTCTTCTTGGTGGAGTCGTTGTGGTTGTGGTTGCTTGATGGAGAGGCTTCCTGTTTTCTTTTGTTGTTAACCGGTTGGGCCTCGGCCGTTGGTTCCGGCGCTTCAATTTCATCCACCATTTTTATAAATCGGCGGGCTATCATCACAGCCTCTTGTAGGTCAGCGGGTCTAAATGGCATTACCCCGTGTGGAATGCTTTTAGGGAGGCCATCCATGTAAAACTCAACTCCTTGGGGCCCGGGAGCTCGGAGGTTTGGACAAATTGAGGTTAGTTCGGCAAACCGTTGATTATAAGCTTCGAGGTCATCTCGGGCTATTTTTAAATTTCTTGGCCCCTGTTCGAGCCTTCGAGTCTCTTCGCGCGGGAAGTATTTGGTGGTCATTCTTTCTCTTAATTCGGTCCAAGAGAGTGTAAGGGCTTCATCGATACCCACCGATTGTACATACGTGTTCCACCATAAGAGAGCAATACCGGTGAGAGTGAGGGTGGAAAACTTGACCTTATCTTGATCCCGACAACCGCTTATGCTAAAAACGGCTTCTGTTTGTTCGAACCATCAGGTGAGAGCAACCGGTCCTTCGGTTCCATTGAAAGTGGGAGGATTGTACTTCATGAAGTTTTTGTAGGAGCACCCCCCGTTTGAATTACCGACCCCATGATTGTTGTTGTTGTTGGAGAAGTGACCGGCCACTGCCTCTCCCACAGCGGTGGCTATCATTCGTTGAAGAGCTTGTTCGAGAGTTTCGGGAGGGGTATTGTGTTGACCTTGGTGAGCCATCGTTCCTTCACGACACAAGAGTACCGTCAATTAGTATTATCAATAATACTAACCGTGATATGGAACCAAGATAAAGAGAAAAATTTTCCTTGACTCGCCTTAAATTCTTTATGTCATAATGTCGGAACGTTCATATGAGTCACCGTAATATAATCCCGGAAATTATATTACCCTGATTCATATGTGCATTCGACATCATTTCATATAGTCAAGGTGGCGTGTCAATCAAATCAACCACATGAGATTAAGGTAGAACAAGAGTTAGATGTGAATAAAAGAGTTCGAGTATAAATGCACAAGTAGTCAAGTAATTCCTACTTCAAGTCTATATGCCGGTTGTAGTCTAGATTCACTAATGTACCCTATGACTCGGGGTCGACACCAATGAACTCTAAATCCCTACAACCAACGCTCTGATACCATATGTAGCGACCCGACCAAATCATGTTTGACGGCGCCGACTACTTAGGTCCCGTTACGTGGTCATAAGTCTTTATCATGACGTTTGACCAAAATATGTCGCATTTATTTCATAAGTAAAAGGATGTTTCAAGTTTACAAATGTAGTTCAAAAGACTAGTTACATTACAATGTTTAACGTACGAATGAAACCTATGCGACACAATTTAAAGTAGCCAAAAGGCGCTCCAACTATGCATGTATACTCGACATCCAAGCAAGTATCAAAAGTAATGAGCGGAAGCATGTATCACACAAATGTTCAAGGACCTGAGAAAAACATAGAAATCTGTCAACGAAAAACGTTGGTGAAATCATAGGTTTGAGTAAGTAAGTACAAGTGAACCACAAGATTTGCAACAATGAGATAATAGTAATACATTCCAAAAGTTTGTTTCACGAGCACCCAATTATCAATGCTTAACATTCCTTCCATTGAACCCCATCACTTAGTGCTAGAACATACACTGTTTCTCGAAAATATATTTCATTCGTAAACGGTAGCGAACCGTTTGAATGAGGGTTTGTCAAACCCATATGGATCCATACAACATAAGTTCTTGCTTACACCCGGCAAGTGTAACTAATGATAATCGAATTGAGGATTTTGTTCTAAACTTGTATGTAGAATGTTTGTTTTCCTGTACTTGTGTTCACTTAGTAAAAGAAATGTTTATATTTTCTCATCCCAAATGTAAGTTCAAAAAGAGTAAAAGTGGGACTATGACCTCACCTTGAGTGCACGTATGAAAAGTACTTCACAAAGTAACGTGTGCGAAGGATAGTGCTAGTCTTGACCTAAACAAATAGGTCGTATCAATAACGGTAAACACGATAGGTCAAAGATGTTCAATTAGTCCTACGGCTCATTACGACTCGATTATGTAGCATGTGAAATCAAAATTTGTCAAGTTTCATGCAAGATACAAGTATATAAACAAGTTAGGAAGGTTGCATAATCATTTGGTTAAGTTTGACAAAAAGTCAAAATTTGGTCGGTCAAAGTCAACGAAAAAGTCAACGGGGTCGGGTCGGGTCCCGAACTATTTTCCTGAGCTTAGAAATCATATATGAGCATGTTGGCCAAGTTTCATGTTGATCGGGGGTGCGTAGCATAGCAAACATTATTCAAAAATCGACAAAATTGGACAGACCACTTTGGCGCGCCGCGCGGGTATATGGCGCGCCGCGCCATTACCTGTACAGAGAAATCTGGCAGTTTTTAAGTTTTATGCACGAACCTAACTTCAAACAATCACCATTTATGACCCGCAAACAATCAAGACAAGTATCTTATACCGTTGGGAAGGTAATTTGACGAGGAAAACAACTAAACTCATTTCATCAATCAATCTACCTATTACAACAACCAAAACCGCATCTAATGCTTAACATTAACCGCATACAAGTTCATAAATGCAATTCAATGATTCGGGCAACCAATTTACATGAATGATATGCCGTTTCGAAGGTAATCAAGCATACAATCCAACTAAACACTTACCAATAATAATCCATGGCATTCAATGCATCAAAAGTCCATTTCAAGTTCATCAAACCCTAACCCAAATTCACCAAAATCATAAATCAAGTTCATGAACTTTTCTAAAGCAACCTACACATCAAATTGAAGCTAGTGATACTAGGAGCACAATTAGAACATGAACTTTTAACATCTAACAACATATGATCATCCAAAACTCAAGAACAACACACCAAAATTCAAGTTCATGCTAGTTACTTCAAAACAACAAGATCGAGCATACAATTCATATATTCATGTTAGACTTGAGCCATAGACACTAATTAACACTTTTATAAGTTAAAAACATCAAGAACACAAAATCTAGTGATTTTAGAAAGTTACCCAAATGTAATGAAATCGGTATGGAATCGAAGAGGAAGATGCAAGGATCACGAATTTGTAATTTGTTTTGTTGCTAACTTCCTAATCCGAATTTAGATGATGAATTCTTGTTGGTGTTCTTGAGAGAAAATGGAAGTATGAAAAAGAAAGAAAGGGAGAAATGAGAGGAGGAGGTTGAAGGTTTGACTAGTTGACCTAGTTAAATCTTTGGCCTCTTTGCAAGTTTAGTCCCTCTAGTTCGGGTGCAGGTGCGTGAATTAACCAAACGAATTATTTGAATTTTCACGAGAGTACGGGAGACGTTATAATCCAATAACGAAATTATTAAGAATGTTAGCTAATGGAGGATACGAATCTAGTTACGAAGGATATTATTAAAATAAAAAGACGGGCGTTAAAATAATTTAACGGAAAAATGCGGGATGTTACAAAAATAGCTGTAGCGGTAACATAGATATCGTAGTTATTGGGGTGGCGATTTGTGATGGTTTTATTTTAAGAGAGAGAGAAAAGAGAAGAAAGAGATGGACGGTAGTGATGGTGATGGTTGTCGATTATTCAAGCTGCAGAGACAACGAATTATGGTGGCTGTGGTGGTGGAGGTCGATGGTTTTGAAAAGTGGAAGAGATGTTCGATTAAAACATGGTATGCATATATATGTATCTATATCTTTGAACATGTATATGTGAATAGCAATAGAACAACGGGTATAGTAGTAGTTGGAAACACCACTGAATCACAGCAGGATAGCAAGCAGGTTGTTTGGTTCGTTGAACGAAAATAGAAGTGGAAACAATAGAAGCGGTTGTAGTTAATATGTGGTGATGGTTTATGGTTGTGGACGTTCAGATAGAAGAAGTAGGAAAAATAGCGTGTTGGAATGCTAGAATGATGACGATTGAAGATGATCATGGTGAACAAGAAGGTGATGGTAGGATACATATCATAGTGGTGGATGTTTGGCATCCGATGGTGGTGGAAGGTTACAGTGTCATGGTGTTAAGGTGGTGATCATTTAAGATGATGGTACGGTGGTGAGTGGTTGTTTGTTTTCGGTCCAAACATAAACGAAAACAGTGGGTTATGACGTAGTGAACAACGATTTGTGAATATGCAGGTGAAGGTTTGAGTTTAGGAACAACAAGAAGTTAATCTTGATTCTTTTAATTTTTGTTTATTAACCTCCGAATAACAATAAGGGTTTGTATCCGCTTCTATTTTCTCTCAAATCTCTGTTTTTAATTCTCTAATTGAAGTAGTGACTTATAGCTGTAATTGATTTAATTATACAGTCTCAATAATTTGATCTTGATTGTATGGTAGTGAAGAAAATAATTGTTAACGGGTTTTGTCCTTAGTAGAATTGATTGGTACGATCTTGAGACAAAAAACAAATTAGATACAGTTTGAAAGATGTGTGTAACAGATTTGGATTTCCAAAATCGTACTTATGATTTTTATATTTATTAATAATTATATTAATAATATTCTAATTTCCAATAATAATAATAATAATAATAATATTAATATTAATAATAATAATATAATAAATCAAATGTATCAATTTCATATATATATATATATATATATATATATATATATATATATATATATATATATATATATATATATATATATATATATATATATATATATATATATATATATATATATATATATATATATATATATATATATTGTACATTGGAAAAAAATAATATAACTAATACTGGTTTTAATATTAATGTTATTAATATTAATAATAATAAATAATATTCTTAATGTAACAATTTTTATATTTAGCTTGTAATTACATTTGATATAATAATATCACAATTTATCAACTATATCATAGTTACTAATTATATGATATGTAATTGCATATTTATACCCTATACACATATTATGATATACATAAAAACCAAATATATTTATATATAGGTTCTTTTTAAATTACAACATAATTATTTTATAACTTATCTTACATTTTTAATTCAAATGTTTAAATCCTATTTTATTATTTTTTATTATCATATATACTTACATTTATATATATGTATATATATTTAATTACATATTTATTTACAAATAAATTGTAATTGAATCGTTGGGATTGGCCAAAGGTTAATTGAGTGTATAACAACAGTTCAAAAATTTTGAGATTCAACTTTACAGACTTTGCTTATCGTGTCGGAAACATATAAAGATTAAGTTTAAATTTGGTCGGAAATCTCCGGGTCGTCACAGTACCTACCCGTTAAAGAAATTTCGTCCCGAAATTTTAATATGATAGTCATGGCTAACAATAAGAATGTTTTCATGACGAATATGAGTTGATAAATAGAGTTTTATTACTGTAGAGTAATATGGATAAGATAATTCGATTGCTCGAAGAGTACGAGTGAAGCTATCACAAAATACTGAAATGAGGAAAGTCAAGTTTGTTTTAACTTTTGACGTAGTAATGGTGGATTTTCGGATTTCAAGGGTTTAAAGAAAATATACATAATCTATATAAGTCTTGATTCTTCGGAATTTAAGGAAATTAAGATCTCTTTAATTAAATGCAATGATCTGCCTCGATTGCTCTGTCTGATATTTCACTTATAAATTAACCTTTTTCGTTCCATTAATTTTCACCACTCTTATACTTCCTTCCTCAATTCAAACTTCTAAAGATTGTAGAAATGCTTAATCCAGTACTGATCCTTATCCTTATTCTGACCATCGCAATGATCATCCTTCTATTTCAATTTCCACCGGAAGAATCTGTTAATTTCTACTATTACCTTGGGGTTATAGTATTTTTCATTCTCCCGTGTCTTTATATTGCTATACGCATTGATATACACGGTTTGTAATTTCTGTGTTTTTGTCGGGCTTTATATTCTCCCTTCTTTTTTTTTTGAAGCTCCCCGACTTAAGTATAACGAACGAGACGTCTCGAATTTGTAGATATGAACATAACTAATGTTCTAAGCAGAAAGGAAATGTAGTAGCACGATTTGATTTGTTAAATTACCAGAAATCACGGAAAATATAGAAATATCAAGGAAATATTTTCTTGATATGTTTAGAGGTTAAGTAGAATGAAAGAGTTATGTAACATGGCACATGATAACGTTATGATCTGTGAATCATCATGTCCCATTAGAAACTCAGCATGACTTATTGTAATATAATCACGTTGATCAAGTGTCATTATATTATACTAACTCATGCTTCAGTTCCCAACACTACTTCAATACATTCATATTTTAAATTCAAAATTTCCGAATTTAGAAACTAAATAGTTTCCTTTCTGATGTATCACTGACATCGCGAATAGATAAATGATTTCGGATAAGAATAGTTATAAAAATATCTTCAGCAATATCGAGGATATTTACAATGAAAGATACGATAATATCTTAGAATTTTAGAATCAAATTGTGATGAAGAAATTCATTCACGATAATTTAGAGTGATTAAGGAGCAAGATATTCGCTAAAGATTTCATCAGAATCAGAATCATCAGGATTCTTTATGTACAAGTTTAGTCCTTGTGATTCGTCCACAGCCTCCTTCATAATTTCGCATAATCCGCTTTTCAGAATTTCGGAGTGAAAGATCATATTTCTAATAAGTAAATGTTATATGTTTACATACAACTATTGATGAAGAAACGTTGCGAAATTCAAAATATTGATTGCTGATTTTCGATAATTGGTATGGCAATTCTCGTTACAAGGTGCGGATGAGTTCATGAATAGACTTCAATAGATGAATATAGTGGTTTGTCGGAGATATTTAAGACAAGGAGCAACAAGGTTGCTGATACGTCTGCTGGTAATCTGATGGAATATAAAAAATTCCCTGGTAACAATAAAAGAGCACGCATATATATCAAGGTTATAATAAGGTTGTTTCGAACGAAACGTCAAAGTTGACTTGTTGGAGCTGTGACAAAATTGGCTAATTTGGAAGGGATTGCAAAGTTATTTTCGATAATAACACGCCAATGGAGCTAGTACAGATACGTGTTAAACGTTTACTCAGGTTCTGAGAGTTTTTAGGTGCATAACTATATGTATCAACCTTTTCCTCCGGAGATTAAGTGCGGTTGGTTCATCCTCTCGATTGAGGTGTTTTCAAGAATCATGAAAGGTTTGATCGCAGATTGTAATCGTCAAGATACAAATGAGGTTTAAGATGAAATCAAGTGTCAAACTTGAAGAATTGTTTAGTTTCATATGTTATAATCAATATTTTAATTCATTTTAATTGTCCAATGTTATTAGTCCACAGTCGATAGTCCACAGTTAACAGTCCAATAATTCATATATAGTTTAATATATAATATTTGAATTAATTAATACGTATCGTGACCCGTGTACATGTCTCAAACTCGATCACAACTCAAAGTATATATATTATTGTAGAATCAACCTCAACCCTGTATAGAGAACTCGATCATTACTGCATATAGAGTGTCTATGGTTATTCCGAATAATATATATAGATGCGTCGATATGATATGCCAAAACTTTGTATACGTGTCCCGATATTTAAAGTGCGTAAAATAACAGTATTTAAATGACGATAAATAAAGTGCGTAAAATAAATAACAGAATTTAAATGACGATAAATAAAATTGCGAGAATATAAATTGCGATAAATAAATTGCGATAATTAAATTGTGATAAATAAAATGTAATCAGTTAGCTAGGAATAGTTAGCGTGGATTCTTAACAAAATTTCTCGTAGTTAATTTGTTTGTTTCTAACAAATTTTATTTTGTCCAATGTTTTCTTCATTATGCCACTTGTTGGATTTCTGGTAAGTCACAATCCAAATATGAAATTGAATGAAAATGGTTATTCTGCGGTGAATGGATACGTATATCTGTGGATGTAAGTAGGATAGTAAATGACTGTTGAATCAGATTCGAAGAATGTGCTGTGTAACTTATTAATGTGAAATCTAAATATTCCTCGGGTATTACCTACCCGTTAAAATATTTTCACCATTAACAGTTTGTACAAAAGAATTTTAAATTACAATCAATATATTTACATATATATTTTCTTCAGATATAATCATGGATTTAGTGAGTTAATATGATATTAAACTCATTTTGTTTTCGGTTGGAATTAGAATGAATAATCTCTAAAACTTTAGAGATTACATAATCGCCATGTCGAACGAAGATAAATGAGGTAGAACGATACGTAGAACGAAGATTTCATATGATCGTCATGGCTAACAATAAGAATGTTTTCATGACGAATATGAGTTGATAAATAGAGTTTTATTACTGTAGAGTAATATGAATAAGATAATTCGATTGCTCGAAGAGTACGAGTGAAGCTATCACAAAATAGTGAAATGAGGAAAGTCATGTTTGTTTTAACTTTTGACGTAGTAATGGTGGATTTTTGGATTTCAAGGGTTTAAAGAAAATCTACGTAATCTATATAATTATTGATTCTTCAGAATTTAAGGAAATTAAGATCTCTTTAATTAAATGCAATGATCTGCCTCGATTGCTCTGTCTGATATTTCACTTATAAATTAACCTTTTCCGTTCCATGAATTTTCACCACTCTTATACTTCCTTCCTCAATTCAAACTTCTAAAGATTGTAGAAATGCTTAATCCAGTACTGATCCTTGTCCTTATTCTGACCATCGCAATGATCATCCTTCTATTTCAATTTCCACCGGAAGAATCTGTTAATTTCTACTATTACCTGGGGGTTATAGTATTTTTCATTCTCCCGTATCTTTATATTGCTATACACATTGATATACACGGTTTGTAATTTCTGTGTTGTTGTCGGGCTTTATATTCTCCATTCTATTATTATCATTTTAAATAAAATTATTATTTTAAAGTTAATATTAAAAGGTATCGTAAATATTAAAGCTATCATAATTAGAATTATCATTTTATCATAATATCATTTTTAGTAAATATAAATATTGATATTTTTATTAATAGAATAATAATAATTATTATTACAAAATAATACAACTTTTACTTATTATTATTAACAGTGTTATTTTTTTATCAAATAAATATGTAATACATATAATATAATTACCTTAACCTATCATAATATTTTATGAACTTTATAATTTAAGATATATTAAAGTATATTTTTGTATAAAATTTTATTAATAAATAAATTATATTATTTACTCTAATAAATCTTTTAAATATATTTGATAAATATAAAACGATGATATTTAAACTATATACTAATCATGTATAAATTTTGGAATTCATTTTGGGTCAAATTGACTTTTGTTAACTTTTGCATATTTAGTCTCGAGCATTAGGATTGTGGTACACTATGACATGACCTAAATTGTTAGACAAATATTGACCAACATATAAATATATATAATTAATATAGGTTCGTGAATCCGAGGCCAACCTTGCACTTGTTCAATGACGTTATATGTATTTTTACTACGAAATACAATAAGTGAGTTTCATTTGCTCCCTTTTTAAATGCTTTTGCAATATATATATTTTTGGGACTGAGAATACATGCGCTACTTTTATAAATGTTTTACGAAATAGACACAAGTAATCGAAACTACATTATATGGTTGAATGATCGACGCCGAATATGCCTCTTTTGCTTGGTAACCTAAGAATTAGTAAACCAGTCTACAAATTGACACGAATCCTAAAGATAGATCTATTGGGTCCAACAAACCCCATCCATTGTAGCGGATGCTTTAGTACTTCGAGTTTTTATATCATGTCCGATGGATGTCCCGGAATGATGGGGATATTCTTATATGCATCTTGTTAATGTCGGTTACCAGGTGTTCAATCCATATGAATGATTTTTGTCTCTATGCATGGGACGTATATTTATGAGAAATAGAAATGAAATTCTTGTGGTCTATTAAAATGATGAAAATGATCGATTATGATAAACTAATAAACTCACCAACCTTTTGGTTGACACTTGAAAGCATGTTTATTCTCAGGTATTAAAGAAATCTTCCGCTGTGCATTGCTCATTTTAAAGATATTACTTGAAATCATTCATGGCATATTTCAAAAGACGTTGCATTCAAGTAGTTGAGTTCAGTAAAGATTATGATTAAGTAAATGACAGATTAGATCATTTATAGATGGATATTATGAAATGTTATGCATGCCTGTCAACTTTCAATGTAATGAAAGTTTGTCTTTTAAAACGAATACAATGTTTGTAAAATGTATCATATAGAGGTCATATACCTTGCGATGTAATCATATGTTATTGTATTCGTTCTTATGGATTAGGACGGGTCTTTACATATGGTATCAGAGCGGTGGTCTTAGCGAACCAGGTCTGCATTAGTGTGTCTAACTGATAAGTCGTTAAGATGCATTAGTGAGTCTGGACTTCGACCGTGTCTACATGTCAAAAGTTTTGCTTATCATTTCTAGTCGGAAATCATCTGCTTATCATCCTTAGGAAATTACCTGCTTATCATTATTAGTCTAGACACGTCTTGCTACATTAATTGCATGAGTAGTGTATAGACAAAAATTCATATCTTAGCGTATCTGCTAAATCATATCTTATTGTATCTGTTACTTTAAACTTTGCCTGACATATCCCGCAAATTCCTCCGTAATCTACAAAATCTTTTAATCTATATATATAGATATCCTATGTAAATAGAATACCACCCGATAGCCGGAAAAATCATTTTATATCGAAAAATCCTTTATCCAATCGTACGAAATGGAATTCGTCGTTAGTTCAAGTCCCTCGGATTCCGAAATGGAATCCCACTCAAGCTCCGAAAGTAGTGTGACCAGAATGGATCAACCAATCAGTCATCATCTATTCTGGATGAATTGGGGATGGGTTCGTAGCCTCCTCAATCATTGGAGACAAGAAGAAGGAGATCCTTTCCATCCACTACATTGCCCTCTTGGCGAAGAACCTGAAGCACTTACTGGCTAACCTGTCCGAAACACCATTTTCTCTCTCATTTCCAGAGTATCTCGTCACGATTATATACTACATCAAATTCTAGATTTTATTTATCCGCTAGTCCGAACCGACAATCACCCCGGTGTAATAGAAGAAGTCAATGAGCTTCGCGCTCGGGTGGTGGCCTTGGAGAATATGGTGCAAAGGTTACAAACACCAGCAGCAGCACCAGCAACATAAACAGTACCGGCATCACCAACGCCAATAGTACCATTACCACCTCCAACCACAACTGCGTCGTAAACCTCAACTTTACAATTTGTTCCACGAGCACCAATTCCATACGCTCTATAGATATCAAGGAATACTAACAAACGATGAAGTATTGATTCATAACTTCATTGGGAAAACATTCTACGACGATTATGAAATTTTTTAAAAGTCTTAGAGATTATCTATTCTAACCCTAACCAGAAATCAGATGAGTGAACCAAAATGATAGAAGGAAGAGTAGAAACCCTGACAAGAATGATGTGTGATTCACAAGTAGACTTGTTTTACCAGCAGCATCAACAGAACCGTTAACATCACCAGCACAGTCAGTACCATCAGCATCGTCAGAATCAGCAGAACCTATAACATCACAAACTCTGTCAGTTTAAGAATCACTGTGGACATCATTACGAATCAACAACAAATATATTGTATCAACGAGTTATGAAGTATTAACTCATTTTTCACCAAAAGATTTATATGTATATCTTATACATATAAATTTTTAAACCCTAATAAATCTTTCCGTACTAAATTATTATGTGTGAATCTTAACTACTCGATTAATTCATATTGCTAATATGCAATGAGGTACGTCTTTCGTCCACAACTTAGCCATCGTTAACTGAAATTTCTGTCACAATTCAATAAATTCCAACTCATAATAAACCAAGTGTATTATTCAAATATATGTTTGATTTTGCACTTTCATCATCGATGTACTCGAAACTTTTCAGATAACATCATTCGTACTTTACGAAATTCACAAGAATTCCACGAACACCAACATCACGCAAAGTATTGATTCATAATTTCTAATATATTGAAGAAATACTTATGAAATTTCTAAAGTTTTAGGGATTACTCAATTCTAGTTTCAACCGTAAATCAATGAGTTTAATTTAATATTAACTCATTAAATCTATGTTACATCTAAAGAAAATATACACAAATGTATTTTCGTAAAGACTGTAATAAAATTCTTTTGTATAAAATATTAATTGTGAAATTTTTTTTTAACGGGTAGGTAATACCCGAGAGATATATAAATTCACAATTAATATGTTACATTCTTCGAATCTGATTCAGCAAATTATCCATTATACTCCCTACTTTCACAACAATATACATTCTTTCATAGAAATCAAAACAACCATATTCATTCAAATTCAATTACATATTCTAATTTTGAAATCGCAATATTCAATTCGAGATATAACCAGGTATCATCACTCTTAGATTCCTACATCTTTCAAAAATATACTTTGGCTTCAAAACTGTGTTAGAACATCAAAGATATATTAACGATTACAATCTATGTCCAAACCCTCCGAAATTTCCGAAGACACTTCAAACAATGAACAATCGAGCTGATGATCCAACCACATGTTACCCACAGTTATGTATCTGAACAACTCTCGAAACCAAAATCATAGTTCGACACATATTCGTGTCAGACCCTTTGGCATTTATTAGCTAAAATAACTTTTCAATCCCTTTCCAAAGTAGTCAGTTTTGTCACAGCTCCAGCAAGTCAACTTCAACTTTTCAGTAGGAACAGCCTTATTATAACACTGATATATACATTGCTCTCTCACCATCGTTACTGGGGAACCTTTCTTATTCCATCGCATTAGCAATAAACTTACCGACAACTTCACTGATCTTTGACTTTCTGAAAAATTATTATAATTATCAAAACCCTATCATTTACTCATCTGCACCTTGTAACGAGAACTGCCATACGAATCATCGGGAGTTAGCAATCAGTATTTTGAATTCTGTAGCTTTTCTACGCCAACAGTTATATATATACATATAACGTCTGCCTCTAAGACTTACATACTGCGAATGTGAAGTCTCTGAAAAACACCCTGAACTGCGAACTAGTTCTCAAAATGCTAATGAAGCAGCAAAAACTATAAATGACCTTAACAATAAAAAGTTTGATGATAATAAATAGTGTGCTGGCAAAGCACAGAAAAAGAGAAGTTTTGAAACTGAAAAACGGATTGAGCAAATTATGAAGGAGGCTGTGGACAAATCACAAAGACTGAACCTTCCTTTAAAGAATCCAAATGATTCAATATCTGCTAAAGTCATTAACAAATACCTTGCTCCAGACTCTAAACCCTTGCGGAAAATATTCTTCATCATTCTCTGATATTAGAAATTCTAAGATATCATCGTATCTTTCATTACAAATATCCTCCATATTTCTGAAGATATTTCCATAATTATTCTTATCTAAAATCATTTATCTCTTCGCACTATCTGTGTTACATCATAAAAAAAACTATTTTAGTCTCTAAATTTTGAAAACTCCAAGTTTAAATTATGAATGTTTTTGAAGTAGTGTTGGGAACTGATGCATGAGTTAGTATAATATAATGACACTTGATCAACGTGATTATATTACAATAAGTCATGCTGAGTTTCTAAATGGAACGTGATGATTCACAGATCATAACGTCATCATGTGCTATGTCACACGACTCTTGTATTCTATTTAACCTCTAAAATATCAAGAAAATATTTTCTTGATGATTCGGCCTTTTCCAGGATATTCTGGTAATTTGAAAAATCAAAATCGCGCCATTACGATTTCCTTCTTAGAACATTAACAATGTTCATTTCGAAATTTATATCTGCAAATTCTGGACCATTACAAGCGGTGTTTAATCTCAAGAAGAAGAAACGAAAGGACAAAACTCCGAAATAGAAATTGGGGTATATATTGCAGCAAATAAAAGAGAGCATTAATTGGGGATAACAATGATTATAGAAGACAGAAGCAGGAACATCGAAATGTAAGGGAAGATATAAAACTCAATAACAACCCAGAAACTATAAACCATAGATATCGATACAGATAACAATATAAAGACACGAGAGAACTAAGAACACTATAAAACCTAAAATATAGTAGAAGTAAATAGATTCTTCTGACGGCAGGTGAAAAAGAAGAATGACTGATATGAAAGTTAGGAGTATATCGAGAACCAGAACCGGATGGAGCATATTGACAGATGACTCAAAGTATGAATTAAAGGAGAAAGAATAGAAGGTGTGAGTTGTAAGAAAATGAAGAGGGTGGAATTTATAGCAAAACATCCGACAAAGCAATCAAAAAGGATGATCACATTTAAAGCGGATCCTAATTCCCTTGATTATCGGAGAATCAAATCTTATTACGAAGATTTTCTTCAAATCTCTTGAACTTGAAAATCAATCCTATCTACGTCAAAAGATATGACGAATCTATACCTACTCAATTCACTCTTTTGGTGATAGCTTCACTCGTACTCTTCACAAAATCAAATGGTTTTGTCCATATTACTCAATAATGATAAAAACCTAATCTTCAGCTTATATGAGTCATGAAAACATACTTATTGTCAGCCATGACCATCACAATCAAATTTCAGGACGAAATTTCTTTAACGGGTAGGTACTGTGATGACCCGAAAATTTCCGACCAAATTTAAACTCTAATCTTTATATGTTTCCGACACGATAAGAAAAGTTTGTTAAATTGAATTTCAATAATTTTAAACTATGTTCATACATTCATTTGACCTCGACCAAATTTCAACGATTCACGAACCATTAGATGAACAGTTATGATTATATAGGTATATGTGTATATATTATAACTTGAAAACATTAACAAAGTATTAGACGTATAATACTTTACATAAACGTATTTGTTTCAATATGTTTATCGACAGAATTAGAAGATAATATCAAATGATTGATTTATCAGATACATTGTATGATTACGAGTCTCTGTTGAGAGGTCCACTTTGATTTAGGAAACCTTTCTTTTTAACGGTATTCGGAATAATTGTTAAAGTGAATTACAAGTAAGAACAAAAGTGTCAATTAACGAGAACTAGACAAGAGTTAGTGGAGACTCCTATTTGATTTTCAATACATGCTTACAATAATTTTTCTCGTAACTGTTGATAGGTTAATTACTAGGCTTTAATGATATTTTATCATGAAGAGTAAATAATTGAGTTAATGTTCGTCGGCAAGATAAAACCATTTGTCATGTTAAGATGATTTCATACGTACATTTATCCATTTGACCTAACCCTACAACTCTTGAATAAACTGTAAGTTAATAACTTGAAACCTGTTATGATTTATATATTATTTTACTTTCTTAAGTAAAAACGTTTTTCGACATAATAGAACTAGATTATTAATGTATATGTTTAAATAACGTAAGTTGGAATATTAGTTGTTAGATATATGAATAACTTCCAACATACATTAAAACGTGTTCATTAAATATATGTTTTTCAAATTAATTAAGTACACGATAGTAACACTCACTTGGTGATGCGATTGATATTTAAAACGTTAGTGCATAAATGAATCGTATCTATTTAAGTTTTAAAGTATAAACGATACGTGTTATAATATTTTCTAAACAAAAGTTAAAACGAATTTTGAAATATAATTAGTTTTGAAAAACTATATATTATATTAAGTAAATAGTTCAAACTTATATTTTGAAATGAAAATATAAATATAAATATATATATATATATATATATATATATATATATATATATATATATATATATATATATATATATATATATATATATATATATATATATATATATATATATATATATATATATATATATTAACTTAGTCATAAAACATCCTGATTTAAAATAATATATTTTGATAAACAGCGAGCCCCTGATTTATAGAAGCAAATGACCACAACGCTCAAATATATAAGTTACATTTCTTATAATATGTTTCATCGACGTTTAAGTCAAATTTTTGTAAAAGGTACACGTCGCGTAACGAAAAGTGTTAGCTTTCTAAGCGTACGAAAGGTCATTTGAGAAACCGGAACCAAGACATGAGTCGAGTGACAACGTCCGTGTCATTTGTGTAAAAATTATATTTTTACCATGAACGTAAATATAATATAATATATAATTAATTATAAAGATTAAATAAAATATATAATTCTTTATACTAATTAAATGAGTGTCGGCAAGTTTTGTGATCAATTATGAGCTGTAAAAGAGGATCATACGATCGCATGAGTCTCACCTCAGAATCTCATGCGATCGCATGAGGGGTAGGTGAGGTTCACATCCTATAAAACGATCGATTTCTTCAGTTTTGTGATTCATTTTTCATACTCCGCATCATAATATATAAATATATATATTATAAATATTATTATTATTATTAATATTAATCTTATTATTATTAGTATTAGTGTTATCAAATAATATTATTAGTATTATACATAAAATACTACGACGAGGTCATGAGCGAGTTATTTCAAACGGGTTATGCGAGCGGGGCAAAGCTAAGGAAATTATGGGTAATAGCTATGGAGGTTATGGGTATAGTTTATGGGTATGCTTGTGAGGTCAATCTAGTGTTTATCATCTCCGTTGCGTTTACGTACCGTTCCTGCAATATTGAATCTCAATATTGATACGTGAGTACTCATAATTTAATTTTTACATACTAATAGTGTATCCCTGACTAGTGCTCGAGTATATAGGATTATGCATGCTTGTACTTTTGATATTGCCATTAGAAAGGTTATGTTGAATCCTGAATTAGTTACATATGGGGTTGAGATAAGGTATAAGATATGCATGTCGTTGAAAAGCTAGCGAAAAATTAAGAACTTTTCATTTAGATATCGAGTGATTTCGATGAACGGATTAGAAGTTATAGTCAATTGAAATTTTTATATCATTATTAAAAATGATTATTATTATCGTCGTTATTATCGTCGTTATAGTTGTTATTATTACTATTATTATTATTATTATTATTATTATTATGATTATTATTATTATTATTATTATTATTATTATTATTATTATTATTATTATTCTTATTCTTATTATTATTATTATTATTATTATTATTATTATTATTATTATTATTATTATTATTATTATTATTATTATTATTATTATCAATAAAAGGTATTATCATTAAAAATTGTTATTTTTTTTATTATTACTATCGTTATTATCATTAAAGTTATAATTAAGTATTATCATTAATATTATCATAATATTTATTATCATTAGTACTATTATAATTAAAAACTAATATTAGTAACACTTAATTATTATGATTACTATTATTATCATTAACATGAACGCGCTATAAAAGACGATTAAAAGCTATTAAACGAATCGACTAGGAAATAATGAGTATGAGTATCATGATGAAATTAAAATATTGTAAGATATTGTTTTAGATAAAAATTATCGTTCTTAGTATTTTTATCATTACTATTATTAAATGTATCGTTAGTATTAAAACTATCAGTTTAACAAAAATTATCATTTTAAATGAATTGTCATTGTTATTATAAAATATCATTATTATTATTATCATTTTAAATAAAATTATTATTTTAAAGTTAATATTAAAAAGTATCGTAAATATTAAAGTTATCATAATTAGAATTATCATTTTATCATAATATCATTTTTGGTAAATATAAATATTGATATTTTTATTAATAGAATAATAATAATTATTATTACAAAATAATATAACTTTTACTTATTATTATTAACAGTGTTATTTTTTTTATCAAATAAATATGTAATACAGATAATATAATTACCTTAACCTATCATAATATTTTATGAACTTTATTACTTAAGATATATAAAAGTATATTTTTGTATAAAATTTTATTAATAAATGAATTATATTATTTACTCTAAAAATCTTTTAAATATATTTAATAAATATAAAACGATGATATTTAAACTATATACTAATCATGTATAAATTTTGGAATTCATTTTGGGTCAAATTGACTTTTGTTGACTTTTGCATATTTAGTCTCGAGCATTAGGATTGTGGTACACTATGACATGACCTAAATTGTTAGACAAATATTGACCAACATATAAATATATATAATTAATATAGGTTCGTGAATCCGAGGCCAACCTTGCACTTGTTCAATGACGTTATATGTATTTTTACTACGAAATACAATAAGTGAGTTTCATTTGCTCCCTTTTTAAATGCTTTTGCAATATATATATTTTTGGGACTGAGAATACATGCGCTACTTTTATAAATGTTTTACAAAATAGACACAAGTAATCGAAACTACATTATATGGTTGAATGATTGAAGCCGAATATGCCCCTTTTGCTTGGTAACCTAAGAATTAGTAAACCAGTCTACTAATTGACGCGAATCCTAAAGATAGATCTATTGGGCCAAACAAACCCCATCCGTTGTAGCGGATGCTTTAGTACTTTGAGTTTTTATATCATGTCCGATGGATGTCCCGGAATGATGGGGATATTCTTATATGCATCTTGTTAATGTCGGTTACCAGGTGTTCAATCCATATGAATGATTTTTGTCTCTATGCAAGGGACGCATATTTATGAGAAATGGAAATGAAATTCTTGTGGTCTATTAAAATGATGAAAATGATCGATTATGATAAACTAATAAACTCACCAACCTTTTAGTTGACACTTGAAAGCATGTTTATTATCAGGTATTAAAGAAATCTTCCGCTGTGCATTGCTCATTTTAAATATATTACTTGGAATCATTCATGGCATATTTCAAAAGACGTTGCATTCAACTCGTTGAGTTTAGTAAAGATTATGATTAAGTAAATGACAGATTAGATCATTTATAGATGGATATTATGAAATGGTATGCATGCCTGTCAACTTTCGATGTAATGAAAGTTTGTCTTTTAAAACGAATGCAATGTTTGTAAAATGTATCATATAGAGGTCATATACCTCGCGATGTAATCATATGTTATTGTATTCGTTCTTATGGATTAGGACGGGTCTTTACAATCGCATGGATCGTGACAACCATTTTCAGTGTCCTAACATTCGGTGTACTTAGTGTGCTTGCATAGTGCGCATAATCATTGTCTGGCGCGTGATATCGTGCACACGCGTGCATGGCACGTGTGATGCACATTTATTGTTATGCACATCATTAATTTCCCCTCCCCATTTCGATATTAGGCGCCATTCATGCGCGTGGTGTCGAACTCAACTGGAGAAAGGTACCTCCAAAAGACATAATGTGACGGTTGTTTCTGACATGATATTAATCACGATAGTTGACTGTCAAATCATCTGTTGTTTGTATTAAATTCTGATTTTAATAATTCTCGACACGTGTACGGTCAAAATTTATTCTCTCTCTTTTTCTTCCTATAAATATGTTGGTCCCTTGATTTACAACAGGGGTATTGTAGAGGGTGGTGAATACAATTCTTTTGATTATCTTAACATATATAACGGTTTAGTATTCAAGCAAGTAATTTAAATAAGAGTCAAAGGTAACTTTTCAACGGTTATTCTTTATTTATATGAGTCACAAAGACTTACAACTGTTCTTGGCGGAATAACCGTTGGTTGATACAGATTATACCTAAGTTATAGCTATTGAGGATATCTTAAGCTATTACACGCTTGGACTCTAAATAAATAAACCTACACCACTAGTTATTACAATAGTAGATACTTCTATTTATAGTAGTCCTAATATCAATGTAATTGTTCTATTGTCCATTGGTACATAGGATGTCTGTACTTGTGGGGACAACTATATCAGAGAGCGTGCTCTCTTCTTTCCTATTTGGTAGCTATTTGCAGGAACAACCCAATTCGGTATGGCACCACTATTTGAATAAACAAATAGAATGTTGAGTTCCCTAGGCATTGACAAAGTATTACACATGTCTGTACATGCGTTAAAATTCTGCATTCCCACGTGGTCTTGTAAGGTCACTTGTCAGTCGCCGACGCGTGTCCTTTTCTGTTCAACTTTGTCTTCGACTTCTGTTGAATAGTACAATTGATGTAGACCACTCAGGAAACCACTATGCTTATAATGGAGCATAGCTGTCTTCGTGTAGTATGCTGCTTACCAGCTATGCTGGTTCTTCTATGTTGAGTCACTTGATCTTCATGATTTGCTGGGCACTCATCCTGTGCTAATTGAAAAATACTGTCTACCTTGTGCTGGTAGACCAGGCAGCATACTAAAACACTCGACACATCAACATTTGCTGTCTATACATAAATAAACCTATGCTGGCTGCACATAACATTTTAGTGTACATAATTGTTCTTTTGTCATAATTAAATCCTTAATTATTTTGGGGACTCAGCAAAATACTTCTTTCCCCCTGCTTTATTTCCTTCTCGTCTTTGTTCTTTCTTAACCGCTCTGAGCAATTCACTTTAATTGCTGCAATGTCTTCCGAATGTACTGGTGGCGATTTTTATAATGTGAAATCCATTGTGTCAGTACTTACTCTCAAATTTGTAAGTGATCTCATTGACTGGTATCCCTCCCTAGAGGTGTTGCGTCCCGTGATTTCCAAGTGCATGGAATGCACTAATAGGCTGCCACATAATAAAGTGATCTCTTGTCATGGACCGCGGAAATATACGCATTCCCTCAACTAACTTCTACATGCTTGTTCTTTCATATTTCAACATAGCAATGTACCAGTTAGATCCCGATAGCGTTGTCATCTTACGACCTTTCAAATGTGGTGCAAGGCGCGTGATTTTGTTCCAACATTGAATCTTTCAAGTGTGACAACCCGGAATTTTCCGATCAAATTTAAACTTAATCTTTAAATGATTTAATGTTCCGACACGATAAGCAAAGTTTGTAATGTTGAAATCTCAAAAACTTTGAACAGCGTTCATGTATTCATTTACCCTTTGACTACTCCCGACGATTCACGAACCACTATCTGTAAATAAATACATATATATTTAAATATATATATTAATTTGAAATAGAAACTTATGTGATTTAATTCATATGTGTAAATGAAATAATATATGATATTACTATAAATCTATATATATATATATATATATATATATATATATATATATATATATATATATATATATATATATGATTTAAAATTTATTTAATAAACGCTCGTAACACTCGTTTGTCATCTTGATAGTTATTAATTAAGTTAAAAACGAACTTATGTGATTTTAAAATAAACGGTGATCCGAAAATGAGTTATATGAATTTTAGGCTTAAAAAATATATTTAGAAGCTAATTAATAAATTTCAACACTTTTTATATTTTATCCAGGATCGGGCGTGGACAGTGAGTTAATTTTTGTTTAATAATTTATGATCAAATTTTATACCATAATGATTAAAATAAATAAAGATAATTAATATAAAAATTTGAGATTTTTCTGAATACTTTTATCCGCCGCTAATTATCAACGGAGTACGAAATACTATTCCAAATAAAAGTGTCGGCAAATAAATATCTTTCTGTGAGCTGTAAACACGTTAATTATTGTATATAATTATAGTATATATTATATATTATTTTAGTTCTATATAGGTGCAGATATGAGTGGTTTATGACAACACACATCAACCATTTAACAATATTTCATTTACGTTTTCTGTTTTTCTACTTTATGAATACCCACACACAACCCACATTAATGCACGACCACTTCCATTGATTCCTGCTACTCGACTTTCCTCCATCACCTTTGAAACACCATCTCCGTTTAACCACCCTACAAGCACCAACGTTGTCATTTTCTTTTTCTTTTGTTTCTGCAGTCCACCAACCAAAACCGCCTTGTTCGAAGTCTTTTGTTTTAATCACCATACCACCACTTCGAAACCCACTTCATCACCATGAATCGGTTTATGTTTACAGTCACTATCACCACCGTAAAACCTCACCACCTTGATCATCATTAAAACCACCACCACCCATCGACTACCACCGTAGCTTCTGTTTTCATGTTTTGAGTTCGAACACCTTCACACCACCTGCTCGATTCTTTTCCTGTCTTAATCACCTCCACGATCATCACCACTTCCACCATTAAAGGTCACTACTAAATAGCTTATGTTTCTGTTTTAAATTGAAACCATCAAACCTGCAACCGTTACAGTACTTCTATTTTCTGTTTTCTGTTCATTTTACACAACCTGCTGATCGATTGCAGCTGTTGCTGCTATACTCTGTTCTAGCTACAGACAAACAACGACATTGATGAGAATAAAATGGTAACGTACGATGATGGTGTTAAGATGAGGATTAATATAACCGATGAAGATGAATCGAAGCTTGACCAATTTTTTTCTTACTAATACGCTTACCTTGTTGTTCGAAAACCACGAAACCCATTTGATTATATTACTGTTGTCATAATTTTTCCATTGAGCAATACCAAAGTCGAAGGCCACAAACTTTGCAAACCCATCGTTTTGGTTTCTGGTTCTTGTTCGACGAAAGCACAAACACCACACTCTAACACCTGCAAAAATTTGTTAACAGTTAACTTTTATTGTTGATCGAACAGCCGCCATCTGCTAATTTACGTTTGCTATTGGATTAGATCAAGAGGTATATACAAGTTTGGTTATGGATCTAATTTACATTTAGGTGGATTTTGATAATCGGGCTTATTAATTTGCTCTTTGGGCTTCAATATATTGGGCTTCTGTATATTTTAAATAGATGGCTAATTCTCGGGCCTTTGAATCTAATAACATGAGCCGTGTTCCATTACTTGATGTTGGGCCGAAGTTTGGTTTATGTTTTGTGATTTGGGCCAAAGAAGTAGAAAAAAGGCAGTCACATACTGGATAAAAAGATTTAATGTATGATTTAATTCAGAAAGTATAAGACAGAGTAATGGTTGGGTGTGTGTTTGTCTTGGGCGAAGGTCACTGTTTCAAGTCTGGACTTAGGCAATTTTTTTTAAGGGCTACTTCTTTGAGGTAGTTCACTTATTACTCATCATCATCATCATTATTATTATTATTATTATTATTATTATTATTATTATTATTATTATTATTATTATTATTATTATTATTATTATTATTATTATTATTATTATTATTATTATTATTATTATTATTATTATTATTATTATTATTATTATTATTATTATTACATATATTAAAAATATAATTATTAGTATCATTCATACAATTAATATTATTATTATCATTAATGTTAGTATTAGTAATATCTTTATTATTATTATTATTATTATTATTATTATTATTATTATTATTATTATTATTATTATTACTATTAATATTATTATCATTAGTATTAAAAAGATTAATTGTTTTTTATTATTAACATTAGTATTAGTATTAATATTATTATCAGTATTATTATGATTGTTATCATTATTATTATTAATAACATTTTTAGTATCATTATTATTATTAAAAAATTATCATTATCATTTTTTTATTGGTATTTGATAATGCTAAAAACGAACATATATTTAATAGCATTATCCCTCAAGAAAGACAAGCTTTTAGTTGCAACTGTTCTATTTACAAGTGATATTCGTTTAAATAATAAAAGGTGAAGACAAAAGACAGATTCGACGAATTGAAGACGCAAACGACCAAAAAGCTCAAAAGTACAAAGTACAATCAAAGTGGTTCCAATTATTGATAAGAAACGTCTCAAAATTACGAGAATACAAGATGCGAAACGCAAAGTACAAGATATTAAATTATACGCAAGGACGTTCGAAAATCCGGAACCGGGACCAAAGTCAACTCTCAACGCTCGACGCAATGGACTAAAAATTACAAATCAGCTATGCACATAAATATAATATAATATTTAAATAATTCTTATAATTATTTATATATTATATTTATTTATTAAAAATTCGACAAGCTTGTGAACAAAAAAATGTGAGCTGGTACCTACCTCCATGCGATCGCATGGCCTGGAGGCACAAAAGCCATGCGATCGCATGGCACACTTTTTCAGCTCAGGTCCTATAAATTTCGCAGTTTGGTGCTGATTTTAAACATCTTTTTCTTTCCTTTCTCTCATACGTAAATATATATATATATATATATATATATATATATATATATATATATATATATATATATATATATAATTTTAATTTTAATTCTAATAATAAGGGTATATTAGCGAATGTTGTAAGGGTGTAAGTCGAAATTCTATCCGTGTAACGCTACGCTATTTTTAATCATTGTAAGTTATGTTCAACCTTTTTAATTTAATGTCTCGTAGCTAAATTATTATTATGCTTATTTAATGCCGAAGTAATCATGATGTTGGGCTAAATATTAAAATTGGGTAATTGGGCTTTGTACCATAATTGGGGTTTGGATGAAAGAACGACACTTGTGAAAATTAGACTATGGGCTATTAATGGGTTTTATATTAACTAAATGATACCTTGTTGATTTAATATATAGAGTTATAATTTGACGTATTTATATATAACCACATACGCTTGACTGGACACGGTGGGCGGGATATCTATAAATACCAATAATTGTTCATTTTACCGGACACGGAACTGGATTAATAGTTAATAGACTTGTTGAAACAGGGGTGGATTACATTCAAGGGTAATTGGTGTAATTGTTAACAAAGTAGTAAAACCTTGGTTTACACACAGTCGATAACCTGGTGTATTCATTAAACAAAGTATTAAGACCTTGTTACAATTCGAATCCCCAATTAGTTGGAATATTTGACTTCGGGAATAAGAATAATTTGACGAAGACTTCCGCATTTTATGATTATGACTGATGGACTATTATGGACAAATCCGTATGGACATATTGAATAATCCAGGACAAAGGACAATTAACCCATGGGAATAAACTAAAAACAACACGTCGAACATCATTATTACGGAAGTTTAAATAAGCATAATTTATATATTTCATATTTAATTACACTTTTAATTATCGCACTTTTATTTATTGTCATTTTATTGCATTTTTAATTAGCGTACTCTTTAATTATCGCAATTTTATTTTATCGCACTTTTATTTATCGCAATTTCATTATCGTTATTTACTCTACGCTTTAAATTAAGTTATATTTATTTTTAATATTTTACATTAGGTTTTAACTGTGACTAAAGTTTTAAAATCGACAAACCGGTCATTAAACGGTAAAAACCCTCTTTTATAATAATAATACTACTTATATATATTTTTGTATTTTTACAATTATAAGTTAAAAATATAGCGTTAAGCTTGTTTAAAATATCTCTGTGGAACGAACCGGACTTACTAAAAACTACACTACTGTACGATTAGATACACTGCCTATAAGTATTGTAGCAAGGTTTAGGTATATCCACTCTATAAATAAATAAATCACTTGTGTAAAATTGTATCGTATTTAATAGTATTTCCTTGTAAAATTAATACTATTTTGTATACACCTCTACGCACATCAAGTATTTTTGGCGCCGCTGCCGGGGAAAGTTAAACGCCGAAAGCGCAACGCTAAATATATAAAAAAATTTTTTTTTTATAAAGTTCCTTTTTTATAAAAATATACGTTTTAATTATTAAAAACTAAAAATATAAAAAAGAAAAACAAAATCTATATATTTGTTATTAAGAGTTGTTAAAAATTTATAAAAGTATTTTTATTTTAGTTTTTAAAATTAAATTTTTATTTAAGTTATTTTTTTATTTAAATTAAAACAGAAAAACAGAAAAAAATAAAAGAAATCAAACGGCCCGGTACTGTAGCAGCCCAGAACCTGGCCCGAAACCCTAGCTCATGCGATCGAATGAGCCCGAAGGCAAAACTTCATGCGACCGCATGAAGCTGTCTGACACGCCACAGTTGACTGGTTCCAGCAATAATTACGTAATAATTATTATTATTATTATTATTTAATTAAACCCTAATTAGGTTTAGTATTTTTAATTATTTGTTTTAGTTTTTATTATTAATTTGTATTATTTAGTTTATTTAGTTTTAATAATTTATAAAATTAATAGTTTTATAAAATAAATAATATAAAAATAATATATTTTTATAAAAATTGTACTTTTTACAACTTTAAGTTTATTTTTATATTTTGTATCTTTTTATTTGTTTTAGCGTAATATTTATATTTTTCGCTCGTACTTAGTTTTAAACTTAGTATTTTGCCATAGTTATTTTTATTTCTAGATTTTTAGGCTTTGCCGTAAAATCCCTTAAGTGCTTTTTCTTTAGACTAAGATTTAGGTGCTTTAGAATTTTGCGATGCCGTTTTTATATTTTAGTACTTTTTAAGTTATTGCCATTTGGGATATAGTTTTTCTTTTAAGCTTTAATACCTTTAGACGCAACTTTTAATTCTTAGTTTTTAGTTCCTTTTTAAGTTTCGACGCGCTACTTTCTTATTTTTATTTTTCGACGCCTATTATTTTTCTACTTTTTATTTTTCGACGTTTTCCGACGCGCTCTTTTTCTTTCTTATTTTTCGCCACTCTAGTTTTTATGACTTAGATTTTTTCTATTTCTTCTCTAAAATTTCTTTAAATTTCAACGAAAAATTATTTTAAGCGGTTAAATTGATAGACATCCAAATTTTCTGTTTCGTAGTAATAGTTGGATTTGTTAGTGGCTGAGTTGTGAGCTTCCGATTTAAAGGGTTCTGGCTCCCTGCTGCATCTATTGGCTATTCGAAACGTGGGCAAAAGCAGAAAAGTCTATTAATTTGATAACTTTAATAATTTTTATCTTTTATAACTAATAAGATATTCAGTGAATGCACCGAGCAAAATGTTCACCACCTGTAACTCGATCAAGACATCTAACAAATATTGTCGCCGTTGATTTTTCTTTAGAATCGTCATCCAGTCGACCAAGCACTCCAATTCAAATTTCCGATAATCCATTTTTTGAACCCGACCTCACAATTGAGAATCCGGAGGATATTTAAGGACAATTCAGAGATCCTGAACCATTAATTTTTCCTCCGGAACCACCAATCATTCAAACAGAGATTGTCGAGGAACCTACCATTAAATCAGAATCCTCTAGTGATTCAGATTCAACAAATTCAATCATGGAGAATCTGGAACCTCTAAGTATGGAAGACCGAATGAGAGCTAAACGCACTGGCCAAGGTCACGCAATTACTCAACCAGGCATTAATGCGCCAGATTATGAAATCAAAGGACAAATCCTACACATGGTAACTAATCAATGCCAATTTAGTGGTGCGCCGAAGGAAGATCCAAACGAACATCTTCGTACATTTAATAGGATCTGCACTTTATTCAAAATAAGAGAAGTTGAGGATGAACAGATATATCTCATGTTATTTCCCTGGACATTAAAGGGAGAAGCCAAAGATTGGTTAGAATCGTTACCAGAAGGGGCGATTGATACATGGGATGTTTTAGTTGAAAAAATTCTTAAACAATTCTTTCCGGCATCTAAAGCCGTGAGACTTCAAGGAGAAATTATTACGTTCACACAAAAGCCAAACGAAACTCTATATGAAGCGTGGACAAGATTTGGAAAGTTATTGAGAGGATGTCCGCAACATGGTTTAGACACTTGTCAAATAGTACAAATATTCTACCAAGGATGCGACATCACTACAAGAAAAGACATAGATATAGCAGCTGGTGGTTCCATTATGAAGAAAACCGCAACTGATATTTATAAAATTATTGATAACACTGCTTCCCACTCACACAAGTGGCATCAAGAAAAAGATATCGTTAGATCATCTAAAGCGGCTAGAGCCGATTCTAGCCATGACTTAGATTCCATTTCTGCAAAGATAGATGCTGTCGAGAGACGAATGGAAAAGATGACTAAGGATATTCACTCAATACGAATTAGTTGTGAGCAGTGTGGAGGACCACATTTAACAAAAGATTGTCTCAGTATTGAACTAACAATGGAACAAAGAGAGAATGTTTCATACATAAACCAAAGGCCTGAAAATAATTATCAGAATAATTATCAACCGCCAAGACCAATTTACAATCAAAACCAGAATTATAACCGAAATGTTCCATACAACAATCAACAAGGTCCTAGTAATCAACAAGTATCCAACAATACTTACAATCAGCAAAGACCTATTTTTCAAAACAAACCACCACAAACCGATAATAAAAAGCTAAATTTAGAAGACATGATGACAAAGCTAGTTGAATCTCAAACTCAGTTTTTCACATCTCAGAAACAAACCAATGAACAAAATGCTCAAGCATTTAGAAATCAACAAGCTTCTATTCAAAATTTGAAACAAGAAGTAAGCAACCTAGCAAGGTTGATAGGTGAAAGAAAATCGGGAAGTCTACCTAGTGATACAAATGCTAACCCCCGGAATGAAACAGCTAAAGCCATTACCACAAGAAGTGGTATCACACTTAAACCACCTGAAATGCCTGTGATTTTTGATGAAGCTATTCCTACTCCATAAGAACCACAGTCTGAACAAGATAAGGAAAAAGAACCGGTAGTTGAAAAGGTTAATGAAGATAACACAGTTAAGGCTAAACCTTATGTTAAACCATACCAACCACCGTTTCCTTACCCAAGTAAAATGAGAAAAGAAATACTTGAAGCCGAGCAATCCAAATTCTTGGATATGTTTAAACAAATAAATGTCAATCTTCCTTTCATTGATGTGATTTCAGGAATGCCTAGATATGCTAAATTCTTGAAAGATCTAATCACAAATAGAAAGAAAATGGAAGAACTCTCGGCTGTTACTATGAATGCTAATTGCTCTGCAGTACTATTGAATAAGATACCAAAAAAATTATCAGATCCAGGAAGTTTCACAATTCCATGTTTTCTGGGTATTCTTAGTTCAATAGAAGCATTGGCAGACTTAGGTGCTAGTATAAATCTAATGCCGTATTCACTATACGATAAACTAGACCTTGGAGAATTGAAACCAACACGAATAAGTATACAACTAGCCGATCGATCAGTAAAATATCCTAGAGGGATAATGGAGAATATGCTAGTTAAAGTTGGTACTTTAGTATTTCCAGTAGATTTTGTTATTCTGGACATGGAAGAAGATTCTCGAGTTCCTCTCATATTAGGAAGACCATTCTTAAACACGGCCAAAGCAATAATAGATGTGTTTGGTAAGAAACTGACCCTAAGTGTAGAGGACGAGAGTGTTACCTTTTCTGTTGATAGAGCAATGCAACAACCGCAATCTGCAGATGATACATGTTATTATATTCAAACTATAGATTCACATGCAGAATTGTTAGAAGAATTTCCAGAATTACAAGGAACAGGAGAATGTTCTTTAGGAGAAAGTACTGAACCAACTGATGAAACTGAAATATTAGCTACACTTATGGCTAATGGATATGAACCAACAACAGAAGAAATTTAAATGCTAAAAGAGGAAGACAGATATCGATATAAATCATCGATAGAAGAACCACCGACATTAGAGTTAAAGCCACTTCCAAACCATTTGGAATATGCTTATTTACATGGTGAATCTGAATTACCTGTAATAAAATCGTCTTCTCTTATGAAAAATGAAAAATCTCAACTCATTTATGTGCTAAAAGCTCATAAACCAGTCATTGCATGAAAAATTCATGATATTAAAGGAATAAGTCCTTCGTATTGCACACATAAAATCCTTATGGAAGAAGGTCATAAAACGTATGTGCAACGCCAACGAAGACTAAATCCTAATATGCAAGAAGTTGTTAAGAAAGAAATTATTAAACTGCTAGATGCAGGTTTAATTTATCCAATCTTTGATAGTCTATGGGTAAGCCCAGTTCAATGCGTACCTAAGAAGGGTGGCATGACTGTCATCACAAATGAAAAAAATGAGCTTATTCCTACTAGGACTGTAACAGGATGGCGTGTTTGTATTGATTATAGAAAATTAAATGACGCCACCAGAAAAGATCACTTTCTCTTACCTTTCATTGATCAAATGTTAGAAAGATTAGCCGGAAATAGTTACTATTGTTTCCTTGATAGTTTTTCCGGATATTTTCAAATTCCAATAGCACCCGAGGACCAAGAGAAAACCACATTCACATGCCCTTATGGTACTTTTGCTTACAAACGCATGCCATTTGGACTTTGCAACGCCCCTGCAACCTTTCAAAGGTGCATGATGGCGATTTTTCACGACATGATAGAAGAATGCATGGAAGTTTTCATGGATGACTTTTCAGTTTTCGGTGATATTTTTGAAACATGTCTAGTTAATCTTGAACGAATGCTTATTAGATGCGAACAATCAAATCTAGTACTTAATTGGGAGAAATGCCATTTCATGGTTACAGAAGCATCGTTCTTAGACATAAAATTTCAAAGGAAGGAATTGAAGTGGATAGAACTAAAGTAGATGTAATTGCTAAACTTCCACATCCCACCAATGTTAGAGGAGTTAGGAGTTTTCTAGGGCATGCCGATTTTTACCGACGTTTCATAAAAGATTTTTCTAAAATTGCCACTCCTATGAATAAACTCCTAGAAAAGGATGCTCCATTCATCTTTTCAGATGAATGCATCAAATCTTTTAATATTCTTAAAGAGAAACTCACTAATGCGCCGATTATGATAACTCCAAATTGGAATCTACCGTTTGAACTTATGTGCGATGCAAGTGATTTTGCAATAGGAGCCGTTTTAGGACAAAGGATTGAAAAACGATTTCAACCTATTTATTATGCTAGTAAGACTATACAAGGAGCACAAACAAATTACAAAACTACTGAAAAAGAACTCCTTTCTATTGTCTTTGCTTTTGACAAATTTCGTTCATATCTCGTTCTAGCAAAACAGTGGTCTATACCGACCATTCTGCTCTTAGATACCTATTTTTGAAACAAGATGCTAAACCACGATTAATCCGTTGGATCTTACTCTTACAAGAGTTTGATATAGAAATCCGAGACAAAAAGGGAGCAGAAAATCTAGCAGCTGATCATCTTTCTCGTCTTGAAAATCCCGAATTAGAAGTTCTAAATGAATCGGCCATACAAGACAACTTTCTTGATGAATATCTATTGAAAATAGATTATAATGAAATTCTATGGTTTGCAGACTATGCAAACTACTTAGTATGTGGATTCCTTGAAAAAGGATTGTCGTACCAAAAACGAAAGAAATTCTTTAGTGATATAAAACACTATTTCTGGGAAGACCCACATTTGTTTAAAAGTTGTCCCGATGGAATAATACACCGATGTGTATTCGGAGATGAAGCCAGTCAAATATTAAACCATTGTCACACAGGACCAACAGGAGGGCATTATGGGCCTCAACTCACAGCAAGAAAAGCTTACTATGCTGGATTCTATTGGCCTACAATTTTCAAAGACGCACACCTTCTTTGCAAATCCTGTGATGCTTGTCAAAGGGCCGAAAAAATAAGTCAACGTGATGAAATGCCACAAAATGTCATTCAAGTATGTGAAGTATTTGACGTTTGGGGTATTGACTTTATGGGTCCATTTCCAAAATCTCATAATAATCTCTACATTCTCGTTTCCATTGATTATGTATCTAAATGAGCGGAAGCACAAGCTCTCCCAACTAACGATGCACGAGTTGTAGTTAATTTTTTAAAACGTCTTTTTGCAAGGTTTGGAACACCGAAAGCTTTAATAAATGACCGGGGTACTCATTTTTGTAATAATCAACTTGAGAAAGTTCTCAAAAGATATGGAGTAACTCATAAAATCTCCACTGCTTATCATCCACAGACAAGTGGACAAGTTGAAAATACCAATCGAGCATTAAAACGTATTCTAGAGAAAACTGTAGGATCAAATCCGAAGGAATGGTCCATGAAATTGGAGGATGCACTCTGGGCTTTTAGAACAGCCTACAAAACTCTAATTGGAACCACACCTTTTAAACTCGTTTACGAAAAAGCATGTCATCTTCCAGTAGAAATTGAACACACAGCATTTTGGGCTTTGAAGACATGTAATATTGATTTACATGAAGCTGGACATTTACGATTAAGTCAACTAAATGAATTAGAAGAATTGAGACATGAAGCATACGAATATTCGTTAATCTATAAAGAAAGAACGAAGAAATGGCATGATATAAGAATCAGAAGTTCAAAAGAATTTAAGGAAGGAGACAGAGTTCTTCTTTTCAATTCAAGATTCAAGCTATTTCCTGGAAAATTGAAATTAAGATGGTCTGGACCGTTCATAGTCAAAAGAGTTTTCCCATACGGAACAATAGAGTTAATAAATTCAAATGGGATTAAATTTAAAGTTAATGGTCACAGAGTTAAACATTACGTACATGATCCGATGGAAGTTGACAATGAAGTTAATCACAATTTCAACACCACATCTAACTAAGTGTGGGGAGAATCAAGTCTTTTAAGGATAATATTTATTTCTGTTAGAGTTATATATTCTGTTCTCGTGTAGTTCTCGAGAATGGAATCCGAATGGTCTTTCCCTAGTAGACCCTAAAGAACTAGTCTTCTCCCCCCATTCTGAATTTTTATTTTTTTAGGTTTTACAAGATGAAGACTTCATGTGAACTAAACCATGGTCTAATGCTACACGCTTTAATCACTAAACGAAATAATGACACCCTTCCAAGTGAATTGGTATCATTAATCAGAGGTAAATTGGACGGAGTAAGAAAAGAATTCAGGAATGAAAATAATAAGTTACAGTTTGGTAAAGGAAAATCAAAATCCGCAGCGAAAAGAAGAGCACGACACCTTGAAAGATGTCACAAATGCGGAAAATGGTTACACGAAGGTAAATGTTCAAATAATCAAACATATTCAAATACCGAATTTGTTACTTTATGCAGAGATGGACCGTTCATATGTTTAGAAGAAAAATCGTTGAATGCTCGAGGTTATGCCTATGTAGCTATGGAAAATCAATTAGTCCGACTATCTTATGAGTGGGCTAAAGCAGGTCACTGAGAATTCTATCTCACAGGTAAGTATGTACAGTTTTTATTTTTTTATTTGCTTTTAACCTTTTGATATTAAACGCTGAATCGTTCGCTATAAAGTATTAAATTGATACTCAATAAAATTTGGTTTTGCGACTGAAATTATTGATATCATACAAAAATTTATTACATCACTGCGAAATTTATCGTTTATTCTTAAGGTATAAATATCTTTAATCAATCAACCCAAAATATTTCAAAAATTCGTCAGGAGTAAAACTAGGTAATATAGCCGAAATTACTTTACCGAAAAGAGGGGCTTATATTTTTGATAATATTTGATTGATTAAAGTGGGATAAAAGACCAAACAGATTTTTAATTTTATTTTTACTTTGTTTTTAAAATTAATATTAAAATTATTATTGTATACACCTCTACGCACATCAGTATTATCATTATTAATAAAGTTATTATTATTATTATTATTAGTAAATCAATATTTTCAAAACTATCATTCTAACAAATAAATATTTTGTACATTAAATATACATATTACATATACCAGAATTATATTAATATTTCATATAACTATATATTAAAAAAATATTATAACATTATAAATACTTACATATAGCAAACAAATGATATTATATATATATATATATATATATATATATATATATACAAAATAAATATATATAACATATAATTAAATATAATATAAGTATACGTTTTTAAATGGAATTTATTATAAATTCTATATAACTACAAATATATAAATAATATATATTAATAAATGAAATTATGTAATTTCCATTATATGTGTTAATAAATATACAATTGATATAGGTTCGTGAATCCGAGGCCAACCCTGCATTGTTCAATTGTTCAATGCCACCATATGTATTTTTACTACAAAATACAGTATCGTGAGTTTCATTTGTTCCCTTTTTAAATGCTTTTGCAATACATATTTTTGGGACTGAGAATACATGCGCTGTTTTTACAAATGTTTTACGAAATAGACACAAGTACTTAAAACTACATTCTATGGTTGAATTATTATACCGGATATCACCCTTTTTAGCTTGGTAGCCTAAGAATTTGGGAACAGACCCCCAAATTGACGCGAATCCTGAAGATAGATCTATGGACTTTGACACATCCCATCCAGGTTATGGATGCTTTAGTACTTCAATTTTATATACAGATGAGTGTACCTGTATATTTGGGGATATTTTAGATGCATTTGTTAATGTCGGTTACCAGGTGTTCACCATATGAATGATTTTTGCAGATGAGTGTTCCTGCAGTTAACTATAAAAATGAAATCTTGTGGTCTATTAAAATTATTGAAATGATTGTTATGATAAACATATGAACTCACCAACCTTTTGGTTGACACTTTTAAGCATGTTTATTCTCAGGTATTAAAGAATCCATCCGCTGTGCATTTGCTCATTTTAAAGATATTACTTCTTGTCATTCATGGCATATTTCAAAAGACGTTGCATTCGAGTCGTTGAAGTTAACAAGATTATTATTAAGTCATTTATAGTTTGAATATATTATAAAATGGTATGCATGCCTGTCAACTTTCAATGTAATGAAAGTTTGTCTTTCAAAAACGAATGCAATGTTTGTAAAATGTATCATATAGAGGTCAATACCTCGCAATAAAATCAATTGAGATGAATCATTTATAATCGATATGAACGGGTCATTAAAGTTGGTATCAGATCGGTGGTCTTAGCAAACCAGGTCTTGCATTAGTGTGTCTAACTGATAGATATTAAGATGCATTAATGAGTCTGGACTTCGACCGTGTCTGCATGTCAAAAGTTTTGCTTATCATTTTTTGTCGGAAATTGCCTACTTATCATCTTAAGTCTAGACGCGTGTTACTGCATTTATTGCATAGATAGTGTATAGATAAATTTCATATCTTAGCATATCTATTACAGAAAACTTTGTCTAACGTTTTCCGTAAAATCCTCCGTAATTTATGGGATTCTGGTATTATAAATACATATGTAAATTATGTATTGAGGAATACCAAATTAGTCCTATAATCTGTTTCATTTCAAAAATCTTTTCCCTCTGTACGTGATGGAGCCCTCAACTAGTTCAAACTCATCGGATTCCGACAGCTATTCCGATATGGATATTCACCTGAGCTCCGAAAGTAGTGTAACCGGAATGGATCAACCGATTATCCATCATCTATTCTGGATAGATTGGGGATGTGTTCGTAGCCGACTCAATCAATAGAGACTAGAAGAAGGTGATCCTTTTCACACACCAAATTTTCCTCTCGGCGAAGAACCTGAAGCACTTACCGGCGAACTAGTCCGAAACACCATTTACACCCTCATTTCCCGAGTATCCCGTCACGAATATATATTATCTAAAATTCTAGATCTTATTCATTCCCTTGTCCCAACCGCCAATCATCTCGGTGTACTAGCAGAAGTCAATGAGCTTCGCGCTCGAGTAGTGACTTTGGAGAATATGATGCACAACCTGCAGGCATCACAGGCACCATCAACATCAGCCTCAACAGTACCATTACCACCACTAACAACAACTTCCGCATCCCACACCTCAACGTCACAATTTGTACCTTGAGCATCAACATCATACGCACTGTAGGTACCAAGGAATACCAACAACAACAAACGATGAAGTATTAATTTATAACTTCATCGAAGAAATATTCTGCAGAGAATATGTGATTTCTAAAAGTTTTAGAGATTATTTATTTTAGTTCCATGCGTAAATCAAATGAGTTTAATTTAATATTAACTCGTTAAATCTATATTACATCTGAAGAATATATATATATATATATATATATATATATATATATATATATATATATATATATATATATATATATATTCATAGAGACTGTAATAAAATTCATTTGTACAAAAATGTTACTTGTGAAATTTTTTTTAACGGGTAGGTAATACCCGATAAATACCTAGATTTCACATTAATATGTTACACTGTACATTCTTCGATTCTGATTCACCAATCACTAACCATACTCACTACTTACACAGCGATATACATTTTTCATAAAAATCAGGACAACCATTCTCATTCAAATTCAATTACATATTTTGATTTTGACACATCAAAATTCAAGTCAAGATCTAACAGAAGACATCACTCTTAGATTCCTACATCTTTCAAACCATACTTTGAATTCAAAACTATGCTTAAACGTTACTTTTATTCACAAAACTCATAAAGCTGTTCATATCATTCAAGATTCACGACGGTTTCATCATGCGGATATTGACGATGACAACCTGCATCTAAACTCATCAAAATTCTTGAAGAGACCTCAATCAATGAACAATCGAGAGGATAAACCAACCTCACATTATCAACGAAAAGAAGAATTTACGCATATAGAGATGCACCTAGAAAACTCTCGGAACCAAAGTAACAGTTTAACACATATCTGTGTCAGATCCTTTGTTATTTATTACCAAAAATAACTTTGCGATCCCTTTTCAAAGTAACAAATTTTGTCACAGCTCCAGCAAGTCAACTTCGACTTTTCAGTCGGACTAGCCTTATTACAACCTTGACATATACGTTGTCTTTTCGCCATCGTTACCGGGGAACCTTTTATATTCCACCACATTATCAGCAGATGTACCAGCAACTTCGTTACTCTTTGGCATAAGTCTCTCCAAAAAAAAATCACCTTATGTATTCATTTAAATTCTATCATGAACACATCTGCATCTTGTAACGATAATTGCCATACCAAATACCAGAAAGTATCAATAATTATTCTCGAACATCGCATCGTTTCTACGATAACAATTATATATATACATATAACGTTATCTCCTGGAAATTATAATTCTAAAATTCTGAATAGCACTCCAGCCTATGAATTAATATTATGAAGTTGTGAAAAAGTTGATGAAACAACCAGGACTGTAGACAACATTAACAGTCAAGAGTTAGATGATAAAGAATGATAGGTTGGAAAAGCTCAAAAGAAAATTTGGTACTAAAAAACGGATTGAGCAAACCATGAAGGAGGCTGTGGACAAATCACAAAGACTAAACTTGTCTTCAAAGAATCCAAATGACTCATCATCTGCTAAAGTCATTAACAAATACCTTGCTCCTGACTCTAAACCTTTACGAACAAATTTATATCATCATCCATCGATATTAGAAATTCTAAGGTATCATCGTATCTTTCATTATAAATATTCTCGATATTTCTGAAGATATTTTCATAACTATTCTTAGCTGAAATCATCTATCTCTTCGCGATATCAGAGTTACATCAAAAAGGAAACTGTTTTAGGTTCTAAATTCTGAAGAAAAAAAAATTCGAATTTAAATTATGAATGTTTTGAAGTAGTGTTGGGAACTGAAGCATGAGTTAGTATAATATAATGACACTTGATCAACATGATTATATTACAGTAAGTCATGCTAAGTTTCTAATGAAACATGATGATTCACAGACCAGACCGTCATCATGTGCCATGTTACACGACTCTGGTATTCTATTTAACCTCTAAAAATATCAAGAAAATATTTTCTTGATGATTCAGTCTTTTTCGGATATTCTGGTAATTTGACAAATCAAATCGTGCTACTACCTTTCCTTTCTACTTCGTATATTATGATAATTCGAAACTCCATACCTACGAATTCTAGACCATTACTTGCGAAAAGAAAACAAAAGCATGAAACTCTGAAATAGAAATGGGGGTATAAATCGCAGCAAATAGAAGAGAGCATTAACTGTGAATGACAATGATTATAGAAGACAGAAGCAGGGACATCGAAATATAAGGAAAGGAATAAAACCCAACAACAACCCAGAAATTAAAAACCGTATATATCGATGCATATAGCAATATAAAGACACGGTAAAACTAAAAACACAATAAAACCAAGAGTATAGTAGAAGTAAATAAATTCTTCCGGCGGCAGATGAAAAAAAAGAATGAAAAATATGAGAGTTAGGAGTATATCAAGAAGCAGAACTGGATGGAGCATATTGACGAATGCTTTAAAGTATGAATTGAGGGAGAAAGAATAGAAAGTATGAGTTGTGGAAATAAGGAAACGAAGGGGGTGGATATATAGTAAAATATCCGACAAAGCAATCAAAACAGATTATCGCATTTAATCAAAGCGGATCCTAATTTCATTAATTACCGAAGAACCAAATCTTATTACGAAGATTTTATCTAAATCCCTTAAATTTCAAGAAATCAACCGTGACTACGTCATCGGTTAAAACGAACCTGCATTTACTCATTTCACTCTTTTGTGATAGCTTCACTCGTACTCTTCACAAAATCAAATGGTTTTGTCTATACTACCTGATGGTGATAAAACTTTAATTTTCAGCTCATATGAATCATGAAAACATACTTATTGTCAGCCATGGCAATCCCAATCAAATTTTGGGACGAAATTTCTTTAACGAGTAGGTACTGTGACAACCCGGAAATTTTCGATCAAATTTCAACTTAATCTTTAAATGATTTAATGTTCTGACACGATAAGCAAAGTCTGTAATGTTGAAATCTCAAAAATTTTGAACTGTGTTCATGTATTCATTTACCCTTCGACTACTCCCGACGATTCACGAACCACTATCTGTAAATAAATACATATATATTTAAATATATATATATATATATTAATTTGAAATAGAAACTTATGTGATTTAATTCATATGTGTAAATGAAATAATATATGATATTACTATATATATATATATATATATATATATACATATATATATATATACATATATATATATATATATATATATATATATATATATATATATATATATATATATGATTTAAAATTTATTTAATAAACGCTCGTAGCACTCGTTTGTCATCTTCATAGTTATTAATTAAGTTAAAAACGAACTTATGTGATTTTAAAATAAACGGTGATCCGAAAATGAGTTATATGAATTTTAGGCTTATTAAAAATATATTTAGAAGCAAATTAATAAATTTCAACACTTTTTATATTTTATCCAGGATCGGACGTGGACAATGAGTTAATTTTTGTTTAATAATTTATGATCAAATTTTATACCATAATGATTAAAATAAATAAAGATAATTAATATAAAAATTTGGGATTTTTCTGAATACTTTTATTCGCCACTAATTATCAACGGAGTACGAAATACAATTCCAAATAAAAGTGTCGGCAAATAAATATCTTTCTGTGAGCTGTAAACACGTTAATTATTGTATATAATTATAGTATATATTATATATTAATTTAGTTCTATATAGGTGCAGATATGAGTGGTTTATGACAACAAACATCAACCATTTAACAATATTTCATTTACGTTTTCTGTTTTTCTACTTTATGAATACCCACACACAACCTACATTAATGCACGACCACTTCCATTGATTCCTGCTACTCGACTTTCCTCCATCACCTTTGAAACACCATCTCCGTTTAACCACCCTACAAGCACCAACGTTGTCATTTTTTTTCTTTTGTTTCTGCAGTCCACCAACCAAAACCACCTTGTTCGAAGTCTTTTGTTTTAATCACCATACCACCACTTCGAAACCCACTTCATCACCATGAATCAGTTTATGTTTACAGTCACTATCACCACCGAGAAACCTCACCACCTTGATCATCATTAAAACCACCACCACCCATCGACTACCACCGTAGCTTCTGTTTTCATGTTTCGAGTTCGAACACCTTCACACCACCTGCTCGATTCTTTTACTGTCTTAATCACCTCCACGGTCATCACCACTTCCACCATTAAAGGTCACTACTAAATAGCTTATGTTTCTATTTTAAACCGAAACCATCAAACCTGCAACTGCTACAGTACTTCTATTTTCTGTTTTCTGTTCGTTTTCCACAACCTGCTGATTGATTGCAGCTGTTGCTGCTATACTCTGTTCTAGCTACAGAAAACAACGATGTTGATGAGAATAAAATGGTGACATACGATGATGGTGTTAAGATGAGGATGAATATAACCGATGAAGATGAACCGAAGCCTGACCAATTTTTTTTCTTACTAATACGCTTACCTTGTTGTTCGAAAACCATAAAACCCATTTGATTATATTACTGTTGTCATTATTTTTCCATTGAGCAATACCAAATTCGAAGGCCACAAACTTTGCAAACCCATCGTTTTGGTTTCTGGTTCCTGTTCGGCGAAAGCACAAACACCACACGCCAACACCTGCAAAAATTTGTTAACAGTTAACTTTTATTGTTGATCGAACAACCGCCATCTGCTAATTTACGTTTGCTATTGGATTAGATCAAGAGGTATATACAAGTTTGGTTATGGATCTAATTTACATTTAGGTGGATTTTGATAATTGGGCTTATTAATTTGCTCTTTGGGCTTCTGTCTATTTTAAATAGATGGCTAACTCTCGGGCCTTTAAATCCAATAACATGGGCCGTGTTCCATTACTTGATGTTGGGCCGAAGTTTGGTTTATGTTTTGTGATTTGGGCTAAAGAAGTAGAAAAAAGGCAGTCACATACTGGATAAAAAGATTTAATGTATGATTTAATTCAGAAAGTATAAGATAGAGTAATGGTTGGGTGTGTGTTTGTCTTGGGCGAAGGTCACTGGTTCAAGTCTGGACTTGGGCAATTTTTTTAAGGGCTACTTCTTTGAGGTAGTTTACTTATTACTTATTATTATTATTATTATTATTATTATTATTATTATTATTATTATTATTATTATTATTATTATTATTATTATTATTATTATTATTATTATTATTATTATTATTATTACAAATATTAAAAATATAATTATTAGTATCATTCATACAATTAATATTATTATTATCATTAATGTTAGTATTAGTAATATCATTATTATTATTATTATTATTATTACTATTAATATTATTATCATTAGTATTAAAAAGATTAATAAAATTTTGTTATTTTTATTATTAACATTATTATTAGTATTAATATTATTATCAGTATTATTATGATTGTTATCATTATTATTATTAATAACATTTTTAGTATCATTATTATTATTAAAAAATTATCATTATCATTTTTGTTATTATGTTTTATCATTATTAATAAAGTTATTATTAATATTATTATTATTTGTAAATCAATATTTTCAAAACTATCATTCTAACAAATAAATATTTTGTACATTAAATATACATATTACATATACCAGAATTATATTAATATTTCATATAACTATATATTAAAAAAATAATAATAACATTATAAATACTTACATATAGCAAACAAATAATATTATATATATATTAATATAACTAAATGTATAGATATTAATCATTATATATATATATATATATATATATATATATATATATATATATATATATATATATATATATATATATATATATATATATATATATATATATATATATATATATAATAAATATATATAACATATAATTTAAGATATAATATAAGTATACGTTTTTAAATGGAATTTAGTATAAATTCTTTATAACTACAAATATATAAATAATATATATTAATAAATGAAATTATGTAATTTCCATTATATGTGTTAATAAATATACAATTGATATAGGTTCGTCAATCCGAGGCCAACCCTGCATTGTTCAGTTGTTCAATGCCGCCATATGTATTTTTACTACAAAATACAGTATCGTGAGTTTCATATGCTCCCTTTTTAAATGCTTTTGCAATACATATTTTTGGGACTGAGAATACATGCGCGGTTTTTACAACTGTTTTACGAAATAGACACAAGTACTTAAAACTACATTCTACGGTTAATTATTATACCGGATATCATCCTTTCTAGTTTGGTAGCCTAAGAATTTGGGAACAGACCCCCAAATTGACGCGAATCCTGAAGATAGATCTATGGACTTTGACACGTCCCATCCAGGTTATGGATGCTTTAGTACTTCGATTTTATATACAGATGAGTGTACCTGTATATTTGGGGATATTCTAGATGCATTTGTTAATGTCGGTTACCAGGTGTTCACCATATGAATGATTTTTGCAGATGAGTGTTCCTGCAGTTAACTATAAAAATGAAATCTTGTGGTCTATTAAAATTATTGAAATGATTGTTATGATAAACCTATGAACTCACCAACCTTTTGGTTGACACTTTTAAGCATGTTTATTCTCAGGTATTAAAGAAACCTTCAGCTATGCATTTGCTCATTTTAAAGATATTACTTGGAGTCATTCATGGCATATTTCAAAAGACGTTGCATTCGAGTCGTTGAAGTTAACAAGATTATTATTAAGTCATTTATAGTTTGAATATATTATAAAATGGTATGCATGCCTGTCAACTTTCAATGTAATGAAAGTTTGTCTTTCAAAAACGAATGCAATGTTTGTAAAATGTATCATATAGAGGTCAATACCTCGCAATGAAATCAATTGAGATGGATCGTTTATAATCGATATGAACGGCTCGTTAAATCAAGAATATCTTTATTTACAAGCGCCTCAATGTTGGTTGGTTTTCTTTTCGAGATAATCATGGTTTCACCTCAGGCCCTAAGTTCTACATACCATATTGTTGGAAAGAGAACTACTTTTTTATTAATAAGACGTTCATTCCGCCAGATTTTACCAACATAGGTTCATGACGCTATTATTTCGATGATCGGTTGAATCATGTTCCGCCTTTCAGCTCTCAGGGGTGCAGTATGTTTGACAAATGCATTGGGATAGGGCTACTTCTTCGTATGTACGAGAATATTCCATTATACGCCGGTGGGACATTGAAGTTTTGGCCTTACGACAATTTTCATCCATGTTTTAGTCACAAACTTCAAGGTACGTGTGTTTTACTTTATTGTGCTTAAGTCAATGCGCTAAACTTTTCAATAGTTTTGTGTAGAGATATCCTTTACTGAGCTTTTGCAAGCCCCATCATTAGAGCACGCATCCTTTGACTATGTATCATCAAGTAAGCATCCTCTCGCCATGGGTTCTCGAAACGCGTGCTGTGGTGTCTCGCAAAAGCTTCTGGTCAGCCTCCTGTTTATATGAGAGGCATGAAAGTGATGCCTAAAGAGTTACAAGACATTTATGCACCTTTTGGCGAGCAGAGGGCGTATGTACCACATGGATCATCAAAACGTGTTAAGATGAATATGTTTTATTTTCGTACATGAAAAGCTGTAAAAAGCAAGGGTGGTCCTTGGTACGATCTACCAGTTGTCCGCATCGATACCTGTTTTTAGCGACCACCGTGAATGATCCTCGGTACTACCTGACGATTACCTGTACCATTATCTATTTGCAAGGATCGTGGCAACCATTTGTAGTGTCCTAACGTTCGGTGTGCCTTGTGTGCTTGCTTAGTGCGCACAATCGTTGTCCTACGAGCAGTGTTGTAAATCTCCCGAGATCTCCCCGAGATCTCGTTTTTAGAAGGCAACCGAGACTAGATGTTCATCTCCCGAGATTTCTTGGTCAACGGGGTCAAACTTAGTCAAAGCCATGATTTCTCGAATTTTCTTGCTAATTTGTAAGATTTTCTTGTAAAATTCGTAATTTCTAAGATTTTCTCGCTAATTTCTTGGATATTTTTCTAAAATCTCGTAAAAATGTATATAAATATACAAATATTTATGTTTTTATGTATATTTTTATTAAAAAAACTATAAAGTCAACGTAAGTCAACGTCCGAGATCTCCCCGAGATTATTTCGAGATGCCGAGATCTCCCTAAAAAGTCCAAACGAGATCTCCTCGAGATCCGAATTCTCCAACCTTGCCTACGAGCGATATTGTGCACACGAGTCGATACATCGCTCGAGCATGGCACGTGTGATGCATATTTATTGTTATGTGCATCATTATTATATATTGTAGATGTACTTTGTATGTTAGGATGACAATGGTGGATCATGGATGAGATTGACTCAATAGTGGTACTATGATTAAAACTGATTATTCTGGCTCTTTACATTGTATATGTCATTCTTGACTTGATGATATACTGGTATTCATGGTTGTAGCAACTTTCACGATGGAAAATCAACCAACACTCATGAGTGTCAAGTTTCCAATTCATTTGATACCAAGCGCTATTAAGAGGCAATTTGACACTCAAGGTTACCTCTTATCTACTTTTGAATATCTAATTGTGAATAGACCTCAGTTTGAACCAATGTATATATATGTAGTTTAAATATTCCTTAGGTTATATATTGTTTAGTTATTAGTTTTCGTTCCATTATAGGCTCAATATCAAAATCGTTGTTGTAGCTGGTCAAGCAAAACATCAAAAGTACAAGACAACCAAGCTTTTTGTCTACCTTTGGTCAATATTTGTGCCCTGCTAACTTAAATGTGATGGAATGGGAATCAGAATGTGAAGATTAATGAGCGGGTTTTAAGCATTGTTTTTTTATACAATGTTGAAACTAATATGTTGGAATGTTTTATTGTGAATGATAAAATTATTAAATGTATTATGTATACCATGGTGAATGATAAAATTAGAAAACACACACTATTTGATTATGTAGTGCATACAAAAAAGAAAGAATTACGCCGTTGGTACATGTGCTTTGTTCACATTTGCATCATAACACCTAAGCTTTTATTTTTGCGTAGTTGATACCTTAGTTTTGCTTAACTATCGTGGTTGGCACCCCAATCCAACTGCCGTCAAAGTTTAATAGTTAACCTCTCACATTATACAGTCATAAAAGCATAAGGACTATTAGTGTAATACAATAAAAGTTTAGGGCCTATCCTTACAAATTTAAAATATATTGTTTAAGGTCATACTACAATATTATTATGTATCAATTGAAACTGCATGCTTTTTTTTTCTTAAGCAAATAATAAATAGAAAATTAAACAGAAAACCATAATAAGTGAAAATGAAAGAAGATAATTATAACACATAAGATTTAAAAAGGAAAACTAAAATTACTGAACCAAATTGATATGAAAAATAATATCTAAAAATTAATTTAAGATAGCCGAAGTTTAGAATGATAAACAAAAAGTTTATAAACGATTACATCAGAGTGAACTATAAAAGTTAAGAAGTAATTTAAGAGCCATTGTAAGATTATATAGGAAGAAAAGTCAACCGCCAACACATTATTTAAGAGCCTGTACTTTTTATCGCCAAATTGTTTGTTTCTATCACATCTCATTTTATACGTTTGTTTATCATGAGTAAACTAGGATCCTACTTATGATTTTAAGACTATTTTAGAGTAATTTTATCATGAGTAATTTTAAGACTTTTCAACATAAAGATTTGGTATCTTGTTTTCAACTCCTACCTTTTTCAGTCGAATAAAATACCGGTATTTTCTGAAGCATTTTAGAGTTCAATGAAATAGGTTTGACTTAGATTTATCAAAGGCTAACCATGGACAAAAGTTACATTGAAGTGAACTTGAGTTTTTAATTGGCAACACATGGATCGGATTAGAAAACCCAGATTGAGAAAAATGTAAGAATCATGATGAAAAATAAAATCGTGAATGAAATACAGAGAATTTTGTGCGATTGAATGACTTCTCTTTTTGTTTGCTAGTGGATACAAATTTAATAAAATTAGAATGGGTAGAAATTACAGTAGAAAGAAATTAGAATGAGTTTTGTTTTTGCTGCCGACTGAATGAAAGGGTATTTGGGTTCAGTTGTTGGAGTAATCGGTTATAATTATTTTAGGATATTATTTATTATGTTTTAATTAATTATTTGTTTGGTTATAGTAGAAATTGGTATTCCTTGTTTATTTGATTTGGTGGATCAAAATAAATTTGGAACATATATCAATACTTGAGGAATAAGTTTTTGTAAGCTTATATATATATATGGTACGTGAATGAATATAATATAGTGGTTAAAATTTACTTCCAATATATCTCTCATTGTACATCGCAAGCATAATACTCCGTATTGTTTTATATTTTTTATTTTGTTAATATCATTTAAGTTTTGATCCAACACTTGGTATCAGAGCTAGGTGCAGCTTCAACTAGATCGTGTTGTTCGTGAGAAGAAACTAAACCGGGAACAAGAAATTGGTATAGCCCGTGGCCAGGGTTTGTTTTCTTAGATGGTGTGAAGAGTTTCTTGGAACAAAATTCATCGTAAAAGTTGAAGCTGTCTAAAAAAAACGCCGTTGGTACAAGCTAAGGAAGGAAGCTCCATGTCATATCAAGTTCCAGTTTTGACCCCAACAAACTATCAAGTATGGATGGTCAAAGTGAAGGCGATTATGGATGCTTATGGAATATGGGAAGCGGTAGAACCAAAAACAGGTGTGGAGCTAGATCCAAAGAAATCAAAGCAAGCACTTGCTTTCTTGTTTCAAGCAATACCCGAAGAGATGGTGTTGCAAATGGCGAGTTATACCAATCTAAAACAAGTGTGGGACGGTCTAAAAACGCGTTACTTGGGGGTGGATCGGGTGAGATCGGCTCGGGTTGCAACTTTGAAAAGGAAGCTTGAAAGTTTGCACATGAAGGAGGGAGAAACGGTTGATGATTTTGCTACAAAATTGACCGGTTTAGCATCAAAAGCAAGGACTCTTGGATATGAGCTTAAAGATGTAGACTTGGTGAAAAGATTGCTTGATTCTATGTCTATGTCCTTTCTCCAAATTGTGGCGTCTATAGAGCAATGTTTCGAGTTGGATAAAATGTTGTTTGATGAAGCCGTTGGGAGATTGAAGGCATATGAAGAGCGTATCAAAGGAACCGAGAAAATAGAGGGCATTCAAGGTGGTTTGTTATTAGCTAGTGAGGAAAAAACACACGGGTGTAAACATTGTGGCCATGGTGGTTCAAATCGTGAAGACTTTGGGCGTGGCCGTGGGAGAGGCCGTGGGTCCGTGAAGGGTCGAGATGTTAATGAACGTGTCCGGGACAAAAGCTGCGTTAGATGTTTCAAGTGTGGTGAATTTGGCCATTTCAACAACTAGTGTCCTACATGAGAGAAGCAAGCAAACTTAATGGAGAAGGAACCGGCATTGCTATGAACAACGAGTATAAATTAACCGATTAAGGGGGTGATTGTTGGAGTAATCGATTATAATTATTTTAGGATATTATTTATTATGTTTTAATTAATTATTTGTTTGGTTATAGTAGAAATTGGTATTCCTTGTTTATTTGATTTGGTGGATCAAAATAAATTTGGAACATATATCAATACTTGAGGAATAAGTTTTTTAAGCTTATATGGTACGTGAATGAATATAATATAGTGGTTACAATTTACTTCCAATATATCTCTCATTGTACATCGCAAGTGTAGCGACCCGACAAAATCTTTAATGACGGCGTCGTCTACTTAGGTCCCTTTACGTAGTCATAAGTCTTTAAAACAACGTTTGACTAAAAGTATGTCGCATTCATTTCAAAAATAAGGATGTTTCAAGGTTTACAAAGTAGTTCGACAACTAGTTACATTACAAAGTTTAAAGTACAATTGACACATATGCGACACAATTTAAAATTAGCCAAAAGACGCTCCATGTATGCATATATACTCGACATCCAATGCAAGTATCAAAATAATGAGCGGAAGCATGTATCACAACACGTTCAAGGACCTGAGAAAAAACATAGAAATCTGTCAACAAAAACGTTGGTGAAATCATAGGTTTAAGTAAGTAAGTAAGTAAGTACAAATGAACCACATGATTTGTATCATTGAAATAATAATAAACCATTCTAAAATTTGTTATCACGAGCACCCAATTATCAAGGCTTAACTTTCCATCCATAGAACCCCATCACAATAGTGTTAGAACATATACTGTTTCTCGAAAATATATTTCATCCGAATAACGGTAGCGAACCGTCCGAATAAGGGTTTGTCAAACCCATATGGCCATACAACATAAGTTCTCGCTTACACCCGACAAGTGTAACTAATGATAATCGAATTGAGGATTTTTGTTCTAACTCGTATGTAGAATGTTTGTTTTTGTACTTGTGTTCACTTTGTAAAATGAAACGTTTATGTTTTCTCATCCCAAATGTATGTTTAAAAGAGTAAAGGTGGGACTATGATCTCACCTTGAGTGCACGAAAGTACTTCACAAGTAAACGTGTGCAAGAACGAATGCTAGTCTTGACCTAAACAAGTAGGTCGTATCAATAACGGTAAACACGATTGGTCACAGTGTTCAATTAGTCCTATGGCTCGTTACGACTCGATGCTATAGCATGTGAGTCATGTTGTCAAGTTTCATGCAAGATACAAGTATGAAAGCACGTTAGAACGATTGCATAAGTATTTTGTTAAGTTTGATCAAAAGTCAACTTTGATCGGGTCAAAGTCAACGAAAAAGTCAACACATTCGGGTCGGGTTTCGAACTATTTTTTTGAGGTTTTTAATCATATATAAGCATGTTAGAACAAGTTACATGTGAATCGGAGGTGCGTAGCATAGCAAACATTTTTCGTAAAAGTATAAGCTTGATCAGAAACCAAACGCGGCAAATGCCGCACAGCGACCAATGAGTGCCGTGCCGCGGCAATCAACGTGAACTGGTGCCTGGTCAGTTTCAATTGTTCAAGTCTAAATCCAAACTTCAATTAAGCACAATTCACAAACCGTAAACACTTAGAACACGTATCTTATATCATTGGAAAGGTAATTTGATGAGGAACACAAGTAAACACATTTCATCAATCAAAAACATCATTTTCAAAAATCAAATTTCCAAGTTGATAGTTCATTAAATGTTCACCATAAATGCTTTCAAGTTCATAGATGCACTTTGATGATTCGGGAAATTAATGCACACATATAATATGCCGTTTCGTAGGTAATTACACATACAATACAACTAAATACTTACAAACAATATTGCATAGCATTTGGTGCATCAAAAATCTATTTTACTTCTATCAAACCCTAACTCAAAATCACAACTTTTGCAATTAAGTTTATGGAGTCTTTCCAAGTGATCCTACACATCAAATTGGAGCTAGTGATGCTAGTAACACATTTAATACATGCACTTTTAACATTTAACAACATTTAAACAACCAAAACACTAAATCAAACACACCAAAATTCAAGTTCATGCTAGTTGCTTAAAATAACAAGATCGAGCATACAAATCACATAATCATGCTAGACTTGAGCCATAGACACTAATTAACGCTTTTTATAAGTCAAAAACATCAAGAACACAAAATCTAGTGTTTTTAGAAAGTTACCCAGATGAGATGTAATCGTTATGGATATGAAGAGGAAGATGCAAGGATTCCGAATATGTAATTTGTTTGGATTGATGCTTGCTCGATTTGAAATAGATGAAGATTATTTGTTTTGGGGTTTTGAGAGAAAAATGTGAAAGTATTAAAGAAAATGGAAATGAAATGGATAATGAAAAGAGGTGGGTGTTGACTAGTCCATCTAGTCACATCTTTGATCAACTGGTGAAACTAGTCCCTCGAGTTCAGTTGCGGGTGCGTGAATTACCTAAACGAGATATTTTAAAACGCGTATTAACGGAAGATGTTATAATTATATAACGGACTTTAGAAAAATTAAACGGAAAGTAAACGGAAAAAGGCGAGATGTTACATTACCTACTCCTTAAAAGAAATTTCGTCTCGAAATTTAAGTAGGCGTAGTAGTCGTTGTTTCTTCCTCGAGATCTTGCGTTTCCGAACCCGTGAATAAATGAGGGTATTTCTTTTGCATTTGATCTTGTCTTTCCCAAGTAAACTCGGGTCCCCTTTTGGCATTCCAACGGACCTTAACAATTAAAATTCGACTTTGTTTTAGCGTCTTAACGGAGGTATCCACAATTTCAACCGGTTCTTCCACAAAATGAAGTTTGTCATCAATAGTAAGCTCTTCGAGAGGGATGACGATATCGGATTCGGTAAGGCACTTTTTCAAGTTGGATACATGGAAAGTAGGATGAACGGAGCTCAGTTGAGGCGGAAGATCTAAACGATAAGCAACAGTTCCAACACGCTCCACGATTTCGAAAGGACCAATATACCGCGGATTTAGCTTCCCGCATTTCCCGAAACAGATTACACCTTTCCAAGGCACGACTTTTAACATTACGCGGTCACCGACTTGAAATTCGAGGTCGTTGCGTCTTTTGTCGGTATAGCTCTTTTGATGACTTTGGGCCGTCCTAAGTCTATCTCAGATTTGAACGATCTTCTCGGTTGTTTCATGAATGAGTTCGGGTCCGTTGATTTGTGTGTCGCCTTCCTCGGCCCAACAAAGAGGAGAACGACATTTTCGGCCATATAAAGCTTCGAATGGTGCGGCGTTAATATTCGCGTGATAACTATTGTTGTAGGAGAATTCGGCGAGAGGCAAGTGCTTATCCCAAGCTTTTCCAAAGTCGATAACACAAGCTCGTAGAATGTCTTCCAAAGTTTGAATTGTGCGTTAGCTTTGTCCGTCGGTTTGTGGATGATATGAGGTGCTCATGTCTAAACGCGTTCCCAACGCTTCTTGTAAAGTACGCCAAAATCTAGAAACAAAAAGGCCATCTCGGTCGGAAATAATTGATAAGGGTACACCGTGACGGGCGATGATCTCTTTAATGTAAAGTTGTACAAGTTTCTCCATTTTGTCGGTTTCCTTCATGGCTAGGAAGTGCGCGGATTTGGCGAGACGGTCAACAATAACCCAAATAGTATCATAACCGCCCACCGTCTTTGGTAGTTTAGTGATAAAATCCATCGTTATCCTTTCCCACTTCCATTTCGGGATTTCGGGTTGTTGAAGTAGTCCGGACGGTCTTTGATGTTCGGCTTTGACTTTGGAGCAAGTTAGGCATTTTTCAACATAAGTAGCGACGTCCCTTTTAATGTTTGGCCACCAATATTGTTCCTTAAGGTTGTGATACATCTTATTGGCACCGGGGTGAATCGAATACCTTGACTTATGGGCTTCATCTAAAATAAGGCTTCGTAGGTCCCCATAACTAGGTACCCAAATTCTTCTGACAAAATATCGGAGTCCGGTTTCTTTAACTACGAATCGAGAGGTGAGGACGTTCAAGTGTTCGAGTGAGATGTTTTCATCCTTGAGAGCCTCGTCTTGGGCTACACGAATTTGACTATTGAGATTGGTGTGAATGGTGATGTTTAAAGCTCGGACTCGAAGAGGCACGTTCTTTATTTTCGACTTAAGGCATCAGCTACTACGTTTGCCTTCCTGGGATGATAACGAAGCTCACAATCATAATCGTTTAAAGTTTCAATCCACCGTCGTTGTCTCATGTTTAGTTGTTTTTGATCAAAGATGTGTTGGAGGCTTTTGTGATCAGTGAAGATGGTACTTTTGGTTCCATAAAGGTAGTGTCTCCACATTTTAAGTGCAAAGACAACAGCTCCGAGTTCGAGATCATGTGTCGTATAGTTCCGTTCATGAATTTTCAATTGTCGAGAGGCATAAGCAATGACTTTCTTTCATTGCATCAATACACACCCAAAACCATGTTTCGAGGCATCGCAATATACAACAAAATCATCATTGCCTTCGGGAAGTGACAAGATAGGAGCGGTGGTTAGCTTTGTTTTCAAGATTTGAAATGCGATTCTTGTTCGGTTGCCCAAATGAATTTCTTTCCCTTGTGAGTTAACGCGGTTTGAGGACATGCAACCAAGGAGAAGTTTTCTATGAATCTACGATAGTACCCGGCGAGACCCAAGAATTGATGAATGTGAGTAGGAGTAGTAGGAGTCTCCCATTTACTAATGGCTTCGAATTTTTCAAGATCGACTTTAATACCCTGATCACTTACAACATGACCAAGAAATTGAACTTCCTTCAACCAAAATTCACACTTGGAGAATTTGGCATAGAGTCGTTCTTGTCTTAAAAGTTCAAGCACAAGTCGGAGATGTTCCTCGTGTTCTTCTTCGCTCTTAGAATAGACTAAAATATCATCGATGAACACGATAACGAATTTGTCGAGGTATGGTTTGCACACGCGGTTCATAAGGTCCATGAACACTGCCGATGCGTTAGTGAAACCAAATGGCATAACAAGAAATTTATAACTACCATAACGAGTCCGGAAAGCGGTTTTGGAGACATCTTTCCCCTTAAACCTTAATTGATGATAACCCGAGA